>NC_066621.1:121314479-121614987 GCF_025201925.1 Gopherus flavomarginatus | reverse complement strand
GTATCTGGGACTAGAAATATAAAATATAATTCTGAGGGCCTATTGTAATTATGCAAAGTATGGGCCATTAATGTGGTTTGGAACCTTAATGGCTCCCATCAACCAGCACAATTGACTGGATGGCTCTGTTTGCAGGCAGGCCTTCCTGTGAGTCAGGCTGGGAAGAATGACATGTGATCATGTCACATGAACTGGAATCCATCTTTAACCCGGTGCTTTTCTAGTGGGCGGGGTGGGGGTGGAAACTCAGAGAGAGAGAGAGGATTCCTGCCTTATGCAAAAGGTATATAAAGGGATGGAAGAGAACAAAAGATGAGGAACCATCATGAAGAATCCCCTAGCTACCACCTGAGCTGGAACAAGAGCTGTACCAGGGGAAAGAATTGTGCCCAGCAGGGGCGGCAGCTTATATGGGCTCGAGGTGCTCAAGCACCAGGAATATTCAAGGCTGGGGACTGTGCTCCACCAATAGTTGGAGCTGGGTTTCTCCCCTGCCCCCGCCTCGGAGCTTCCCTGCCTGAAAGAAAACAGCCAGTGCCTCTCTCCTTTGTTTATGCTGCTTTTGCCTAAGGCTATAGAGATCAGTGGCAGGCAGCCTCTTGGAGCACCGGGGGAGGGGAAGAGGGAGAGAGGACGGGGAAGGAGGCACACACATGCTTGGGAGCTCTCTCCCCGGCCGCCCCCCCAGCACCCAGAGGCAGAAGCAGGGATGGAGAGGCCACACATGATGGCAACCCCCTGCCCTGGTACCCATCATAGGGGAGGCGAGTGGGCTCTCTGGACCTGAGAGAGTCCCTAGGAGCATGTGCAGTGACTGTGGTGCAGAGTGAGTGTGCTGCGGGGGGGGGGGGGGGAGAGGAGAGGTCCCTCCCCTAGAGCTTGCTTCTGCCAGTAAGGAAGGGGGAGAGTCCTCTCTGGCCGGGTGGGAGGGAGAGGAGGGGTCCCTCCCCTGGAGCTTGCTTCTGCCAGTAAGGAAGGGGGAGAGTCCTCTCTGGCCGGGTGGGGGGGAGAGGAGGGGTCCCTCCCCTGGAGCTTGCTTCTGCCAGTAAGGAAGGGGGAGAGTCCTCTCTGGCCCTAGCCCTGGGGCAGCCTGTCTGCATCCAAGTTCCTTATCCCCAGCCATGCCCCACCCCAGAGCCTCTGCCCCCAGCACCCCAACCCTGATAGCTAAGGGTTAATGTTCTTTTACCTGTAAAGGGTTAACAAAGGGAACAAAACACCTGATCAGAGGACCAATCAGGAAACAAGACTTTTTCAAATCTGGGTGGAGGGAAGTTTTGGGTGTGAGTTCTTTGTTCTTTGTCTTGGTTCGGTGACCCTCTCGGCTCTGAGAGTGATCTTGCTATCTCCAGGCTTTCTAATCTTCTGTTTCCAAGTTGTAAGTACAAGGATAGTAAGACAATAGGTTTATATTGGTTTTTTTTGTATTTACATGTGGGTAGTTGCTGGAATGTTTTGAATTGTATTCTTTTGGGATAAGGCTGTTTATTCATTTTTTTCTTTTAAGCAATTGACCATGTATATTGTCACCTTGATACAGAGACCATTTTTATGTCTTTTTCTTCCTTTTTATATAAAGCTTTCTTTTTAAGACTCGTGGATATTTTTTTAGTGGGGGCTCAAGGGGATTGAGTCTGCAGCTCACCAGGGAATTGGTGGGAGGAAGAAGACAAGGGGGGAGAAAGAATCTCTTTGTGTTAGATTTACTAAGCCTGACTTTGCATACCCTCTGGGTGAGGGGAGAGAGAGATTGATCTCTCGGTACTTGTGTTTCAAGGACTTGAAGCAGGGAATATCCTAGAGTACCCAGGCCGGGGAAATCTGGGAGGAGGTAAAGAGGGGGAAGGGAAGTGGATTATTTCCCTTTGTGGTGAGATTCAGGGCATCTGAATCTTGGGGTTCCCCAGGGAAGGTTTTGGGGAGACCAGAGTGAGCCAGACATTGGAATTCTGGCTGGTGGCAGCAATATCAGATCCAAGCTGGTAATTGAGTTTGGAGGTTTCATGCTAGTTTCTCATGTTCTGAACTCTAAGGTTCAGATATGAGTAGAAGAGTTATGACATGGTGGCAGAGGTGGGATAAGATAGAATCCAGAAGCCAGTAGAAATATTATTTTCTTTTCCTCTGCTAGGGCTTTTAAGCAGACAGAAAGGCTTTGGTTTTAAAAAGAGCCAGAGAGAATTTTTTTTTCTGTTCTCTAGTTGCAGTTTGGCTTGCATATTAAGCAAGGAACTATTAAGGTTGACAGAGGGTCTTTTGTTAAACTATAGCACTCTCATTGAGAGTCAAGTACCCAGCACAACACACATGCAAATAAAGTGGTTTTTCTGGTTTACTTTACATTTAAATGATTAGCTAGAGGAAAAAAAAGGCACTGTTGCTAGGCAAACGCCAGGAGACAACAGAGCCAGCAGTTCAGACAATAAACACCGGAGGGCACCCCAACACAAGAAAACAGGAACCATGACTTCCAAGGCAAAACTGGGTGCAGAGGAACAAATCAAAGAGGCAGACCACAGGCGAGATATAAAAAAAAAACTACAAGAGATGAAGCTAAAAAAAAGAGAAAAAGAGGCAGCCTACAAAAGAGAACAAGAAGACAGAGAGGCAGTCTACAAAAGAGAACAAGAAGACAGAGAGGCAGCCTACAAAAGAGAGCAAGCAGCTAAAAATGCAGACCACAAGCTGGAACTCCAGAGGGAGACCTACCGGCAGGCCCTGGAATTAGAAAAGGCTAAGCAACAGAACACAGCCATTCCTAACAACCCTGCGCCAATGATTGTTCCAAATCACAGGAAATTTCCCACCTACAAGGCGGGTGATGACACTGAGGCCTTCTTAGAAAATTTTGAAAGAGCCTGTCTTGGATACAGCATCCCTGAAGACCAGTACATGGTAAAGCTGAGGTCACAGCTCAGTGGACCCTTAGCAGAGGTGGTGGCTGAAATGCCAAAGGACAGAATGAACAATTATAAACTGTTTCAAACCAAGGCCAGATTCAGAATGGGGATAACCCCAGATCATGCCCATCGGCGTTTCAGAACCCAAAAGTGGAAACCAGATGTGTCATTTTCCAGACACGTTTACTACGTTGGGAAAAATTATGAGGCCTGGATATCAGGAAACAATGTTAAATCCTTGGACAAACTGCACCTCCTCATACAAATGGAGCAGTTCTTGAATGGTGTTCCTGAGGACATAATACGGTACATACAAGATGGAAAACCCAAAAATCTCACCGAGGCGGGGGAGATTGGAGCCAAATGGTTGGAAGTGGCAGAAAGCAAGAAAGCTACTGTCAAGGGGAATTAATACCTCAGGGGGCACACCGACAATAAACCCTAAAACCGAGGGCAGCCAAAGACCCCACCTACAACCCAAGGAAAGCCACAGACGCCCTATTCTTTCGCCTCACCAGTCTCCAGTAACTCACCTCGACCCAGTGACCAGTCAGCTGGAAGATGCTTTAAGTGTAATAAACTGGGACATATAAAGGCCAACTACCCAAAGAACCCCAACCGAATGCAGTTCATTACACCACCCTCACACCAAAGATCCCCAGGCCCAGATGCCTCTCAAATACCCTTGGAGCGAAGGGAAACTTTCAGAGTGGGCGGAAAGAAGGTTACTGCGTGGAGAGACACGGGGGCACAAGTGTCAGCTATCCACCAATCCTTCGTAGACTCCAAATTCATCAACCCAAAGGCCCAAGTGACAATTTACCCCTTCATGTCACAAGCTGTAGACTTGCCTACAGCTGAACTGCCTGTCCAGTACAAAGGCTGGTCAGGAATGTGGACTTTTGCAGTCTATGACAATTATTCCATCCCCATGCTACTGGGGGAAGACTTGGCCAACCAGGTGAAGCGGTCCAAGAGAGTGGGAATGGTTACACGTAGCCAAACCAGGCAAGCTTCCAGACCCATTCCTGTTCCTGAGCTGTTCACAGAGGCCCCGTCTGTGTTACAAGAGACCCAGACAGAGGTAGTGGACCCGGATCCCATGCCAACAACGGAAACAGCCACAGTGCTTCCAGTCCCAGACCAGGAACTGGAAAAGCAGCCAGCACCAGAACTGGTGCCAGCACTGACGACAGTGCTTGCAAATCCCTCTTCAACCCCAACACCAAAGGGCACCAGCAAGCCTGAACTGGCAGAAGCAGCAGACAACCACACCCAAGAGGCTCAGCCAGAGCCTGAAATAACCCCTGGTGCACCAGCAGAAAGCGGCTCACCAGCAACAGAAACAACCCCATCACCTACATCACTTCCAGAGGGACCAAGCCCAAGTCCCCAGTCTAAGGAAGAACTGGTGTCTCCAGCTTCAAGGGAACAGTTCCAGACTGAGCAGGAAGCAGATGACAGCCTTCAGAAAGCTTGGGCGGTGGCACGGAGCACCCCACCGCCTCTCAGCTCTTCTAATCGATCCTGATTTGTTGTAGAACAAGGACTTTTATACAAGGAGACTCTTTCTGGTGGACACCAGGAAGACTGGCATCCGCAAAAACAGTTGGTGGTTCCAGCTAAGTACCGGGAAAAGCTCTTAAGCTTAGCCCATGATCATCCCAGTGGCCATGCTGGGGTGAACAGAACCAAAGACCAGTTGGGGAAGTCCTTCCACTGGGAGGGGATGGGCAAGGACGTTGCCAAGTATGTCAGGTCTTGTGAGGTATGCCAAAGGGTGGGAAAACCCCAAGACTAGGTCAAGGCCCCTCTCCAGCCACTCCCCATAATTGAGGTCCCATTTCAGCGAGTAGCTGTGGATATTCTGGGTCCTTTCCCAAAAAAGACACCCAGAGGAAAGCAGTACGTACTGACTTTCGTGGACTTTGCTACCCGATGGCTGGAAGCAGTAGCTCTAGGCAACACCAGAGCTAAAGCTGTGTGCCAGGCCCTAAAAGACATTTTTGCCAGGGTAGGTTGGCCCTCCGACATCCTTACAGATTCAGGATCTAATTTCCTGGCAGGGACCATGAAAGAACTATGGGAAACTCATGGGGTGAACCACTTGGTTGCCACCTCGTACCACCAACAAACCAATGGCCTGGTCGAAAGGTTTAATGGAACTTTGGGGGCCATGATATGTAAATTCATCAACGAACACTCCAATAATTGGGACCTAGTGTTGCAGCAGTTGTTTTTTGCCTACCGGGCTGTACCACATCCCAGTTTAGGGTTTTCACCGTTTGAACTTGTGTATGGTCATGAGGTTAAGGGGCCATTACAGTTGGTGAACCAGCAATGGGAGGGGTTTACGCCTTCTCCAGGGACTAATATTCTGGACTTTGTAAGCAACCTACAAAACACCCTCCGACACTCTTTAGCCCTTGCTAAAGAGAACCTAAAGGATGCTCAGGAAGAGCAAAAGGCCTGGTATGACAAACATACCAGAGAATGTTCCTTCAAGGTAGGAGACCAAGTTATGGTCTTGAAGGCGCAACAGGCCCATAAGATGGAAGCATCATGGGAAGGGCCATTCACGGTCCAAGAGCGCCTGGGAGCTGTTAACTACCTCATAGCATTTCCCAATTCCTCTCTAAAACCCAGAGTGTACCATGTTAATTCTCTCAAGCCTTTCTATTCCAGAGACTTACAGGTTTGTCAGTTTACAGTCCAGGGAGATGATGCTGAGTGGCCTGAAGGTGTCTACTACGAAGGAAAAAAAGACGGTGGCATGAAAAAGGTGACCTTCTCCACAACCCTGGAACGTCTGCAGCGGCAACAAATCAAGGAGCTGTGCACTAGCTTCGCCCCATTGTTCTCAGCCACCCCAGGACGGACTGAAAGGGCATACCACTCCATTAACACATGTAATGCTCACCCAATTAGAACCCCACCCTACCGGGTGTCTCCTCATGCCCAAGCTGCTATAGAACGGGAGATCCAGAACATGCTACAGATGGGTATAATACGCTCATCTACCAGTGCACGGGCATCTCCAGTGGTTCTGGTACCCAAACCAGATGGGGAAATACGCTTTTGCGTGGACTACCGTAAGCTAAATGCGGTAACTCGTCCAAACAACTATCCAATGCCACGCACCGATGAGCTATTAAAAAAGTTGGGACGTGCCCAAGTCATCTGTACAATAGACTTAACCAAGGGGTACTGGCAAGTACCGCTAGACAAACCTGCCAAGGAAAGGTCAGCATTCGTCACCCATGCGGGGGTGTATAAATTTAATGTCCTTCCTTTCGGGCTGCGAAATGCACCCGCCACCTTCCAGAGGCTGGTAGATGGTCTACTAGCAGGACTGGGCGAATATGCAGTTGCCTACCTCGATGATGTGGCCATTTTTTCTGACTCCTGGCCCGAACACTTAAAACACCTGGAAAAGGTCTTTAAGTGCATCAGGCAGGCCGGACTAAGTGTTAAGGCCAAAAAGTGTCAAATAGGCCAAAACAGAGTAACTTACCTGGGACACCAGGTGGATCGAGGAACCATAAACCCCCTACAGGCCAAGGTGAATGCTATCCAAAAGTGGCCTGTCCCAAATAGGCTTGGCCAGGTACTACAGGCGATTTGTACCACACTACAGCCAAATCGCTGCCCCACTGACCGACCTGACCAAAAAGACCCAGCCAAATGCAGTTAAGTGGACTGATGAGTGTCAAAAGGCCTTTACCCAACTTAAGGCGACGCTCATGTCTGACCCTGTGCTCAGGGCCCTGGACTTCGACAAGCCATTCCTAGTCACCACAGATGCATCTAAGCGTGGTATAGGAGCAGTTCTCATGCAGGAAGCAACAGATCACAACTTCCATCCTGTCTTGTTTCTCAGCAAGAAACTGTCTGAGAGGAAAAGTCACTGGTCAGTCAGTGAAAAGGAATGCTATGCCATTCTGTACGCCCTGGAAAAGCTACGCCCATATGTTTGGGGACGGCAGTTCCAGCTACAAACTGACCATGCTGCGCTAAAGTGGCTTCATACTGCCAAGGGGAAAAACAAAAAACTTCTTCGTTGGAGTTTAGCTCTCCAAAATTTTGATTTTAAAATTCAGCACATCTCAGGAGCTTCTAACAAAGTAGCTGATGCACTCTCTCGTGAAAGATTCCCAAAATCCAGTAGTTAAAAAGTGTTCTTAAAATGTAAAAGTCTGTTAGTTATATACTTAGTGGTATATGTAAAGGTGCATGTGTTGTATTAATCTGTTTGTTTTAAAGTTCTAGGAGGAAATCGCCGCCAGTAAGGTTCCCCACTGTCTGCAATTTGGAGGACGTGTCATAAACAGATAGCTAAGGGTTAATGTTCTTTTACCTGTAAAGGGTTAACAAAGGGAACCAAACACCTGACCAGAGGACCAATCAGGAAACAAGACTTTTTCAAATCTGGGTAGAGGGAAGTTTTGAGTGTGAGTTCTTTGTTCTTTGTCTTGGTTCGGTGACCTTCTCGGCTCTAAGAGTGATCTTTCTATCTCCAGGCTTTCTAATCTTCTGTTTCCAAGTTGTAAGTACAAGGATAGTAAAACAATAGGTTTATATTGTTTTATTTTATATTTATATGTGTGTAGTTGCTGGAATGTGTTAAATTATATTCTTTTGGGATAATGCTGTTTATTCATTTTTTCTTTTAAGCAATTGACCCTGTATATTGTCACCTTGATACAGAGACCATTTTTATGTCTTTTTTTCTTCCTTTTTATATAAAGCTTTCTTTTTAAGACCTGTGGATCTTTTTTTTAGTGGAGGCTCAAGGGGATTGAGTCTGCAGCTCACCAGGGAATTGGTGGGAGGAAGAAGACGGGGGGAAGAAAGAATCTCTTTGTGTTAGATTTACTAAGCCTGACTTTGCATACCCTCTGGGTGAGGGGAGAGAGAGAGAGAGAGATTAGATCTCTTGGTACTTGTGTTTCAAGGACTTGAAGCAGGGAATATCCTAGAGTACCCAGGGCGGGGAAATCTGGGAGGAGGTAAAGAGGGGGAAGGGAAGTGGGTTATTTCCCTTTGTGGTGAGATTCAGGGCATCTGAGTCTTGGGGTTCCCCAGGGAAGGTTTTGGGGAGACCAGAGTGAGCCAGACACTGGAATTCTGGCTGGTGGCAGCAATATCAAATCCAAGCTGGTAATTAAGTTTGGAGGTTTCATGCTAGCTTCTCATGTTCTGAACTCTTAAGGTTCAGATCTAAGTAGGATTATTTTACACCCTTTAAAGTATACAGGTGTTACAAAGTGGGAATGTTCTTAATGTTTTCTCTGACTACTGCGTGGGTGCCTCAGTTTTTCCTATGCATTTCTCAAGGATCTAGATAGTGGGATAAGGGTGTATGATTGTTGTAGAGCCCTAGAGTGCCAGTGTGATGCCGTTGGCACAGAGAATGGCCGAAACCCTGTTTCCGGGCAACTGATGGCCTGGGCCAATCTCCTGCAAGGTGCCAACTGAAGGTGTTGGAGAACAAAGAGATCAGGTGGCCTCCTAATGCCTGGAAAAGAAACAAAGGCCAGAGGAGAGAGTGTCAGTGCCTGTGTGGACTTCCGGGAAGCGTATGGTGTGGAAGGGGATGCTGAGATGCTTTGGAACTACTCCATACAAAGCCAGTCAGGACTCTGGGGAAGCCTCCTCTCTCTGAGTATACCGTCTCCAGGGCAAGAAGCTTACATCTTCCTGAGTCTGACCTTGGAGCATTCAGCATCCCCTTCCACAGTGCGCTTTCCGCAGCAAGTGTGCCCAGGCAGGTCCTGGGGCAACCAGAGGTCCCTGCACCCCAACTCTGCAGTCAGACATGACCCTCAGCCAGCCAGTAAAACTGAAGGTTTATTAGACGACAGGATCACAGTCTAAAATAAAGCTTGTAGGTACAGAAAACAGGACCCCTCAGTCAGGTCCATCTTGGAGGGTGGGGAGCCTAGACCCAAGTTCTGGGCCTCTCCCCATTTCCCCAGCCAGCTCCAAACTGACACTCTCTCTTCTAGCCTTTGTGTCTCTTCTGATCTCTTTGTCCCCAGCACCTTCAGTTGGCACCTTGCAGGGGAAACTGAGGCACCCACACTGTATTCAGAGAAAACATTAAGAACATTCCCACTTTTTCACAACAGGTGCAACAAAATATAATACCGTATATTGAAGCAGGCAAGTGCTACTTCTGACTTTCCACCTTTAATTGACCCTTGTAATCTTGTGGTGCCGACGCATTGTAGCTTCATTTTATATCAGCTTTCAGGGCGAGAGCAGGGGCGGCGAACACCACCATTTTGGGCACCACCAAAAATTATACAAACTTGCCACCTATGGTGCCCAGGCCTGGAAGGTGTCCAGTGTGAGAAAAAACTTACTGAAGCATCTCTGAGGGTGAGATTATCTGTATTCGGTTTGATTAGACATAGATTTGCGCGTTTTATTTTATTTTGCTTGGTGACTTACTTTGTTCTGTCTGTTACTACTTGGAACCACTTAAATCCTACTTTCTGTATTTAATAAAATCACTTTTTACTTATTAATTAATTCAGAGTATGTATTAATACCTGGGGGAGCAAACAGCTGTGCATATCTCTCTATCAGTGTTATAGAGGACGAACAATTTATGAGTTTACCCTGTATAAGCTTTATACAGGGTAAAACGAATTAATTTGGGTTTAGACCCCTTTGGGAGTTGGGCATCTGAGTGCTAAAGACAAGTACACTTTTGTGAGCTGTTTTCAGGTAAACCTGCAGCTTTGGGGCAAGTAATTCAGACCCTGGGTCTTTGTTGGAGCAGATGGAAGATCTGTCTCAGCAAGACAGGGTGCTGGAGTCCTGAGCTGTCAGGGAAGACAGGAGCAGAGGTAGTCTTGGCACATCAGTTGGCAGCTCCCAGGGGGGTTTCTGTGATCCAGCCCGTCACAGCTTCAACACTGTTTTTCTCCTTCCAAGACTAATGTTAGTTGTCCCCCATATGTCAGTGGTAGAGTGGGGCTGGGCAAAAGGAGGCACTTCTCTGTGTAATTATGGTTCACAACCTTTGTTGCACCCCACTACACTGACTCTTTTAGGTGGTGCATTGGCTAATTTATGACGTGTCTGCATTGCATTTTTTTTCATTTCCAAGGCATTGTAAGATAGTACCCTCAGAACATCTTTCTTATTCATTTTTGTATTAAGATAAAGTTGCAATAAAACATTAACATACGACATTGTACTTTATTTATTCGGGATCAGGGTAATATTCAAGGAATTTGACTAAAGATTATGACTTGCTGGCTGGGAAGCCCTCCTCCTCTGAATGCTCTAAAAAGAGTGACCACATTTCTAAATACCTATCCTCTTCTTGGAGCTTCTCTTATGTACATACTTGCTGTGAAAGTTTTTCCGTTATAAGGACACTCCAAATTTTACTATACCACAATTCCTTAGACGGAGAAGTCACATTTTTCCAATAATGTGCAATACAAAGTCTAACAATAAAAAAGAAATTTATTTGTTGTTCCATTTAAAATGTAGATCTTTACTGGAGCATTAAGTAAGCAGATATGCAGATCTCTAGGAAGCTGCCATTTTGTCATGAAGTGAATCTCTTTAATAATTTCCTCTCCAAACTGTCTAATTCCTGGACACAACCACCACATGTGCAAGTATGTTCACTTTTCCCCTCAACCTCTCCAACAGAGCTCCTTCCTAGCTGCAGAAATATGATAGATCTTAACTGGAGTCATATGCAGTGGAGATCAGTACCGTAATTTATAAAAAAATTCTTTATGAGCTACACAAAGGCAGCTGTATCTAAATACCCCTAACTAATTTTGTTTTTCCCCCATGAAAGAAATATGCTGAATTCCATGATATGATTTAGTTTTGGGGGGAAGTTGTAAAGAATCATTGATTAATCAGTATTAATTTGCAGGGGGGGGAAGCCTTTTATTTTTAAATTTGATTGTTTTCATCTTAACATCAGAGTTCTGTAGAGAGCCTCTTACACCTTCATCACCAGCAAGGCAATAGGGGTCCTATATTTCTAGCCCTTACTGTTTTGAATGTCTATTAGTGATACTCTTATTTACGCAAGCAGACTAGGTTTCCTTTTTTAGCTACTCTCTCCCCTTACAAAAACAGTTAGACCTTTTTATGTGTTTCCAGGAATCTCATCGTCAGAAGGAGATAATTGAAGAGAGATACACTAAATACAAGGAAATTGTGGGCTCTCTACAGGAGCAGCTGGACGATTCAAAGCGCAGAATCAGAAACTTCAAAGTATGTCTGTCTCCTTTCTCTTGTGTTGTTCCCCCTTGCATTCAGTCACTAGCAGATGTGCATTTTATGGAGATTAGCAGTTGCAGGCATTGACTAAAATCCTATATGAGCAATGTTTCTGCTTCGCTTATCAGGTCTTGCCTGCCAAGTGTGCAGCCAAATGGGCCCCGGCTCTGTCAGCATTTATTCCCTAGAAACACCCCATTGCACTTTTTCTATTTGCTTTCCTTCTGGTCCTCTAACTTAAAAGGTAAATTTACAGACCTAATTTTTCCCAATTCCCCAAGTGAAAAGTACCCTGATCCCCTCTCTCAGCTACCAACCTTATCTACTTCTAGCAAAGTGCTCATTCATTATGTCACTTCTCATTGGTTACACTGCTAATAGCAGCTTCCTTTAACTGGAAATTGAGGATTTCTTGGGGCACCGCATGGCAGGGCAGCTTCCTGTGCCAGTCAAGAAGGAGTTAAAGAGCTCATGAATCTTTTAAGGATGGGTCCTTAAAAGGGGGTGGAGGGATCCAGGCTCACTCTGGGTAGCAGCTGGTAAAAAAACTGCACTAGAGCACAGAGCTCCCTGGTCCCAGGCAACAGGCTGTCTGCTGAGAAAAATGCTTGAGAGCACCAGCAACACTGAGCTCTCTGATGAAAAAGAGGGATCAGCTTTTCCTTACTTTTCTTTGTGAAGCCCTGGGATTCAGCTGGGGTTGTTTGGACATGCAAGGGTTAAGGAGCCCAGATCTTCCTCCCAAGGACTATTGGCCTTTACCCTGCATGAGGCTGCAAGGACCTGGACCATTTGTGAGCCGTGGACATCTTTGCCTTTTTCTTTTGGACTATTTTAGCCCCAACCAGAAGAGAGCAGACTCCCTAAGAGTTATGTAGCCCAAGTACATAACCCAGACTACAGTTATGCTGCTCTCCAAAGAAGGATATCCAAGATCAGAGAGGGGCACCCCACCCTTAACCCAGCAGGCCATCAGAGAGATACAACTTATCACACACAGAAACAGGCAACAGATGACGGCAAAGACCTTACCAATATTCTCACAAAACAACAGAGACAAAGTGAAACTCGCTTTCTTTCAATTATTTTGCAGGCCAGTGGTCAAACTCTAGTCAAATTGCCCATGCTTCTCTTGACCTGCTGCACACAAACAGGGAAGAATTGGTAGGGGAAGTAGACATGGGTGACAACGTGGGCAGCAGTGACCGTGAGATGGTCAAGTTCAGGATCCTGACAAAAGGAAGAAAGGAGAGCAGCAGAATACAGACCCTGGACTTCAGAAAAGCAGACTTGGACTCCCTCAGGGGACTGATGGGTAGGATCCCCTGGGAGGCTAATATGAGAGGGAAAAGAGTCCAGGAGAGCTGACTGTATTTCAAAGAAGCCTTATTAAGGGCTCAGGAACAAACCATCCTGATATATAGAAAGAATAGTAAATATGGCTGGTGACCAGCTTGGGTTAACAGAGAAATCTTCAGTGAGCTTAAACGCAAAAAGGAAGCTTACAAGAAGTGGAACTGGACAGATGACTAGGGAGGAGTATAAAAACATTGCTCGAGCATGCAGGGGTGTAATCACAAAGGCCAAAGCACAGTTGGAGTTGCAGCTAGCAAGAGATGTGAAAGGTAACAAGAAGGGTTTCTACAGGTAAGTTAGCAACAAGAAGGTGGTCCGGGAAAGTATGTGACCCTTACTGAATGGGGGAGGCAACGTAGTGATAGATGATGTGGAAAAAGATTAAGTACTCAATTTTCTTTTGCTTCGGTCTTCACAGACCAGGTCAGCTCCCAAACTGCTGCACTGGGTAGCACAGTATGGGGAGGAGGTGAGCAGCCCTCAGTGGTGAAAGAACAGGTTAAGGACTATTTAGAAAAGCTGGACATGCACAAGTCCATGGGGCCAGATGCACTGCATCTGAGGGTGCTAAGGGAGTTGGCTGATGTGATTGCAGAGCCATTGGCCATTACCTTTGAAAAGTTGTGGTGATTGAGGGAGGTCCCGGATGATTGGAAAAGAGCAATTATAGTGACAATCTTTAAAAAAAGGGAAGAAGGAGATTTTGGGGAACTACAGACCAGTCATCCTCTCCTTAGTCCCCAGAAAAACGATGCAGCAGGTCCTCAAGGAATCCATTTTGAAGCAGTTGGAGGAGAGGAAGGTGATCAGGAACAGTCAACATGGATTCAGCAAGGGCAAGTCATGCGTGACCAAGCTGATTTCATTCTATGATGAGATAACTGGCTCTGTGGATAGGGAGAAAGCGGTGGACATGATATATCTTGGCTTTAGCAAAGCTTTTGATACGGTCTCCCACAGTATTCTTGCCAGCAAGTTAAAAAAGTATGGATTGGATGAATGGACTATAATGGACAAAGGTGGATAGAAAGCTGTCTAGATCGTTGGGCTCAACAGGTCGTAATCAACGGTTTGATATCTAATTGGCAGCCAGTATCAAGCGGAGTGCCCCAGTGGTTGGTCCTGGGGCTGGTTTTGTTCAACGTCTTCACTAATGATCTGGATGATGGGATGGACTGCACCCTTAGCAAATTTGCGGATGATACTTAGAGGTAGAGGTAGATACATTGGAGGGTGGGGATAGGGTCCAGAGTGACCTAGACAAATTGGGGGATTGGGCTAAAAGAACTCTGATGAGGTTCAACAAGGGCAAATGCAGAGTCCTGCACTTAGGAAGGAAGAATCCCATGCACTGCTACAGGCTGGGGACCGACTGGCTAAACAGCAATTCTGCAGAAAAGGACCTGGGGATTACAGTGGACGAGAAGCTGGATATGAGTCAACAGTGTGCCCTTTTTGCCACAAAGGCTAATGGCATATTGGGCTGCATTAGTAGCAGAGTTGCCAGCAGATTGAGGAAAGTGATTGTTCCCCTCTATTTGGCACTGGTGAGGCCACATGTGGAGTATTGCGTCCATTTTTGGGCTGCCCACTACAGAAAGGATGTGGACAATTTGGAGAGAGTCCATCGGACAGTAACGAAAATGATTAGGGGGCTGGGGCACTTTACTTCTGAGGAGAGGCTGAGGCAACTGAGCTTATTTAGTCTGTAAAAGAGAAGAGTGAGGGGGGATTTGATAGCAACCTTCAACTAGCTGAAGGGGGTTCCAAAGAGGATGGAGCTAGGCTGTTCTCAGTGATGGCAGATGACAGAACAAGGAGCAGTGATCTCAAGTTGCAGTGGGGGAGGTCTAGGTTGGATATTGGGAAAAACTACGTCAGGAGGGTGGTGAAGCACTGCAATTGGTTAATTAGGGAGGCTGTGGAATCCCCATGCTTAGAGGTTTTTAAGGCCCAGCTTGACAAAGCCCTGGCTGGGATGATTTAGTTGGTGTTGGTCCTGCTTTGAGCAGGGAGTTGCACTAGATGACCTCCTAAGGTCTCTTCCAACCCTGATATTCTATGAAGACTCCAAGCTATGTTCAATGATTTAGTTGTATTTGGGGGGCTTTGTTTTGTTTTGGGGCAGTATGTAATGTCTACTGATTCTGAGCTCATAAGCATGGAATTATTGATCTATTTCCTCTGGCAGAGAAATAAGAGAGGTGTTCTGGGCATTGACTTCCAGCTGACAGTGTTGCTATAGTAAAAAGCCCATGACTTCTCTGACATGTCCAAGCTATACTTCTATAGGGAAGGACTAACAGGAAGTGTGCAAGGCAGCATCCATTTCAATTCCAGTGCTGGAGCTAACCTTCAACTTCCCCCACTTCTCATGTCCCTCTACAGCAGTTACCATGAGCAATTACCAGATTTGGAAACCTGTTGAAATGCTGGCTGGCAGCAAGGGCTGCATCAGCTGAGAGTGTAATGCAATATTGCACTAAGCTGATCGAGCTCACTGTGCTGGCTTGATCTGAACTTATATTAAGATCCCAATACTTGGCTTATTCCAAATAATAATTTCCCCTTTCTTTAGACAACAAGAAACATTTCATGGCTTCCCTTTAGTCAGGCCTAATTTGTTTTTTGCACAATATACAGTCGTCTTTGCTGTCACAGCTGTTGCAAATAGAACGGAATGTTCAAAAGCAGGTAACAGAAGGGTGCTAATCTGATTTCAGTGATCAGCCTGGCTTAGTTCAAGAAATCCCTCTTTATTGCTTGCATTTCTTACCCTGCACTGAATTGTCTTATCTGCCTCAAATCCACTATTGTTTGGCTTCTTTGTTATTGTTACAATTTATCATTAGCTATTCTATCACTCAGCCTTATGGAAGAGAGCAAGATCTAGAGAGATCAAAGTTCCTGTTTGCTAACTGTTTCAATTCACACTTCATATACAGTGCAGTATGCTCACTGTAATAAAGTAGCCAAGTATTTGGTAAGTGATAAGGAAGTGTATGTTAAAAGGGAGTTTTTATAAAGAGCATCTGTGGTGTGCAGTGGCCTTGTATGAACCTTTTTACATACAACTTCTTGCCTGAGTCAGCCTCCCTCCTCCTGTATGACCTTTAAGCCCTTCCTTACCGAACGTGCTTCTTTCAGCTTGCTTTCTGACATTAATCGCAGAGCAGACACTATTTGGTCTCACTTTTGGACCTGATTATTTTATTTTAAGCAACAAAAATAAAAACAAACACAAACCAGAAGGTGCATGGTCACTCTTTGTAGATTGTTATCCCAAGATCAATTTTTCTCCATCTCTTTGTTTTCAGTTGGCTCCTCTCCTTCTCACCTCCCTCCCATACTCTGTAATTTCATCTATTGAATTTAGGCTCATGACAGGCTGTAAAAAACCGGTTGCTTAGAAGATCAGAACAAGTTGTAAGTGCTATCTGGACAGATAAAAATGTCAGCTTTCCTGCAATGGGGAAGGTGGGGAGTGGGCTGAGTAACAATAAGCATTGTACTGGGCTGTCAGTTGGGGGCCTGAAAGATAGTGGAGAAAAGAGAACTGAGGGTAGGGGAAGGAGCAGGAGGAAGGGCAGAACACAGTAATAGAACTGATAATAAAACAGTATGTAGAATAACAAAATGAAGTAAGAGAGAGAAAATTCACAGTGATGGGCACTCTGCTACATAGAACTGAACATTTTAAGAAAAGTTCCCTGCCCTGAACAGCTTACAACCTAAATATGCAAACAACGACAACAACAAAGAGCAAAACCATGAAAGGTGTGGGAAAAGGGTGTAAGAGAGAAGCTGCCAACTCTGAAAATGTAGAGTCTTGTTGCAATGCAAGATTGCAGGTGAAGTATTCGCCCCAAGTACTGCTTGTTAATAGGTCTGTTTTCAGATTGGATTTTTGGAGGGAGTGAAGATGAAGGAAGATCAGCTTTACAGTTCCATATTCAGGAAAAAATCCTGAAATTTCTTTTTCTTTTTAAAGGTTATTACTGTAGGATATATACTCTAGGTACCAAGTCCTTCACTGGCACACGAGGGGATTAATGTGTGTAATTCCCATTAGTATTAATAGGAGCAAATCCCCTGTACATTAACGGGACGAAAGCTCCCTTTTAGTTTCTAAATTAATGCTAGGGGGACGAGGGGGGCGGTTTCCAAAGTGTAATACTACCAAGAATGATAAATTGCAGGATGCTTTTAAGCAAATCTCCTGATGCTTTTTGTGAGGAAATTGAGTAGCAAAGTGTAGTATTCCATGAACCAATACATATGAGTGTTATCGTCCCTTCTCATCTGAAGAAATAAAGTAATTTGGAAACTAAGCCAACCTGCTAATCTTGTTTTGGAGAGCAATATATCTAAAGACCCCTTGCTTCAATGCTAAAACACATTTCCAGATATTTTTGGTTAAATTGCATTGTTTAAATGTTCTGCTCTAGCCTCTAGACCAAGTGCCTCCTCTCAACAAAGTAATATGTTGTATGCACATATCCAGATGCTTTTTACTGTATAAATAAGAACAGTATATATGGGATTTTACTTTATTTTAAAATTGGGAGGAAAAATGGAAAAGAAATTTCAGGTTTTCATAGGTGAAATATCAAGCATGTATTTAAAACTTTTGGATTTAATTAATGGGAGGAGAAAATGGATTTGAGTTTTGCAGTTACTTAGATTTCTTGTTGGAACAAGTTGATATGGATCAGTGTTCAGTTGTGTCATCAATGCATGCATGCTCTGTCCTTCTGTCTCATTCTGGGGTCTAGACGTGATTATACAGGAAAGGAAACACGCCACATTTATGCAGCTTGTTATAGTGGCAAGAAACATCCAAGCTCCCTGGGCAAAACAGGGAAAGTAGCTTCTTTCTAGGAGTTCTGTATGTTGACAAGAGCTAGAAATTTGGGACAAAATCAGATATAAACCTAACTACAAGATTTATGTTCTGGGGATTGGAATCAGAGTTTATCGTTTCATGCTAAAAAATACCATCTCTGTGTATAACTAAATTGGAGGCTGTTTTTAATCTCAGTAAATAAGGAGATATATAACTTAAGTAATTCACATTTTTCACAGAAAACATGTTCATTGCCTTTCTTAGGATGAGAAAATGGATGCTGATGTTTCCGACATACAAGCGGCAGCTCTCTCCTCCAACTGGCAGACTAAAACCAGCTTTATGTCCAGCTCACTGCTTTCAGATTCAGGCTGTAAGTATTGTTATTTAGTAGGAAAACTCCACAACACAATTGAGTGTCCCCTGCTTTTAAAACTCTTTTAGTGGAATGACAGAGACCCCATTGAAATCATCATAGGATTCTTGCTGGCTTTCAGCTTCAGGCACTGAATTTATTGCTTTACCTCGTTAGTGCTATGTCACACTGGGATTTTTTCCATTTGGAAATACTGCATTTTGTCAGCAACGTCCAGAAGAAAGAAAATTGCATGCATTGTAATATGAATCCTGGCAGTGGAAACATTAGATTTAAAAGACACTGGATTTTCAGGTCACATGCAGATACCCAACCAAAGCACCCCCTACAAATTCCTATTGATTATTCTGTCTGACATTCGTGCCAGTGGAGTTTAACAGCAGAAGCAGAATTCCCTGTCCAATACCTTCTTTTTGGAAAGTTGCTGTTTGGTTGCAACTTCCAGCCCATGAGTTTATGCGTAACGGGTCACAAGAGGCTGCGGCGGTCTCTCAAAGAGGTAGTGATGTGATGAATGGGAGACTCTGAAGGGATGATGAGCTCCAACTCTGATGAAGTTGATTCTTTTCTGAACACTACTAAACCATCTCTTGCCACAACTGACTTACAAAAATACCTCTAAAGAGATGTTTTGGTCTCTGGAACAGGCCAGTTTGCAACAGGCATCAGATTTTTTTTTTTTAATTCTGGAGAATGATACCCCTACAATTTTGTCACACACACCCCCAACTAATTTCAACATATACAGGTTGAATGCTGTACTATACATTTGAAGCATTGTACTCTGTATTTTTCTGAAACAGTGTCACAGTTCAGTGCTATCTGCGCCTTTCATCCTTCTTTGGTCTCTCTGAGTGCCCCAATACAGGTGACAGGCCTTGAGTCCTCACCTCCTCAGTGTGGAATCCTTTGGTTCTGTCACTCTTAAACTGTCTCACAGGGGTGCGGACTCTGTGTACCAACTATGATTGCTCAGCAGACCCAATGGATTTGGCTACCTTGGTTCTTCCCTTCTGAGCCATGACTAATGGTAAATAGTTACCCAGAACAACCTTTTCAAAACCAAGCATTGTTTAATCACAACAGTAGATACACAGCATGTCATGACAAAAGGTTTTGAAACACAATAAGAGGTCTACACATATATCTGTTTTGCCTATAGGCTTAGGTAGGCAAGCTTATCCCAAATGTAAATAGTGTAAATGGTGAATTCTCTAACTTGAAGTCTTCAAACCATGATTGGAGGACTTCAGTAACTCAGCCAGAGGTTAGAGGTCTATTACAGAAGTGGGTGGGTGAGGTTCTGTGGACTGCAATGTGCAGGAGGTCAGAGTAGATGATCTCGATGGTCCTTTCTGACCTTAAAGTCTATGAGGTAAAATTTAAAAAGTAAATTATCCCAATATTATCTTTTAAATACCAGCAAGTGGAGCTATCTGAAGCTATTGTTCTCTTTCCTGCATGTGTGCAAATAACTCCTGCCTGAATTAACCTCTTGCGATCCTATAGCAAAAAACGCACAATACCAATCAACCACAATATATAATATTCATATAATATTACCGGCATCCCCATGTCCTTCACACAGAGTAGATATTCTCTATGAGTGGCATTTATAGGAGTTTATTAGCCAAGTAATTTTTACCTACTTCAGCAGTTGTGGTTCTGAGAAACAATTTTGGAAAGTAAACAAATAGATTTGCCAATCCCTTATTCTTCCTCTCTGACCCTAGACAGGGCTTCTTGCAGACTAATATAAATACAGTGTTTTGGTTGGAACCCTTTGTTAAAATATTAGAAGACTGAAGGTTGCCAGACCCTAAGTGAGGATTACAGGCAGGCAGAAAGTGATGAGGGGATGGGAAACAATTTTATGTTCCATCCTTCTGTGTGTGTGGTGGCGGTAAGATAGCTATATAGAAAGGGAACTGGATTGCATTCGTTTATGTTACCTGACAAAGGGCCTTGCAAAACTATGGGATATCTCTGATCCTGTAAAGTGGCAATTAGTGCTTCCATAGCAATCATTTTTATAGCACTTCACAAACAATATTGATTGCATAGTGTATGGGATTATCATCGTCGTTTCATCATACTACTTCTGTTACAGTCCTTGGTTATGAATCTTTAACAGTCACCTCTTAATTTAGTATCAGTTAGATGAAACACTATAACATACTTCTGTGAAACCCTACAGAAAATCTACCAATTTATTCTGCCTTGGTCTGCTGCTTCAGCACATCTAAGCTCTTATATCTACACAGCACAAGGAATCTCACCACAGGATCAGAGGAGATACTCTTTTTTTTTAAGGTGGAAGTCCTGACACAGTCTGTCTTGCAGTGCAATCTAGTAACTATCTCTGACATTCTATCAACTATCTCAATGTTGTAACTGAAATCAGTATATTTGAAAATGTAGAAAAAAATCCAAAAATATTTATAATAAATTTAAATAAGTATTCTATTATTGTTTAAGAAGGCAATTAAAATTGTGATTAATCAAAACTATTTTTAATATACTTAATTTGTTTTGCATTAATCACTTGAGTTGACTGTGGTTAATTGACAGCCCTACTTTGCGGTGATGAGGGTAAATACAAATGTGGAGTCTCTGTTTGTATATTATTATAGCTATCCTTGATTAAATAAGATTTTCTTGCAAATAAGAACTGGAAACACAATTAGCAACTATCATTTTTATAACATTCATGGATTTCTGTACGGGAAGTAGCAGTGGTCTACCTGAATCATACCTGAAAGAGGGCCATATCGAAATATCACAACCACATGAGGCAAAAAGCAAAAATTGAATGGGTCCTTGAAATGGAATTCTTCTTCAACCATTAGAGAAGTGGTTCCACCAGGGTAGAGCAAAATGATAGGGTAACATGGGGTAAGTTTGAATGGCCACTCCCCACAATGTACCTGTTCTTTGGCTGAACAGCGGAATTCATTTTCTAGAGCTAATCAGAAACCTTTCAGCAGAACTAAGCTCTCTGGAGGGGAAAAAAAAAAAGCGGTGCTTGGTAAGAGCATTGATCCCACTGTAATCATTATGGTATATCTGCACTCAACATCATATGGGGAAAGTTCCTTTCTAAGAATATAAACGTGGCTGAACGATTGCTGCTTACTGAGTTTTTCTTAACTTTTATAATTGGTTGGAGAGGCATTTCCCATATAGTCGTTTTGGCTAACCCATCCTCATAGATCTGGTGGTAATCCTCTTATGAACCTGGCCATCACTATGATTTCTATCATCTGCTCCATGCTGTGGATCTCTGGGCACAGGCACTTCCACCTTAGATGGATCAGGTCCAACAATTGTGACCTTTGCACCAGGTTGTCGTCCTGATACCTCCACTCATAGAACCTCTGGGCCCTTATAGCTGTCATCACCCCAGATCTCACCAGGATCTCTGCCTTCAACTGGGGGTAATCTGTGGCTGCTTCTGCTGCTATGTCATAGTAGGCCTTCTGGGCTTCCCCACACAGGAAAGGGGCAAGGATGCTGGCCCACTGGGTCTTGGGGCCAGGCCTCACGTAGGGCCGTTCTCTCAAAGGCCTCCACATCATCTTCCACCGTTATCTTTTGCAGGTAACTCCTGGCCATTAGGGGTCGTGTCTCATTAAGGCCATGAATCAGAGTGGTCAGGGCCTTCAGCTGGCTCACGAACTCCTGCAGGGTGGCTCGATCCTGGGCTGCCTAGCTTATCAGCAGCTGATTCGTTTCCTGTTGAAGTCGTACCGACTCCTTTTGGGTGGTCAGTTGGGCCCTGGTAACCTCTTGTTGTGCTGCTGTGGCCTGCACCAGTGCCCTCACTACATTGTCCATTTTGCTGTGGGGTGAGGGGGTGATTTACCTTGCCCTGGGATGGTTCTCAGTGCCAATGCAATGCCACTTCTGACACCAAGTGTGGCAAGGCACCCCTTCTGCCTCTCTGGACTTAATACTCCCTCCTCTGGCCTGGATAGGGCCTGAGGGTAAATCAGCACCACTCTGGAGTGTGTCTTTCTTCCCTTTTTGGTGTTTGTTTCTCAGAGCCTTCCCGGTAGGCCTCAGGGCAGGCCTGAGGAGCGCTCCTCTTTCCCTGGCCCCCTCACTGGGGCAGGTATTGTCCTGTTGCTGGCCCCAGGGTGTCAGTCCTTCCCCTAAACAGGCACTAGAGCTTCACCACACTGGAGAAGCCTATCTCCCTGCTGACGCCAGCCTTGCAGCAGCTTGTCCCCCACCCACTAGGAGAGACGTTTTAACAAGTTTCAGGCAGCCCTTAACTGAACTCAGGTTTCCCTAATTGACCTGAAGTAACCCTTTCCCAGCTTGTAGGAAAAAGGGCCTTTTGCATTCTAGGGCTAACATACCTGTTTTCCCAGACCCTCTTGCAGCTGTCCAGCCTGTCTTTGTCACAGTCCTTGCTTTTAAAAACCTGAGATGATGTGGAGGACTTTTCTTGTTGCCTATATAGTAAAGAATTACCAATAAAAATCTTGTGTGTCTCAGATTTTCTTGTTTCTTTCTTCTTAATGGAAAGGAATTGAATACAAAATCTTTTCAATGTTTTAGTTTCTCTTGCCTATTCTGTAGAAATCTTTTAGTGAGGTTTTTGAAGCTCTGTAGGGAGAAAGGCTTTAGAATCTTTGTTTTGTGCTCTTTTGTGCTAGTTGATTCTGAAGGAATACACAGTTTTTATTCACATGATTAGGTTTTTTTAATTTCTCAGTGTACTGATTACTTACCCTCTTAATAGTAGCTGCTATTGTGGTGGTCTTTATCTTCGTCAAGAAAATGAGTTTCCTCCAAAACCATTAGTATCTCTTTCCAGACTTGATGTGTCACTTATATGGTGAGCCTAATCTCCATCAGTCAGAGAATTGAAGGTCCTGAAGTTATTTCCAGAATTTTTGAGGACTGTGTAATATTCTGGCAGCAATTCACATAACCAACTCTTCTTGCCATCACTAAGGCTAAGATTATGTCACAGAAGTCATGGAATCTGTGACTTCCAGTGATCTCCATGACATTGGAGACCTCCGCAGATGGCAGGGGACCCTCCCACAGCTGCCCAACAGCTGCAGACGGTGAGACCCCGACAACTGACCAGCTGCCACTGCTGGCAAGGGTCCCCCCTGCAGTGGCTCAGCCACTGTGAGTAGCTGGAGCCCTCTGGCAGCTTCCAGCCACCAATGGCAGAGGGACTCCGAAGCTGCTCAGCGGCCACAGTTGGGGGGGCCCGTGCAGCTCCTCAGCTACCACTTGCAGGGGCCCCGCCCTGCAGCTGATCAGTCGATGGGAGCAGAGCCTCCTCTCCCTCCGCAGCTACCCAGACTCTGCTTCTGGCAGCCATCTCCTCCCCTACCCTCAAAACTCCCATCCCCACAGGGTGTTGGGGACCCTTCCCAGGCACTGGGCAATGGGGTCACTGCAGCTCCTAGCCACTGTGGCAGGGACGGGGTGCTGGATCCTCCTCCATCCCCATTTTGTCAGGAATGTTTTTATTAATGTTTGTTAATTGCTCGTGATCTGTCCATGACTTTTGCTAAAAATATCCATGACAAAAC
The DNA here is from genome assembly GCF_025201925.1 of Gopherus flavomarginatus. NCBI lineage: Eukaryota > Metazoa > Chordata > Testudines > Testudinidae > Gopherus > Gopherus flavomarginatus. Next base: position 121,591,683 of record NC_066621.1, on the reverse strand, counting down.
AGTGGGCTTAGCCATCACCATCGAAAGGCAGGTAATAAATCAGTCATTTGAGTCACTTCAGTGGCATACGCTCCATGCACTTTTAATTTCAAGCACTGATATTTATCAGCACTAATTTAAGGCTTTGACAATCATATCTGATCTTCTTTTCCTGAGCCCCAGGGTATTTAATAAAATCAACAATGAGTCTCACTTACTTTGTCACTCATTACCTGTGGCTAATTTATCTCCTTGCTTGTTCAGAAACAGAAGACTAGACTTTAGCCATGTGAACCAATAATATTTTTGCTCAGTCACTCGCAGTAGCTGTGTGCTAGACCTTATAATGTTATATTTTTCTCCCTATATTCTGATGAAAGTTTCCAGATTAACAACATGGGAACTGAGGTCTTCTACAGAACAAAAACAGTACAGCCAGTAGCATTACAAGGTTCCTCTATGTTTCCCTGCCAGTGTGGTTCAGCCCTGACTTGGAGAGATCATTGTAGGGTAGGAGAGAAGACAATTTTGATATAATTTAGAAATGAAGGAGACTCTGGAATTAAACCTTGATCTATGTAAAATTGTTGAAGGGAAAGAGAAGAAGAAAAATGATAAAAATAAATAAATAAACTGCAATCTGTGTATTTATAGATATATTTAGTATGGAGATGCTAATTACAGCAGTCAATGAAAGGGATAGCAATATTCATCTGCTTCATGTCTGGTCTTCATGTTTTTGTTATAATTTCTACAATTACAATATCTTTTCCATAACCAGCTATTTTATAGAGTGCTAGTTTTGCTTACTATACCCCTGTTCTTAGAAAGGAAGAGGTTTAACTGAGAGCATAATTTAGACAAGAAGGCACTCATTAGATACATGGTTTGTAGTCCATATTATTTTCAGCTGCAACTGAAAAAAGGTTAGTCTGAAAAAAATCAGCTACTGGCTGTTATCTATAGAATAATCCTCGGAAATTGCTTTTTTCATGGCCACTGTGTTTTTCTGCAGTTTTATATTACTAAGCTTCTAACAATTGCAGATGCTTTGCATTAGTTTTGTAAATTGATTCCTGTCCTTCTGTTTGTACAATTTATCATTTCAAGGTTTTGACCTGGAATATTTTCCAGAAGTCATATAGCTTCTCGGCTTTATATTGTTGACGGGTGTCTCTATCCCAGGCTTTCATACCCTAAGCCTGCCGAGAGGAAAATAGTGGTTAGTCTTCCTGATCTCATAAAACTGGGATCACAGCATTCCATTATCCATTGGTTTTGCTGATACATAGCACTCTTATGTTACCATGGTATATAGTAGGGATGGACTAACCACTGGGCAAAATAAATAATCCTGAGCTTTTGTCCTTCCCACTATAACACATACACACTCACCCCCCTGTAGTGCTGGCTTTCTCTATGCCTGTAGTCCCAGGCCATACCTAAGTATTGGCAGACAGTAGTGATTTGTTTGTATCATAGCAAAGATGTAAAAGATGTAAAAGAGAATAAAGTGGGAGAATTGCCAATTTTGAAGGAGAGTTCTTATCGAATATAAGGGACAGCATGGCAGAAAGCACAAAGGCACATGTGGGGAAAGTAGGCAAGCTGTGATCAAGGCAGACATCATGGGCAGACCAAAGTCAAGGGATGATGTTGCAGTAAGAAATTAGATTTGAAAGACAAGTTAGGACTAAATGGTGAAGGGCCTTATATGGTGTAAAATTGGAGATGGGAGACAGAGAGAGAGTGGGGTGAAAAGATGAGTGTGAAGTGGTTGGAATAATGGGCCAGGAAGATGAGCCTAGAGACCACATTTTGAAAGAAGATGTCAAGCACAGGGTGATAGCTGTTAAAATTTTTATCTTAGTTACTGCAACTGCAGATTCAACTCTTAGTCATAGGTGTCTAATCCTTTTTTAAATCTTTGCTGAACTTTTTGCCTCAATATCCTATGGCAACAAATTCCACAGGTTAATTATACATTGGATTAAAAGAAGATTTATTTTATTTGTTTTAAATTTATTGCCTCTGATTTTATCAGAAGCCTTCTAGTTCTTGTATTACTGGAAAGGCAAACAGGAACTGTCTACTGTTACATCCGTATAAGTCTATATACCAATTCCTTTGTACTGGCTACCAGCTGGTAGTGAAAATAATGTGCCTTGCAAATCCCTGCTTTTTAGACCTTCTCATCTCTCTGGAAAAACACACCTGAAATATTCAATTAAGCCATTTTTATCTGTGGGATGATGAAAAAAGAATAGGCTTTTTCCACTGTAAAAGAAAAGTTTACTATATTTTTTTCAACCAGACAACTCAAAAATGTCTGAACTCTGAAATCTGGTTTGTCATTAATACTCTGCTAAATGGTTGAAATTAACCAAAGACAGGGACATTTTGAAAATTGCATGCTGAGGGCAGGTCTGTGCCACAGATTTCTGCCAACAGAGCTGTGTCAGTCACAGGCATGAGGAGGAGTTATCTCTCATAAAATTGTGGGAGCTGTGCTACAGCTATTCTGACAAAAGCGCTTGTTTGCTAGTATAACTTGCTTTACTCAGGTGTGGTAGAATAAGCTATAATGGTAAGAATTCCTGGTATAAGTATAAACTGTGTCTAGTCTAGGAGCACTTAGCTAGTATCATATGCCTATACCTATACTCATATACCTATACCTATACTTGTAAAGTGTTCCCAATGTAGACATGGCCTGAATTTGTAGAAAATGTCATCAACTTTGCAAGCATATAGTTCCAGCACTCTTCTTGCAAACACAGTTCATCTCTCTGGAAGTGTACTCTCTTACAAATCAAGTCAGACATACTAGGCAGTGCTTCTATGCCCAGATACCATTCACTGTGTGTTTTCCTCTAGTATTCAGGTTTTTGCCTTAGAAAATTCTTAGTGTCTGAAATGTACTGCTCCCTGAAATCCATCTGAGTCTATCACTTCCTGCTGTTAATAAACCAAAACAAAAAAGCCCTAAAGCCTTAAAGTGTTGCCCATATATTATCATCTTTCCCATTTTCTTTCTTTTTCAGTTCAACTTGTAGCGCTCATGGTGTGGTAGACAGAATGGTTTACAAGTTTCCCACATTAGTGGGAAAGATGGAAAAATCATCATTTTATTTAACTTATTGCATATTATTATTTTATTTTATTATTATTTATATTATAGTCACACCAAAAGGTCCCAACAAAGACTGTGCTAAACTCTAATCAAACACTGTGACATAGACTCTGTCCTAAATGGCTTACTGTCTAAAAAGACAAGACAGACAGTGGAATAAAGAAAATAGTGTTATCCCCATTTGGGCAACAGACATGAAGATTAAGAGTGAAGTTCTGGCCTGACTGAAGTCAGTGGGACTAAATGACATCCAAAGTCACACATGAAATATGTGGCAGAGCCTAGTTGAACCCAGATTTACTAACCACTAGACCATTCCTCCCTCCTACAAAATGAAATTAGCTTTAATGGGAAGAGACCAGTGAGACAAAGCGCTGAATGTGATGAGCATTAGAAAATGGTCAGTTTTCAGAATGGAGAGAGGTAAATAGTGGTATCCCGCATGGGTCTCTACTGGGACTAGAGCTGTTCAACATATTCATAAATGATGTGGAAAAAGGGATAAACAGCAGGATGGCAAAATTTGGAGGCAATACAAAATTACTCAAGATAGTTAAATCCAAAGCAGATTGTGAAGCGTTACAAAGGGTTCTCACAAAACTAGGTTTCTGAGCAACAAAATGGCAGCTGAAAATCAATGTTGATAAATGCAAAGTAATGAACGTTGGAAAACATAATCCCCACTATACATACAAAATGATGGGGCCTAAATTAGCAGTTACCACTCAAGAAAGAGATCTATGAGTCATTGTGGATAGTTCTCCAAAAACATCCACTCAATGTGCTGCAACAGCCAAAAAAGCTAACATAATGTTGAAAACCATTAAGAAAAGAAGCAGAAAATATCATAATGCTACTATATAAATCCATGGTTTGCCCACACATTGTATACTGTGTGCAGTTCTGGTTACCCCATCTCAAAATAGATATATTAAAACTGGACAACATACAGAGAAGGGCAACAAAAATGATTAGGGGCATGGAACAGCTTCCACATGAGAAGAGATTAAAAAGACTGAGACTTTTAACTTTGGAAAAGAGATGACTAAGAGGGACTATGATAGAGGTCTATAAAATCATGACTGATGTGGAGAAAGTGAATAAGGAAGTGTTATTTATTCCTTCACATAACTCAGGACATAGGGTTTACCCAATGAAATTAATAGGCAGCAGGTTTAAAACAAACAAAAGGAAGTATTTCTTCATACAATGCAAAGCAAACCTGTGGAACTTGTTGCCAGAGGATGTTGTGAAGGCCAAAACTATAATGGAGTTCAAAAAAGAATTAGATTAGTTCAGGGAGAATAGGTCCATCAGTGGATATTAGCCAAGATGGTCAGGGATGCAACCTTATGCTCTGGGTGTCCCTAGCCTCTGATTCCCAAAAGCTGGGAGTGGATAACAGGGGATGGATCACTCAATGATTGTATGTTCTGTTCATTCCCTCTGAAGCACTTGGCATTAGCCAGTCAGAAGACAAGATACTGGGATAGATGGACCATTGGTCTGACCCAGTGTAGCTGGTCTTATATTCTTAGGTCTTAAGGGAGGAACTTGATATGTGTTTTATTTTTATTTTTCCCTAATAGCTGCAAAAAATGACATTGCAAGCATTTGTTTAATTTGACCAGCAGTCTCTCTGTAATTACTTTTCTCTTTATTTCCAAAAAACTAGTTTTCTTAGGAGATGAGCGTTGTAAATGTTTTGAGAATAAATAGTACCATGACTGAGAGATTAGTGAAAAATGTGCTCTTCATGTTTCCTGCCAACCTGTCAAAGCCTCACACAGGGGAGTGGCTGTGTTTTTATCCACAACAGCCCTTAGGTTTTCAATATTATCGTTACTCCTTTGAATTGTCTAGCACCAAGTGGCCTCTTAATTTTATGTTCTGCAACAGGAGTCACATCACAGATTTGGGACTCTTTAGCTAACAATACTGAATATGTTGTACTTACCTATTGCTTTTCATCTGCAAAGCCTTTTACAAACAACAAAGCCTCATAACCTTGGTGAGGTAAGTAGTGTTATCCCCATTTGATTGATGTGCATCCAGTAGTAGTTAAGTTATGACTAGCCCATTGTCACTGGGAAACAGCATCAGAGCTAGGATTAGAATTCAAGAGTTCCTGTCTTCAGTCTTGTGCTCAGATTGGTAGACTGTGCTTCTCTAATATGATCTGTGGAAATTTTCCAGATTTACCTGAGTGTGGAAGAGAAGAGGCTGTGCATTCAGAAAAGAAGTTTGTGGCAAATAATGATGATTTCACACTTAGAAAGCGAACACTGTATAATTCTTAAGAGAATTCCAGTTTCTTTGGTGCAGAAAAATGATAACTCAAGGATTTATTAAGGGCCAAGGAATCAAGATAGTGATTTTACATTCACTTTTGGAAATTGAAGGATTCTACATTAAAAACTGAAGACTTGTTCCTTGTTACATGGCTCCTAGGTGGGAGCTGCTAAGTTATTACAGTACCGTTTGTAAAGAGTACACTAAGCACGTTTATAACAAACTTCCAGGAAGGCCCAGTGTTCTGACACTTTTGTGATCATGCGTGAACAGTACAAGAATGACTTTTGTAGAACTAGAAGCCTGATGTCTGATTCTATTTCGTAACTTGGTGCCTCTGCCTCTTGTCAAGTCTTTATCATCCAGTTAATGTTCTTTTTACTAATGGATAATTACTAGATGCTGCATCTAGTTCATATTTACTTTGGGGCTTTGTGCCATATGATGCACTCAAGCTAAGTTTGTGGAAGTACCCAGAACCAAGGATTTAAAAAATTACACATGCACACCTAAAGTGCATATACATTAATTCTGATGTCAAAAAAATACTGGGGCCAATACAATTTGTTCCTCTAGAATGTTCCACTATGAAGGGTATTTTCTTTGGGGTTTTTCCCCTTATTAAAAAAACTACAACATGAAATGCAAACAAAGTGTAAATACAACATAAAGGGCATATAATTACAATTCTTAAATGTCAGGTAAAGTAGAAATTAAGACTTACTCTGTGTAACAAAGCTCGCTCAGCCAGGTTAATCCTGGATGGACTTAAAAATCTGGTTTTCTTGACCAATAAGCACTTATATTACTCTCTGTATTGATAAATGTATACCATAGTATGTTGCTGTATGTGCAGGGGCGGCTCCAGGCACCAGCGCTCCAAGCGCGTGCCTGGGGCTGCAAGCCATGGGGGACACTCTGCCGGCGCTGCGAGGGCGGCAGACAGAGTGCCTTCAGCGGTGTGCCTGCGGAGAGTCCGCTGGTCCCACAGCTTCGGTGGACCTCCCGTCCACCAAAGCCGCGGGACCAGTGGACCCTCCGTGCTTGGGGTGGCAAAATGTCTAGAGCTGCCCCTGTGTATGTGTGCCATCATCACTTGCATTTTCTGACTTTAAAATTTTAAATTTGTAACCAGAATGTTGTATTTAACACAGATTTTTGCATGCAGTAGTATATCAGACAAGCATGTACAAATTCTGAATGTGAAGAATAGCACAGGTCAAACTTATGATAGCTGCCACTAGCAAATCTATGTATACTACTAGCTATTGATAGTATTTCTTTGCAGATGGTTGATTGGTCCCTCACACTTCTTTTTTCTTTCCTTTCCAGCATTTATCAGAAGAATGGTTCCTTTCAATTTAAATACAACCAAGGAAGATCCCATTAGTATTGCTGTCAATGAAATGAAGTCACAAGCAGAAAAAGAGAAGCACTAGAGCTGCTAAAAAACTATGCAAAAACACCGCCGCTTTCCTTGCTGGAGGTTCAATTCTGCTCCATTGTTTTAAAACAATAATAATTCTGTCTGCAGTCAAGCACAGCTGCACTTACAGGAGTGATGCAGCTTCAGTAATTCATCAATTGCCAAATATTGACTGAAAGTTCATCATAGTTGTTTGAGGGGAATGAGGCTATTTAAACCTGAAGATAATGGTATGTATCACATCTGCCAAAGGGTTTCATGGCATAAAGCTTTGTCCTCTTTGCATTCATTCTATAGTTTGCCTGACTAAAGTTCATTCTTGTTTATAGCATACATGGATTCTAAAGATTACTAGCTGAAAAACTAGTACACAAACTTTTGCTAAGAGCAAAATTACAGGTGTAAAGAAATTTGGTTGACACTTAAATTTAGGCATCATTTAATAATGATTAATAATCAAGAAACAATTACTAGAAATTACTTTTGTCCCAATATATTATAAGGAGCTTTATAATATGTTGTAGCAAAACGTATACATGATTTTAGGTATTTCAGTTAATAAAAACCATGCAACAGGTCATTACTATTAGAAAAGAATCCATTCAGCAAAGTTTATAACTAGAACCACATTTTCCCAAAGTTGAAGGGAATTTAGATCATAGGCTGCACCAATCTATCTCTATTGTTGCCGTTTAGAATTATTTCTAAGATATAATATCTTATAATCCGATGGTATGGCAAGAAGGCATTATTATCTAATGGTTAGAGTAAGAGAATGCCATTTGGAAGACTGGTTCTCAGCTCTTCTCGTAAGTCACTGTCTGACTTTTTGCAAATAACTTAACCTCTCTGTGCCTCAGTTTCCTCACCTGCAAATGTCCTGATGATACCGATCTTTGTTAAGCACTTTGAAAACCTTTGATGAAAGGTGATGCTATATATGAGCATGAAACATTGTTCATTTTTAAAAGCAACTTCTAATAACCACTTTGTTATTCTTTTTATTTTATATTAAGTATTTTGAAATTTTAAAATGTTACTTATTATTAATAATTCTGGATGTCCTTCTTGCTTCTGAGGACCCCATTCCAGTCAAATCTGATACATTTCCTAGCTTAATATAGTCCCCAACAAACCACTATTGTAACATCTTCCACTATCTCTAGAATCTTCAATATTTGCACCAGTCCTGGTTCAGTTCTATGATACATGCTTATCTTTAGTGTTCCAGGTTGAATCACCACTAAAGTGCCTTAAAGGGCCAATATACTGGCCAAACACAACAGGGAGTATCAGCGTAATATGAATTACATTGCAGTGGTTCATTTATGACAGCCTTTTCTTGTATAGAGAGCCCTCTCTTTCTCAGAAAGACTGTGGCTCTTTTACCAGCACTGTCAGTAGAGATGGAACCTTTAGTAGCAGTTTCCAGATCATGATGTGCCAACTAAGGAACAGGCAGTGCTTTTAAAGAGTTTACTGCAGACAGATTCTGCTCACAGCTGGGACAGTGAGGAGTCTGTTGGAGCAAGCCCCTTATACTCAGCATTGTTCCAAGCACACATTATTGCTGAAGATATTAACGGCATATACTTTTCAGAAAGGGAGATTAGAAGATAAACTTGATTATTGCTTTGCATTAATTTTATGTGTGTATTGTAACTTCTTTGTATGAAAACAGCTATTGACTATTTTTCTTATGTCTCATAAAAGATTGGCTTATCCTTTCTGAAGATATTCTCTTTGTCTTCTAGATGTGCGTAGTGTAGGCTGGAGTAATACTGGCACTAGCCCTTTACAGATTGCTGACGCGTTTCCTACCTCAAAGGCCAGAAAGTATAACAGGGTCATCCATCTCTTCCAATCCCAATGGCTGTGTCAGAGCCAGAATAAAATAAACTACACAAAAAACCCCCTCTCTACTAGTGAAAATAAGGTTAATGAAAATGTCTTTCTATCATAGAGTAGGAATGAGCATGGACATGATGAAATATGAGATTAACTCAGTCCATAGTTGCCCTAAACTAAACCAACCGTAAATGTATTCAGCATTTGTAATTTATTTTTTTAATTAAATCAGGTCACAGCTGGAAATTGGTTGTTTAAAACACTTCAGTCAGTTTGCCTGGTGAAAAGTTGGAAAATCAGAAAATAAGATATTCACAGTTTCCAGAGTTTATGGTGTATACATATAATGGTTTAAAGAAATATAGGACAGTCAATTTAAAATAAAAACTGTTGTTTTGCAACACAGTAAATTGTGGTCTTAAAATAGACTATGTTGCAAGGAGATCTTGTTAAAGAGAACCCCCTACAGTTTGAATTGCTGTATAGATAGATGTGTATCAACCACCTTTTACTGAATCTGGAACAACTTCCATGGTAAATGCCTGTTTGTAAGTGGGCTAGGCTGAAACCTGGCAACTGAGAGCCACAGTTCAGGAGCAAAATTATTATTTTTGTAAAAATAAAAATCTCTTTGCTTTCCCTAAGGAATGTGAAAAAAAAGCTGGATATTCATTGCTTCTGCCTCTCTTGGCTTGTATTTATTATTTCTTACTTGTGTTTACTAAAAGTAGTTTAGTTAGTTTTAATAATTGTTTTTTGCATTCTCTGACTACTACAATTAAGCAGTCTAAACTCCAGGACATGCTTTCAAAATGCTCTGTAAATACATTCACACAACAGAATGAAAATGACTATTGGATGAATTATACTGGCTTTAAAACTCCTTAAATATGTTAATTCTTTACAAACGGGGCCATGTGATATCTTTTCTGGGCCATTTATTTCCTTTTTGTAACTTATGAAGAGGGTTGGGGGAAAGAAATTAAACCACAAAAAAATTAAAAGAACTTTTTAATGGGTTAGTATAAGCTTTCCAAACCCAGTAAATTCTTTCCTAAATTTACCCTCTTGGCACTGCAGCACAGATAATGTACAACATTGGCCTGAATTCTGCCTTAAATAGAGGATCATATTTCCTGCAATACCTCAGTGTAATACAGTGAATTAATTTCCTTCCTAATGAGGGTTAAAGTCCCTTTCCTGACACTATTTGAAAATGACCTTTTGTGGTTTAATAAATTATATTTTTTCATTTTGGCAAAAAATTATTCCTTCTGACAAGTTTCTGATTCTAAAGTAGAAAATCAGATTGTTCATTTGAAACATTTTGTGCATTCAGTATCCTAAAATTACTAGTCTTTTCATTCATCATAGATCCTCTGAATATTATTAATTCATTAATAGCCTAATCCTTGCACACAGTGAGAGCTTTCAGTATGCAAGAAATGGGATCGGGCTCAAAGATTGTGTCTACACTTAATTTTTTTTCTTACGCACAGCATCTCTGAAAATTTAGCCACTTGTATTTAGGTGTCTAAATTTGGACCTAGGTACCTAGCTTCAGGCATCCAATTTGGAAATTTTGGCCTTGAAAACTATGGTCCAAACTCTACTTAGTGCAGGTTAGCATAGCTATAAAGAAGAAGTGCATCAACCCCCTATGTTCATTATCCCTAAAACACCACTTATTGTGGTATTCAAGCATCTTCAGTTGAATTACTTCAGTTTTACATTGTCCCTCACTTCTCTAGAGCTTCATCTGGAACCTTATATGTTTTCAAGCTTTGACAGCCATGTAATCAATCCAGTGATGCCTGCTTAGTGGTAAACTTTCTTCTACTTGAATGGACAAGTCAGACTCCTAGTACACCTATATTTGAAAGCCTTGCCTATTGATTAGTCAACACAGCTGATTTTTATTATCTGATTAGGTTCTTCTAGAAACAACTGCAAAGAGAAAAATAGAGCTAGGCACAGAACACAATGGCCTCTTGTGGAATGGAGAGTAGAGAGGGCAGGGATAGATGACCACATAGAGAAGCAATTTAGCCTTTTTTCTTTTCAAATTTTTCATGGAAATGAGAGATTTCAACAGTAATGGTACTGAAGTTTTGTGCATTCATCCATCACCTATATCTTCTGTACTCTGCCTTCCAGCTTTCCCTCAAAACAAATTTGAATGGATTAGAATACTCAGGCCCTAAGAAAATACTGTCATCTTGTTCCCTACAGTCCTTTCTTGGGTGGGAGAGTATTTGTTCTCACATCCCATGTTTTTCTCGTGGATATATTTCCACAACATGGCCTCTTAAATGACCCTGCACTAGATAACTGTGTGTTTCCCTGGAAAAACTGGCTTTTCTGGATGAAAATATCAATATTTTGGCCCAGCAGTATACTCAGGCATTTTTATAACAATGATCTTAGTCTTTATGCCTAAAAATTCCTTAAGGAAAAAATGGAGAAGTTTTCACATCTGTAGCTCTTGCAAGAATGTAGCTGTTGCTTAAATTGCCTGTTTTTGTGCCCTCTGCTTTGTGTATTGTAAACAAGAAAGTTAAATCTTATCCCATTTTTGTAAAACTTTGACCCTTTGGTCTACAAGTCCATCATCTATAGTGTTAGTAACCATGTCCCCTCTCAGCTGGGCCCTGTTATGCCCCCACAGGTGAAATTCCCAATGAGGTCTATAGGAGCTGCACCCATGTGTCTGGGGGCATAGGCAGGTCCAAACGAGTATAATGTTGCAAAAACAAATTCTTGTGTCTTTTAATCTAGTGGAGGTGGTGATGATGAAGAAGATATGATTAAAAAAAAAACAATTTAGATACAAGGATGATATGAAGGAGAAGGGTCCCCCTTCAGGGAATAGTTGTGCCATCTTATCTGAGATCTGTTCACCATGATGAATTTCCAGGCGCTGCATATTTTTGCTATTGTGTTTAGCTATTATCAGCATTTAAACAGAACAATAATTCAGTGACTAAAACCCATGTATTAACAATGAATCTTCAGAACACCTTCATCATTAATTCAAAAATCTCTACAGTGATTTGAGCTAGTATGTGCTATGAGCATATTTTCGTGCAACCGTTCTGGGTTTGAACTTTATTGCATTACTGTGTGCAGGCATAAATTAGATCTTAAAACTTAGCAAAATATGTGTATTATAGTTAGAAGTACAGCAGAAGCAACGTATAATTTGGCGAACTTGGTCTTTCAAAATCTGGAACCCAGTTCCTTTGAGAACGTTGGCAGCAAAAATGAAAGGGAAAAAGAAATAATTGCTACTGTGGTTAAAATACAGACACATCCACCATATATCATCTGTACTAGCAACAATAACTAGTCATATTTCTAAAGTTTAAAGTTGCAAACCTGCCATTCCTCAGCCTGCAAGAATGAGACTCTGGTTATTGTTTTGTTTTTTTTTGACTTAGCAGATGTAAAATTTTAATGTCACGCACGCATACCTTGAAACAATAGGCAGTGATTGGGATTTCAAAGTAACAAATATAAAGCAAACCCACTAGCACATCTTGTTTCATAGACTGAGATTTTTTGACACCTATACTGCAGATTATTCCCAAAGCAAATCATTTCTGATTGGCCTTTTCATTTAGACAAAAAGAAGTGAGTGGGGGACAATGTATCTTTATCAAGTGCCGTTTTCTGTGTCATGTCAGCACAGATGTTTTATTGAAGTAGAAAACAAAATGTGGACCTGAAGCAAAATAAGTTTCAACTGTTCGAATGGATAGTAAAATCGCTAATAAGTCAAGTTTATAATGAAAAATCAAACAAAGGCCAGTTCTCCTATGATTTGGTAGCAAGGGAAGAAAAATTAGGCTCATTCATTACTCTCAATGTGAAACTCCCTCTTCAGGGTGTTTGTATATTTTTGTAAAAAAAATTCCTGCCCTCATTTGTAATGAAGGACTTGACTGGGGACCAACAGAAACTATATATAAAAAGCATTCAGCTTTGTCAGCAATTATTGTATCTCTCTTCTCTGGGCTGTTACTGTTAAAGGTATTTATATTTTGAAGTGGTCTAGTGGCTGCAGCATCAGCCAGTTGCTGTGAAAAGATAATATTCTACTCTCATCAGTGTGCTTTCACTGCAAGACCAAATAAAGAAAAAAGAGGAAATCCACTCATCATTCCCTGTTGTGTGATGAATGGATCTTAGAGAAATTAGAAACAGGTATATAGCAGGCCAGCTTTTTCCAAAGTGCTCAGTACTCAACATATTCTGTTTTCAATAAAAGTACTGATTACTTTTGAAAGTCCAGCTGCTTCATTTCAGTGCCTAAGAGGAATGATTAAGTGCTAAGTTCTTCTGAATAACTGGTCTTTCATGTGATCAAATATTGTATAAAAATAACTCATTAAGGATCAGATCTTGCTTCCTTACTCAGGCAAAACGCCCACTGAAGCCATTAGCTTCAGTGGGAGCTTTGCCTGAGTAAGGACTACAGGATTTTAGCCCTCTCTCTTTACACTGGAGTTGTTTTGATCTCAGGCTGCTTTTCTGATCTGATATGTATGTCGCACTTGTACATCAGGAGAAACCATTCATGTGTTCTACCATCACCACATCATTTAGCTCATGGGATCAATTTCAATATCTGATTTGCCCATAGAGTGGTAACATCATAAAAGGGAACACTTCCTTATAATCTCCTTTCATGAGGATTTTGTAACTCCAGTTGTTTGCTAAAATAAAAGCCACACTGTAAACAGGCTAACATCAGATCACATGCTGCTTAACTTTAAAGATCATCTCTTGGGCAGGAGTATATACATCTGAATATGGTGTTTATTCAGATTTGCTGAGTGCTACAATTTTTCCCCAATCATGAGTGGACGAGTCAAAAGCAGGCAGGGGGTGGGGGTGCTCAGAGATAGTATAGTCAGTGTTGAATAAAGATACGTAAGTCATATCTAGAAAATAAAGGATGCAGACTGTTTACTTAAGAGATCTGCACCCCGGTTGCTCAGTACAGAGTTTTGAAAGCTCATACCCTGAAAGGTAATTTTTGAACATGTCAGTTTCAAATTACCATCTGTATAGCCATTTGCTGACAACTAAAATATGCTGAAAAGTTACACTAATACTTGCTAAACACAGTGCCAGTGTCAGTTTGCACATTTGAGTTTTGATGTTGCTCACGTTATTATTAAACGAGCATTAAATTGGGATGCAAGCCTAGTTTCTGTTCTGGCATTGAGCCCCTCACATGTTCCACCAGTGGCCCAAAAGGTGTCAGTTGCCTTACTGCAAAAACATGGTGTTTAATTAAAAACTATAAAGACTGGGTATGCTTTGCAGATGGCCCGTAGTGTTCGCCTCAGTGTGTGACCAGTATGCTGTACTGAGCAAGATGGCTGCATCATTTTTAATGAGGCTTTTGCTGCCACTGGCAACAACACCTCATTCAAACAGCTGCAGATTTGAAAACATCAGGTGGTTGGCAAAGTTTGTTCATTCTATGTTTTGACTGATAGAGTAGCCAATAAACCCAGTGTGTACAGTGAATTTGTTTTTTCTTTTTTCGGCTGGAGAAGTCTTTAGTGAAGTCATCAGACTGTAAGAACAAAAAGCCATAGTCAGAGTGAGCACCAGAGTGTGCAGAATGCTACGTAGGAGTGTAGCAGTGGTGATGTTCACCAGTGGCAAAATGGGCATCTGTTAGCATGCCATACATTGTTTCATGAGGGAGTTGTATGTGAAAGTGAGGACTTTTAACTAGCCCACCATCAGAAAAATACATAAAGCTTGGCTAGCACCATATCAGGTGACCAAAATGCCTTCTTTTTGTTGGTAACAAAATCCTTTTCTCGTTCAGCTCAATAGGGTCTCAGGTGTAATTATGTCAGAGCAGGATATGTATGACAAATCCTCTCCAAGAAGAGTCAGAAAATACTTTCCTCACTGTTCCCTGTGTTCAAGTAATTTCTTAATCCCATCTTGAGTTGCTACCTTTTGTAGATCATCTTATGCTGTGTCTTTACAACAAAATTGTATGTCATTTCTCAAATTTTTGAAAGCTTCAGGAAAACAAAACCAGTCACTCTCCATGTGTTGTAAAATGCTCACTTGTCTTAATTTATACATCTTTGTACCCCATGCACTTTGGAAAATTCTGATATGCATAGCAGTATTTACAGTATTTAGGGCTTGATCCTGTGAGTCCTCTGGGAAGAAATTCCATTGATCACTGTGGGTGTTCTGCATACGGAGGACTTGCAGGAACGGACTCTGCATTTTCTGTGACTTGTCACATGTTGAAATTTCAGCCTTAACATTACAGTAGCATAATTTTTTTTAAAATTAATTATAGGATGGAAGGAGACAGAGAAAATAGATAAGCAACATTTCTGCTGTAGGTAATGTTGCAAGACACTTTACATTCTATATCTCAGTTTCCTCAAACATTCAGAAATCTTCCATGATTGATGGCTGCAAAAAGTTGATTTTTTGAGTACTTGAGTAAAATCCATTTAGCTATTTTTGAGTTCATGGCCAGTGAAGCAAATACATTTTTCTAAATTTTCAAATAACACTCTGGCCACTTTCTTTTTAATTTTGAGTTAATTAAAAACTGGTTAAATTTTGAGAACTTGAAACTTCAGTTTTGAGGTGAAATCCTGGCCCTGTTGAAACGATGATAAAGTTGCCATACATTTCAATGGGGCCAAGATTTCACACTTGATTGTAATTACACTTTAATGAGCAGTGCGTGCTTTCTGTTTGAAATGACCTTGTTTTGAAAATGTGGACTGAGCATGTATAGCAGAAAATATATGCAGTTATCAACAGCTCACTTGAGACCTAATTCTGCAAGGGGCTTAGTGCAATCTGTGAGGTACCAATTGACTTCAATGTGAGTTTTGGAGACCCACTACCTTAAAATGGGTAACCAGCTCTTTACCAGATCAGTCCTTTAAAGCTGGACAAGTCACAGTCATGTATGGCTAGTTAAGTGCGCACATGCTAAATCAAATAAATTGTAAACACAGCTCATAAAACTGACTGCTGCATGAGATATTTTACCTTCTGATTTTTGTTTCTACCTAATAAGAAAAAAAATTAGGAAGATGAATGCAAAAAAACCAACCCTAGTATTGATGCAGAATGAATCTTATGAACTTAAAGCAGGAAATTACAAAAATCAAGGTTGCTCTAGCAGTATTATATTGACAGCATTGCACTTATTGGGCCAGATTCTCCAGTCCACTAAGGCCACTTTGCACTGCTTATGTAGTGCTCAATGGCTTTCAAGCATCCAGAGAAGGCAAGTAGAGAGTTCCCCCTGTGCAGAGGGACTGGTGTAAAGTTGTCAGAGGTGGTTCCACCACCTCTTAAACTGGCCTCTCCCACAGACCCCCAGCATACAGGGAAGAGTCTGGCAGAATGAAATTAAGCGATGTTGGTTCTTCAATAGCATAAAGTCCCTAAGGAACCTTATGTTTGTGATGTATGTTAGGGCTGCTTTTTTGCAGCTCTAATCTTCACTGAGGCTGAGTTGCTTCCTGTGACCACCCTGTTCACTACAACTGAGCTTGGCTCTGAGTAGATAATCTGGGGCCACTGTGTAGAATTTTCCATTCCTATTTCCTTTGTAAAATATTTTATCCTCCCTCATAGGGTCTTTGTGGAGATTAATTAGATAATGCTGCAAAGCACTAGGGACATGGAAAGTGCTATATTAAGGTCTCTATACCATAAAATATATAGAACATGCAACACAGCCAAGTTAACATTCCTGAAGAAACCTTCACTCTTGCAATTTCCTTGACATTGGACTGGTTGATTTCATATTTTTAAGGTTATATTAAAATATTTTAATTTAATATATAAATTTTGTATGTGAAAATAGATACATTTATCTCTTTTCTGTTCACTCATAGGCATGAACATGAACACACATGCACCATTAAGCTTTATGTTTCAAAGAAAATGTTATGCTTTAGTAGTGAAGTCCTGACCACATGGAAATCAATGTTATTTTTCCCCATTGCTTTAGATGGACCCAGGATTTCATCGTAGGCTATTCTAAATGTTTTTTAAACACAGAGTTATGTGGTAGATTTTTGTTGGCTCCACATTTTTGCAAGACCATGAATAACTGTCAGACTGATGGGCAAACAAATACGTATTCAAAAAAACATGGTTTCATCTATATATTTTCACGACAGACCATAATAACTCAGAATAATTCAGTTGCCTAACTTTGCCACGTAGGCTGTGTTTTGAAAATACAATAACTGGATATTTACACAGTATGGTTTCATTATGGGCCATTGTTAGCCCTTAATCCTATTTTTTTCAAGAGATTAAAAAGAAACTTAAATACACAATCAAACCCACTGTACGCGTACATAGCATTAGTACAAACCAACAAAAGTCAGGAAGTTTAGCCATATAACTACCCTGTCTTTGTTTCCTCTGTTGTATGATGCTATTATAGGGCTGTCGAAATAGTGCATCCCTGTTACAGCAGGGGGTGGAGAGTGGATTTCAGTTGTAAAAATGTACTCAAGGAAATGGGAGTCTACAAGAAACCCTGCATTTCACACTGTATGTTGAATTTTCTGTTTCATGCTGGTTTGCACAACTAAATTAACCAGATAGAGATATAGAGTGTGTGTTTGCACATGTGTGCTAATTTACAAGTAGTCGGGATTTAATTACACTCTAGATCTAAATGCTTACATATTGATGGGATTATACATTTGAAGAGCATATTAACTAGTTAAGACCACTGTGTAGTGAGATTCTCTTGTGATTTATCTTATTTTGTCAAAGATCATCCAGCTTCTGTGATGAGACTCTTGCCTTGTTTGTCAATTGATGGTTTTATTCCAAAGTAGTCTCATCCCCCATATTTTCCCACTAGACGCTGTCTTCAAATAATATCCTTATACGGCTGCCATTGAGATTTGTGAAATTAAATTACTGCTATACATAGATTAACCCTCACTCCTCTTCTCTTCCTGTAAGTTTACAGTTAAAACTTTTAAGAAACATATCTTTTCTCTTTCTAGCAACAAAGGGTTTGCTAGGGAAGTGTAAAGGCAGGAACTTGGTAATGTGGATATTCCTAACCATGGACCATTTCCAACTGTGGAGTTCGTGATAGTTACATTGGGCCTGATTCCAATCTCACAGCTGCTTTTCCAGGATGTAACTTCTTTGACTTTAATTAAGGTATACCTGATTTACATGAGCATGAGATCAGAATCAGTCCTGCTGTTACCTTAGACACCAAGTGAAATGTCTGAACCTAGGCAGAACACAGTTATGATCATTACAACAGGAACTTTAACTTGGAGTTTTTGAAATCTCTAGCTCCAAAATATGTTGATACAAATTAAATGCTTGATCAAAAGTCCATTGAAGTCAGTGGGAGGCTTTTTATTAATTTCAGCAGGATTTGGATCAGGTCCTAAATGAAATGTCCATATTTTCACTTAATGCCAACGTTTATACCTCTGCAATAGTCAAAATGTGGACGTCTTTATCATGTTAAGTAAGGAGGCAGTAACAAAATGTCAGTTTTTATCATTTTTGCTGACTTTGGTCCTACTATAGCAAGGCACTGAGTGCCTTCAACTCCTAGTGAAGTTAGTGTGAATTGGAAGTGCTCCTCACAGTTCAGGAGGTGCCTAAGACCTAGCAGGAACAAAGCTATCAGCTTTTACTCACCACTTTAGCATCACACAAAACTTTACGAAAATTTTGGTAACTTGGAAAATTAAATACTTTTTTTTTTCAAATAAGGCTCAATATTGTATTTACATTTTTTTTAACAAATGTATCTGTCTTATACTTTTGTAAAGAGTTTCGATAAGTTTGTGTGTGTTTAGATCAATTGATTTGCTTATGCTTTTTGTGAAATCTTTGGGCATGTGATATGGATTTATATGAACTGTTTTGTTTTGTATATCTTGCCACTGGAAGAAGAAAAAAGCCTTTTGGTCTTCTTGTGTTTAATTTTAAAAATGTTTATTTGAAATGTTTTTAAATCTGTTAAATAGTCAATTTTGATGTGTGTGTTTCAATACAGTTATGAGCCCTAAACAAGCTTCTTCAAAAAGTGTTTATTGCCGTTTATTTAAGTAAAACTATGCTTGCATTATTAATGGAGGAAGAATGGAGTATTTTGCCACTGCAACATGTTACTGTGTTTGGCTCCAAACCTGTGACCAAATCAATACAAACAGACCCTTTCACTTGCTGAGAGTCCCACTGAAGTCAGTGGAGGCTTCACAAACGGATGGTTGTGCAAATCAGATTGCAGGATCAAGGCCTTTGTGTGTACAGCCACTTAACCTTGCACGTTATCTTTCATGGAGATGTGGGACCAAATTCTTAATTGATGTAAACGTGCAAAACTCCACTGAAGTCAATGGGAGTTGTACACATCTAAACCGCCAGTTAGTTTGGCACATTGTGTAAAGTTTCTAATAATTCTAAAATAAATTTTTGCAGAAAATTCACGTAGAACCAGAGACATTTCAAACAGAAGCACAGCAATGTAATATATTCAGAAAAATAACAACATTATGACGCAGCAATGCAATAACAAAAAAATGTGCACGTTTGGGTTCTTGTGGAAAACTCAGGCTCTGTTTTCATAATGCCATGAGAATGCTTCACTGAGAACCCATAATTAGATCACTAAATCTGTTGTCCTCTAATACATTCTCTGTTGGGTTTGAAATTTTCTGTGACCTTTTTACATAACCCTGTGACAACCCAGTTGTCTCATGCAAGTATCTCTTACATGACCCCGTCCCTGCCAATATATGGTCTGTCATTAGTATTGAACAGCTGAAGTCAGCTTTAGTCCCTCCCTCATAAGTAATGGGTGTCGTGCAAAAACGATGACCAAGAGAGTTTGAAAAACAGCTGGTACTTTGTGCAGTGCCTGTGGCTTGTATGACCCAAGACTACAATCCTTTCATATCTCACAAGCTAAACAGCATCAACCTGGATCACTGTTTGGATAGGAAGACTCCAGGGGGAATACATAGGATTTGCTAGACTGAGCCAATGGAAACAGTACAGAGGACAAAACTTCACAGTGAATGTTTTGTTACTGTGGATAGATACTGTTTTACAGAAAAATACTTTAAACATGAAACTTCTTGCATTAAAAATAAAGTTTTTTAAACCTACAGTCTAATAAAGCACACAGAGTGAAGATTTCAACTCTTTTTAATGGGGCGTAAGTAGTGTCCTTTGGCCATTGCCACCCACTGTTGATCCCTTTTGTTTGAATGGGTTGCAGGGAGCCCACAAAGCGATAATTTTGCCTGTCTTTCAGTTGAGTGTCTAAAAATGAGGCTCTTGACCACATGTGTTTATCGGAGATCTCCTGGCACTTTTCACCAGAGTCTGGGATTGAGCCCAGATGTCCTAGACAAGTTCCAATTTGGGTTGTTATATACATTCTGCCTATCCTGTACAGTTCCAGTTGGATATGGGCTTCCTCTTCATTTCCTGCCTTTACTGTTGTAGCATTTCTGTGCAGTGTTAAACAACTGCTGGCTTTTTGTAGTGAGGGAGAGGTGTAGATTAGTGTAGGAGGGGCCACAGGAAAGATTAGAGAACATCGGCAGGTGGGGTATGTGGCATGTGGAGCCATACTATCTCCACACCCTACAAATCTACTTCTGTAGTTGTGCCTAACATCTGGCAACAAAAGCAGCTTACAATACAGGGCCACAAGCTTTTCATCAGTCTGTTGGTCTAAGTTTTGCATCTTTGCTCTCACAAAGAAGCTCATCTACAAGAACGTGTGCTCCTGTTTCACAGGGCCGCCAAAGGATCCAGAGCAGTATGAAAGTCCTAATGAATGGGAAGCAACCAATGACAGCCAGCAAAAAGACAAAGGAGCCTCAAAATGGAATTTTTAAAAAGAGAAGAAAAAGGAGAGGAAGACGACATAAAAGAAACATTGAGCAGGAAAAGACAATTTAGGGAGTAAAGGAAAGAAAATGGGCTGAAGAAAGAACAGATGCAGCAATATTGCAGGGCCTAGTGTGGAAGAATATGGGTTGGGGTATGCACATCTGTCAGTGCACGATCAGAAGTTTCCCACAAACATTGCTCGGAATCTCTGCCAAAGAAGCAGCAAGTTTGGAGCAGCTGTTGAGTAGAATGAGTTCTGTTAGGGTTTACGTAAAGCACTTATTAGACAAAACGTGCCTTGTGAACCGAAGAGCTTATTATATAATTATATTATTACTGCAAGTCCACACACTTTTCCTATTTGTGTTATGAAGATAGATAATTATCTGTGGCAGTACATAATGAACTTATTTGTGTTTTTTCACAAGATAAGAAAGAACCATTCAGTGATCACAGGTTTTTGTAATGATTTTCCCTGAGGTAAGTTTGCAGTTGGTATGGTGTGAGTATGAACATGTTTTCTAGAGGTTCTAAGAAAAATAAAAAAAAACAGCCAAACAGATTATCATTTTCAAAATCTTTCCACTGCTTAAGGTCAGATTTTAAGTACAAATCAATTTTTTTGTTTTATATAATTTATGTTGGCTGGTATTTTCATATTGCAGTGGAGCAGAGAAAAGATGTCTGCCTTTGCCAGGTTTTTAAAGAGGCAGAAATAAAAATAGTGAAATTTTTGTGTGTGTGTGTGTACAATGTATCATTAAAAAGACTATAGACTTTCATATGCTACTTTTGTCAACTTATTTATATTGATTGTTTACTTTAAACTGGTGTTACATGCACATGTGTAAGCAATTTATTAAAGTATTTCTTGGTTCCCCTGGAGGCTGGAAGTAGAAGAATTCAATTTTTTTTTTAATTGTTCAAAGGTCGGTACTTGGCTACAATCTGAGACCCGCTTTAGGGAAAGTTAGTGAATGTTGCTGATAGCTAAATCTAATTTATGAAGAGCTAAAAGGAAAAAGACATGAGAAAATATAACAAAATAATCCTAGGACAAGCAATATACAGGTCCAGTGGAACACAGAGTAGATGCCTGTAAAAAATCAATATTTGTCAGCTGCTACCACACATCTCTCCTATTTTAATTATAGGATAAATCTGTGCTAATCTCAGAAACCATTCTGTTATATGGCTGGCAAATGCAAACTTCCAGACTACTGGAAGAACTGTTTTGTCCCCTTTCAGAATCAAAAGGAATTCAGAATGAAAGCACTTACATATTTGCAAAATTCCTCTATTTCCTGCCTTTTCAACAAGGCAGGAAGATGCAAACATTCTCACACTGATTTTCCCATTGCCAGCTGAACAGGGTTTTTTGGTGGCAGTTCCTTGTCCATCATGTGTATGCTTTATTGTGGATTTTGTTTTCACCAATAACAGACTGAGTCCCCCTTTGTTGGTCATCATATGGATTGCATTTGGTCTTCCAAAGTTGTGGGATCTTCATTTGTATCTTTGGTTAGTATCTCAAGGGTCTCTAAACTCATTACAACTCTTCTGAGAGTCTGGGAATTCAGGCGAAAGGTATTCTGAAGGGGCTAATGATTCCTCTCTCCATTTACCAACTGCAGTTTCTGAGATAGTGACAACACTATACTCTTAACAGCCATAATAAATTGCTGCAGTGAACAGATGTACAATGAGCTGGGTTAAAAATTCACTCCTCTGTTTCAACTCAAGCTTTAGGGCATACTTGTGGGGGTTAGAAGCAAATTTCCTTCCATGTTAAAAGTATTACATAACTACTGTTTCTCTCCTCTTTTCTCTTTATAGGTATTTCGGATAGGCTACTTCCAATTGCAGGAGACTAAACAGACAATCTGTCTGTAGTAATTTAGCAGCTCTTGTATTACTGTTAATGTCACAGGTTTTAACATATAAAGCCTGAACTCTTAACTGACTCACTGTGTGACCTCAGGCAATACACGTAGGGCTGAACGCTTTACATCTTCAAAGCACTGTACATATTTAAACTAATTAACCCTTCCAACATTCTGGGAGGTAGTTCAGGAGAACATATGGAGAACTGAGGCAGGGACTCATTTTCAAAAGCATCCACTAAATTTGGCTACCTCCACTTTTGGTTTCCTAATTTGAGACACCTCTGCTTTGATTTTCAGAGATGCTTAGCAGTCATTGACTCCCGAAGGCAAAGAGGAATGTGGATGCTTATCACTCTAAAAATCAGGCCCTATGTGTTCTATTGTGCACCTAGAGCCAGAGGCCAGCTTTTAAAATACGGCCCTAAGTGTATTGCCTGAAGTCACACAGTGAGTCAGTGGTAGAAGTGGGATTAGAACTCATGGAGCTATGAGAGTTTTTCTTTTGGAAATAAGCAGAGTGTGGAGGGGGTTGTCCTTACACCCTTATATTCTAAAAAAGAGACTCAATTCATGCTCATATAGTCCAATAAAAAATATTCCAGGTAATATGGTTTTCATCCACACCCCAGTAGCTTCTACGTTACAAAAAGCCTTCACTTTAATTGGCATATTTGTCGGCAGTCTCAGTAGTGAAGCAGAAGAGGGAATTGTTCATGGAGATTTGAATTACCTTAGTCACCTCCAGAAACAGTCCCTCCAAGTCATAAATGAGACATGTTGGTAGAGCAATGTGGAGAACGTCACACTGCCACTGTCCAGTCTGTTTCCCCACAGATAATCAAAAATGTCAGTTCTCTATAGTGGTCAACATTTAAGGATTTCAGAGAATTCTTCATGATGACAAAAATATCATTGACATACTGAGCCAGATTTGTGAGTGCTGTAAATTGGTGTTTCTCCACTGAAGTAAGTGAAACTTAAGCTGATTTACATCATCAGAGGATCTGGTCCAATATTTCTACCAAGCATGGCAGAGTTTGTAGCTTAACACCTTTCAGACCAGCCATGAAATTTTTTGCAGAAAAACAGCTGATTCTCTATCATTGCCCACAGACCATAGTAGTGTTTAATAATATATGCAAAATAAGAGGTAAAAGGTTAAAACCTTTTAACTTAGAGGAGCTTTTTTGTTTTGTTAATAGAATAAATGATGATTTAATTTCTCAATTTTAATTTTTTTTAAAGTAGCAGGAGACTCAGAGGAATTTCTTCAGTGGTTGATTTATTTTAATATATTGTGTGCTACTGCAGTAGTCTCTCTCACCAAAACATGTTTATATATTTATTTAAGACAGAATTTGCTTACTAGGGTTGGGTAGCATTGCTTACATTCATTTAGGACTGTCATGGAAGGAAAACATATCTATAGTTTTATGCCCATAGTCATTCTTCAGGTATTGATACAGAGTTTGTCTGAATAGTGCTGGCCACTACTGTAGTAGAATGGCAGATTGATTTAACGCTGGTTTCCCTCCAGCCAAAAGCATCTGCTGTGTTGTCTAACTCTGAGAGATCCAAAAGATTGCGACCAATAAATGTCATTATGATTTGTGGAGCAATCAGTTGATTTTTGCTGTCTATGGCATGCACTTCCCTAAGAGTCAGTACTGATCCCAAGCCCCAGCATGCTGCTAGCAGTATCTGTGCTACAGAGAGTGGTGTGGGTGATACAATAGGAGCTGCTCTTCCATCAAATCTGTGCCCATAGCAATGCCCCAGCATATTGCTAGGAGGTAGTGTGCCAGAAGGCGTGATGCAGGTGACTCAGTAGGGACTGTTCTGCCATTTAAATCAGAGCTGAAACTATGCCCCAGCATGATGCAGGAAGTGGTGTCTTGGATGAGACATAAAAACCTCCTTTTCAGTGCTCTGTTTACTATTTGTTTGTGTTTTCTTTTGTACATCTTATGAAGTCTTAATATGTTTATTATATTTTTTATTTGTGTGCTACATGCCAAGTACTCTGGGCTGGGGTGAAAGGTACTTTATAAATAAAATAATTAGTATTATGTATAAGATTCATGAGTATAACAACTGGCATTTTACAAACTGAGTCAGTACATATAACTGGGTTAGTACATATACAAAATCTTATCTGAGTTATCCTGCTTCCAGAGCTTCCCTCATTAGAATGCAGTAGTTAATTAGCCCTTATGCTTCCTATGAAGCAGGTAAGTAATGCTATCCCCATTTTACAAATGTGGAAACTGAGAAAAAGAAATTAAGTGACTTGACCAAAGTAATGCTGAGTCACGAAGAGAACCTAGGAGACTTTTATCTCACTCCCCTTGCTCTATCCATAAGACTCTCTATCTACAGTGTAATCTATGTATGATACATATAGCCAAATTATTTCAGAGAACTAAAAATCACATTTATACTATAACAAGTTGCCTTTGTAAATGGACTAAGATGCATGAGAGAATGTAATTGCTGTGTGTTTCACCATAAAAATTAAAAGCTTTGTTTATTCCTTTATTCTGAAAAAACCTCAGGAGAAAAGGCATCATCTATTGAAGACTTTGCCTGACTGATTTTGAGTCCTGTGCCTGAGCACTGGGAAAGCACAGCAGTACCAAACCCAGAGGAAATCTGGACATATGGCAGGCGTTAGCGAGCAAATCAACACACGCCAAGCTTTGAAAGGAAATGCACAAGTCAGGGGGAGGAAAAATACTTCAAAAGCCAGGAGTCAAATGACTGGTCACAGCTGTCAGGAAATATCAGTCCTGCTCCCAATCTTCTTAGCTATTTCAGGAAAGAAAATAAATCTAAAGAATTTAATTTTAATTTTGTAAAATAACATGCTAAGGAAGTTGAGCATGCCAGGGCCTACCTCATATCTAATGTCTCACATAAGTTGCCTGCTTCCCTGGCAGAGAGCTTCCATGCATGCCTGTCATGTGAATTGCAGTCCCCCAAAGCTTTGGGATTATTCTGCTTTTGTGCCACAACACTCTGTTCCTGTTGCTTTAAACCTGATTAATGAATCGGAAGTTGGGTTGATTAGCACTTCAGGTATCGGCTCAGAATTAATTCTCATAATAGCTTTCACAAATCCTCTTGCTGTCCTCCTCCTATTTCCTTAGGAGGAGAAGGGGAAAAGCAGGTCAAACTTAAGGAAGGCTTTGTATGTTTTAATAACCATAAAAACCAGGTGCACAGTGTGCAGCCAGTGCTAATAAGGGAAGGGGAAAGGAAAACTGGAACAAGTCAATCCTCCAGTTGAATTCTTCTGGCCGCGCCAGGGCAAGTTCAAAAGCTGCTGAGCCATACCAAGCTGGCTATGTGCAGCTGCTTCTTTCATCTTCCAACTAGGGCAATGTTCTCACCTTCTTCTCACACTGGGAGCAAAAACCTTGTTTCTCTTCCTTTGTGTTGCCTGGTATGAACTTCACTGGGTGTCCCATTATGCTGGCATGAGTTCAGATTGCAGTTCAAACCACAATGCTGGGATGGAAATTTGTAACCTTCAATGACTGGGAAAGGCCAAAATGCTTACTGTGAGCTGGAATGAAACAAACATATGCACATGCTCAGTTTTGCCCTGTGGTTCTCAGGTTCATGTACCTGACCAAAGCAGATTAAAGCCCTAGGACAGCTGATCTAGAATGTGAGGGAAAGAAAGGTTGGGACTAGACTATTAATCGACATGGGGCTAATGATGCATTCAGGAGCTAATCTTCCACAATGCCACTGAGTCAGGGAGTGCTTCTGGGTTTTTCCACACTTCCAGCACCAGAAAAAAATATTTCCTTTGCCTTGACAGCTTCACAATTACCTTGCTTAAACCATTGCAAGAGAGCCCTAGTCATGTCGAGTGAGATGCAAAGTACAAGAAAACAGACTTGGTTCACCTGAAGGAAAAAAACAAATCTGATAGTTTTGATCCTGCCCAGAGAGTAGAAACACCAGGTAAAAGGGGTGATTAGAGGAGGGAGAGCTATATGCTCCTGCCTTGAGAGAACCAAAGTGTATCATTAGTGTGGATTTCTGTTAAGCCAGTGTTTCTTCAGAGGCAACAGTTGTCCACCCCTTTACTTGCCTGTGAATGTACAACTAAGGGAACCTGGGGTAAAGTTACTCTCTTTGGACTGGAGCACAGTATCTTCCCCTTTGCTCCCTAACTCATTCTGCTGTGCGATGCAAAAGGACTTGAAGGATTTTATGTTGTTCATGGTGCAAACCATAAGACGGCAAATTAAATTGTTGAAAAAGGGAGAGAGTCATTGGAGACCTATCATAAATAGTTTCTAATAGCAGTAGACACCATCTGAAGCACCTAATACACCAAAAAAGGAGGCTTAACTGCAGCACCTATTACTGACAATGTGTTGTCTTTGCTGAGAGGATTGAATGATTCTGGTATTAGAGTATGGAGCCTTTCACAACTACGTCACAGATTAATTCTGCTGTAGTCAGTACTATCTGATGGTTGTTCCCTGGAAGCAAATGGATACAGTGATCTCTGTAATGAGTAGGACATTGGTGTGCAGGAATATACTGGACTGAGACCAGTAACATGTTAACAACCCTACAGTGGGACAGATTTGTACCACAGATCCTTAGGGCAAAAGTGTTTGCTGTGTGACTAGGTCACTGAGCCCAGCATTAATGCATTCTAAGACCTAGTGCTAACAACATGAACTAGCAGCTTTACTGCACACATTCATGCTAAGAGCCTGCTCAAATATTCTGGTGCAGGGCTTTATGCAATACATGGGGTGATATCTTTGAGCACTGTCTCTACAGCAGATGTTTCAAAGTCCTAGTAAGGAAAAGGCTGGGGGTTACAGGAAAATATCTTAATACCAATCCCTAAAGGTCTGTACTTCAAAGGAGAAGTATTTATTGCTTAAATTAACCTATTCAGTTCCTTTTTTTTTTATCCGATTAATGGTCATTTCCATTTGCTTATGTATCCTGCAGCAGTTCCCCTCTGCCATGTTATGAAACAGACTTTGACGCTTCAATGTCTGTCACTGGGTAAGCTATTAGTTTCACAAGGCCATTGCTTCGATCATGCTTGAAACACTGCAACAAAGCCTGGACCTTTTGAACATTTTAAGTTGCCTGTTTGTCTTTCCAAGGCAGTTTATCTAATAGGCCAACATAAGCAAATAACATGGGATTCTAAGTACCTTCCATAGCTCAGTCTGACATCTTAATTAGGACTTTTAAGAAATAATAATTCCTTTCCTGCTTCCAACAATTTCACTAACCTTCCTTAGAAACTGACCAGTGAAGAAGATCCACATAACCCACCCAAAGCTTTTTGTTTTTTCAAATTTATCAAAGATTCCATAGGCACAGGTCCTGGCAAGAGAGACTGCAATGGCAGGAATCAATTATTGCTTTAAAAAAATAACACCAAATACGTAGGAGTGTCTTTGATATTTCCAGATGTGATCTTTATACAGCACAAGATCTTTCTTGTCCACTGCTTACATTTAAGAAAAAGTCTTATAAAGACATTCATTCACCAATGTACAGTAACCTAATCTGGTTGCACAACAGTGAGAGTGATTTAGAAAAGCCATAATGATTAAATCATCTTTCCCTGCTGTTTCGAGTTGAAGTTTATTTTCATGAGGACACTGTAAATGGAGCAATCATTGTAAAGCTGCACCTTGGCATTTTCTATATACATAGATTGCATTAAGTCTTTCTAAATGGACTGTCATATTTGAATGAATGGGGAGAAATATCCCATCTTATTGAGAAACAAAAGAGCTTAGAGCATGAAAGCACTTAGAGAGATGAAGAATGATATACATGAAGAATGACTATGTAACAAGATACTAATTGCCGTTTTTTCATCCCTCCCTTTCCACTGGGTCAATAAACAGAAAGAACGAAGTTGATATAAATACTAAACAGATTGGATATTTCATAGGTTTTTATTTTTAACCAGACATTTTAAAATATAAATCTCAGAATTCCAGAGGAGTTGTCTCCTTTGCAAACAGTCTTTTTACTCGTTTTAGATGCTGTGTGAACCTGAACAACAATTTATCAAATCTAATGAAGAGAGGCTGGATGTTCTCTTCACTTAGCCGTATCTGGCCACAAACATTGATCAAAACTGAGGCAGCTCTCCTTGTAAAGAAGTTTAAGACAGGGATGGTTGGCTGGTGATTAGAACAAGGAAATAGGTTCCATTCACAACTCTGCCTTTGATTTACTACATGACCTTTTGCAGGGACTCATGCTCTGCTGTAAAATAGTCAAGAGGGCGTGGCCACATTTCAGGTGTTTGTGTCTCATAACTGGGAGGGCCCTCCAGCATAAGTTAGGTGTAATGTGCTGTATAGGAGACTTAACTTTCCCGTGCTAAAGTATTCCCCATCTATATAATGTAGTAATATTACCCAGGTTTGGAAAACACTTTGAGCTCCTCAGATAGAAGGTAACATTTAAGTGCAAACTACCATTTGAATTAAAAAATAAAATTATTCAGCTCAAATAGGGTGTGTGTGTGTGTGTTTTAAAAATGCATGTGTGTGCTTAAGGGCCATTACATTCTACCGTATATACATTTAAATCAGATACAGAACATCCTAGACTGTTTGTTCAGATTCTGTGGTCATTTCTCCATAAAAGCTTCCGACTACATTACAGCTCCATATAAGGTCAAGTGTTTAGCTTCTGCCAGCAAGCGAGGCATAAACACATAGACCTGAAAAGTGAAAGGCGAGGGGGGGGGGGGTGATAGGCAGTGCCACGTTTCTGGAGTTTGTGCTTCATAATTCAGAGGTCCTACCGCATAATTTAGGTGTAATGCGTTGCATAAGATACAGTATCTTGAGGATAATTGTCAACTGTCCTTCTTGTTGGACCATTTTATAGTCAGAACATGCTTCCTTGCCTGCCTCTGATCCTGTAACTCATGGGGCCAATGCACTGTGAATATAGTTGTTCTAATCTGCTTTTCTGTACTCTGTGTCGAGAGGACTTTGAGAGGTGGTAACAGAAACATTGCTAGAGAGTTCACCCTCCCTAATTCCTGGCCAAAGGCAGAATCTTCAAAATAGCATCTCTGTTGTACTTCCTGGTAACTCAGCAAGGGTCTGATCCTGTGCCTACTCAAGTCAATGGGAATCTTTCTGTTGATTTCAGTTGGTGCTGTATCAGGCTACAGATCAGGCTCTTCATGCATTGATTTCACTCTACACATTAAGAAGGAAAGAAGAAAGGAGACAAAGATGAAACTAAGGTTAAAAGTCTGGGTGGGTGGGAGAGGAGTGGGTGAATAATTATAACCACAAGTTATGACATGCTAAACTGTAAACTATGATGCATCAAAGAGATGAGCTCTTGGGCAGATGGTGAAAGATCCCAGACAGAGAAGTAGATCTCTACACAGATATCACAGTAGAGCACAGAGGGATAGTACAGAGAGGAAGAAGGAGAAGGTTCCTAAGCTGGAACCCTGAGATCTCCAATAGTGAGGAGGGAAAGAGTTGGTTGAGGAAGCCCAAAAGTAATGCTGAAGGACTAGTCAGCGAAGCCAGAAGAGACCTAGGCATAAGCAACACCTTACAAATGTCAGCAAGGAGGAAGTAGTGCATATAGTCATGACAGTGCCAGCACATAGTTCAAGGAGAACAAGAGTGCAGAATAGGCCTTGTTCAGGAGAAATGCCTTCAAAACGTTGAGAACTGTGTCAGTGGAATGAAGGATACAAAATCCAAATAGCGGAGGATTAAAGAGATAAAGAAGTTGGAAGAATAGTTAATTCTTCAAGGTAAATTTATAGGCAAAGAGGAGGAAGGAAATGGGTCGTCAGTGGTTGGAGAGCCAAAAAGAGTCAAGGGAGAGGTCTTTCAGGATAGAAGGTGGGGGGATACTTAAAAGCACTTTGACCTCACAAAGAGAGAAAGACATCTAAGGGAGAGGAAGGTGGTGAGAGGTACAAGATAAAATATTGAGGTTATGGGGTGAGATGAGGACTGGAGGAAGTAAATTTGAGAATTGGACTTGGGAGAGAAGCAGCAGTACAAAGTGAGTCATATGGTGTCATCTTTGCTTTTGAAAATCCTGCACACTGTTTCTTAGAAAAGGTGACCACAGGAATACAGGGAAACAGCATGAGGGCTTAGGGGACAATGAAGAAATACTGCTAGTTAGAGGTGTCAACGTTGTTGTGGGAAGGGCAGGTAAAGTTGTTTAGTCAGGTAGCTGATACAGGGAAGAACAAGCTAGTACTACTATCTCTTTCTCTAGAGATATGCAAAGTTTTGGGTCCAAGCGGCAGAGGAGAAGACAGAGCCAAAGCTGAAGGTTAGATGGGAGGGTAGAGCTCCAGTAGCACACTAAAGGTATCAAGTACTGAGAAAGGAGAAGAGTTATGGAGAAACTGGAATCAGAATGAATGCAAGTTGGAGGGAGCCAACAGCAAGAGAGCGGTTGGGGGAGGTTAGTGAACTGGAGATCATGAGAGGCAGGGAGAGAGAACAATTTTAAACAAGAGAAGATGATGAATGAGGAGAGAACATTTACAGATGGAAAAGATGATAGAGAAAAAGTACACTTCATATTAATATCTACAACAAGAGCGTGAGAGAGATGGGGATATAGGAATTGGTACACTGTTCGTGGCCAAAGGAGGGGAGTAGAGGCAATAGGGCCTGGGGTTGGATCCAGGATCAAGATGGAGTAAGAAGTAAATAAGAGAGGCAGGCATTGGTCAGAGGAGATGGAAAGAGTAGATCAAAGGAGAAAATAGGTAACAGCAACTCAGAGGAAAGCCAGACAGAGCAGATCTCAAACCAGGATACTGTCTGAGAAACAGGAAGAAGGTCTGAAAGTAAGAGGAAGGGAAGGGAGGTGCCAAATGCAGTCATGTCTTCTTGGAGGGGATCAGTCAGAGGATAGCCAGGTTTTGATGCAAGCAGGTAGAGGGACCAAGATATAAAGAAGTCATGAACACTTACTTTATTGGAGTAGGAGGAGCAAGTTCCAGTGAGACCAGAAGTAAAAGCTACCTCCAGAAAATTAAAACCGCTGGCATATTATAGCATATTCCCACCTACTCTCATGCCACCAACATAACCTGATATCTCCCAGATTTACCCATAGGGAAACAAAGTGGGCAGAACTCCTGCATAAATGTCATGGGTCTTTTAGCAACGTAATCCCTCTATACGAATGCAATTTTTGTTCATGAAATGGTACATCATAAGTGGTACTCAAGAAAGAATAGATAAGACTTGTCCAGATCCTCAGCTTCAATGGAGGTGTGCTGATTTGCACCAGTTGAGGATCTGGCCCAAGAGTGACTGGAGAGAAAAGGACCTGCAGGTGTTAAATATTATTTTGTTTTTATTTTTACATTTTCTTTGACAGTGCCAAATACCCTCAGAAGTTTTGGCAGCTTAGTCTAACCAGGCAGTGGACACTTGCACAGGCACTGAACAAACAGAGCAAGATGGAGAGGACTGTACGTTATGTTCAGACATTATTAAACACAAAGGTCTGCCAAGCTGAGCAAATGTTAGTTTTCCAGATGAATGAAGAAAACTTGATGTGCTTGAATCAAGTTGATTAGACAGTGCTTAAGCTTGCTCCTTTGGGTAACTGCTTTAGTTAGCTAGTTTTGCTAGGTGTTAGTCTCACTTCTGTTGTTCAGCTGCAGGATGATGAAATGAGATTGGGGAGGGAGTGGAGAGGAGTCCTGACAAGTTTACATATCAGCAGTTTCAGCAGAACCTCCACTTCTTCAGCCAAACAAGTAGAAGAGATATTCAGCCTAACTTAACCCTCTGCAACCTGAGAGGAAGTGTGACCTTGGGGTTAAGGCATTAGATGGGGTCTTGAGGGAACTGGGTTCAATTCCTGGCTGCCATAGATCAACTGTGGTTGAAATCCTAGTCTCTTTCAAGTCAGTTGCAAAGTTCCCCTTGACTTCAGTGGGACCAGGAGTTCACACTGGACAAGTCACTTAGTTTCCATGTTCCTCTGATGAGACTTCCTATCTCACAGCCCTTGTCTGTTTAGATGGTAAACTCTTTGGTACAGAGACTCTCTCACAACATGTAGGTAATAGCATCCTGCAGTACAGCTAGGCCCTGATCTCACTATTGCAATAATAATAACCCAGAATACTATTATAGAAATAGGAACTGAGACTATTTCTTTCTGCCTTTTAATACATACTTACGGATGGACCTAATCTACAAAATTTGGAGCTTGGTTCAGATTTTGACCACCCTAAAACATTAGAGCTCTTGGACCTGGTGTTTTGGCTTGGGTCTTTCTCTCATTCATACACAGAGGAGTTCAGTCTTAACTGCACACTTGCAAGTGGCTTAATATTATTATTATTGCTATTCC
The DNA here is from genome assembly GCF_025201925.1 of Gopherus flavomarginatus. Classification (NCBI taxonomy): domain Eukaryota; kingdom Metazoa; phylum Chordata; order Testudines; family Testudinidae; genus Gopherus; species Gopherus flavomarginatus. The sequence goes on along the minus strand of NC_066621.1, from coordinate 121,558,799 downwards.
ATTTTATACAGCACCATTCCTTTACAGTCCCAAAGGTAAATAATTTCCCTACTCCAAAAAGTTTAAATCTAAATAGAGGTAGTGGGGTGGATAATTTATTAAGGATGGGTGACCTAATTTGGGGAACACATGTTTTGGGGAGGTCTATGAATCTTCTTTAGCTGAAACCATATTAAAGTAATTATGTTTTAACATGTGTAGTTTTATAAACTGAATACCTATGGGTACCATTATTCCTATTTAACATTTATTTTGTGATAGTGCCTAGAAACCAACCAAATTGGGGTACTATTGTATGAAGTGCTGTACAAACATGCAAAATGACCTGTCCCAAAAGGCTTATAGTCTAAAAGACCAGGCATCACAGATGGATGTGACTAAAAAGTGGGTAGGCAGATGGAGAAACAAAATAAAATGAGACTTTAATACAGACAAGCGATGCATGCAGTTTCTTAGCCAAACAATAATCAGAACTTATCACTTGTCTAGCTGTTGTCAGATGGCTGTTTCCTATATTTACTGTGACAAAGGTGAGTTTTGAGGAGGGGCTTGAAGGTATTACTGTACGCAGTAATAAAGGTGCCCATCAAAGTAACATCTGGGCACATTACGTTGCACATGTTTTAGATTAAGAGCAAAGATCACCTCCAAAATATAGTATCAGAGGGGTAGCCGTGTTAGTCTGGATCTATAAAAGCAGCAAAGAATCCTGTGGCACCTTATAGACTAACAGACGTTTAGGAGCATGAGCTTTCATGGGTGAATACCCACTTCGTCGGATGCATTCACCCACGAAAGCTCATGCTCCTAAACGTCTGTTAGTCTATAAGGTGCCACAGGGTTCTTTGCTGCTTCTCCAAAATATAGAGAACATATGCTCTGTGACCCACTGCAACATCTGAAAGGAGCAGAGTTAGGGTAACTCAGCCAGCCAGCTAAACAGCATGGGGTTTCTGTCCTACAGTTAGCCTGTACAAAGAGATCCATTTTAACACATGGCCCAGTTTGTGAAGACATACTGTGTATCCACTAAGAATCTGTTCCAGAAGCCAAGGTCTACTACTGAGAATGGCTAGCTCCCAGCTCCATGCTTAGAGACTGCAATGGATACCTCTTATAAACTGAGAAAATAAATAAAGATTGACCTGAACCTTCACTCCCGACTTTGACTCACTTGAACTTTGGATTGAAATAAGTTCAATTAACTTCTTAAAATAATAAAAGTTTCATTTTCACATGCGTTTGCACTTCCTGGTCCAGCCAAGATTAGAACTAGAAGCTCTAAGATTCCGTGAGAAAGGCTTTTCTCCTGATTTTTCTAACCTCAACAGAAGCAGGGAGTACTGGAAATCTCCTTGCAAGATTTCCAGCTCAGTTTTGCTGGTTTGGATGAAAATACTAAATTCTGAGTTGGGTGATTTCAATAAACATCCAATTCTTCTGAGGTGTGTGTATCACTAGCAATTATGGAATTAATAACATTGTAAAATATTTTACCCCAAGATGTAGGATACTGCTCAAATATCACTCAAAATAGACATCAGTTTATCATGAATTTACCAGGGAACATACATGATGCTTAGAATAAAGGCTTGCTCTAGTTTTTCCAGCACAAGTTCTACCCTTGAACTAAAACAACATGGACCTGATTCTCCATTGTTTTGCAGTGGAAAATGTAAATGAAAATGCAAGATAGAGGACAGTGAAAAATCAGGCTCCGCAGATCAAAATTACAGAGGATCTCATGTCTGATTTAATGCTTTCCTCTCATGCTGGGATCTGAAAGAATTGTGGTTTTGATCGGCTGTTTTATCCCATATCAGAGATACCCTCCTGGATAGGGATGGTGGCTGGTTTAGGAGATTACAAATGAGTTACAGACCCTTTTAGTTTTTGGACTGAACTTGGCTTCATTGTTACCGTCCTAAATGTATTAGTATATGGTGAGTGTTTGGCTAATATCAAATGGGTTGCTGGCCTTTATCCATTTCCTAAAAGGATGCATTTTATTTATTTGTGTTTTCATTTTGATCTGGTTTGCAGAAACTCCAAATCAAAGGGTGAGAGTCAGAATTCAGTGCTTAGGAGTTATAAAATATAACTCCTCCAAAGCAGCAGAGGTGCTTCTCCCTCTGTATCCTACTTTATATAATTGACAATTAGCCCGCAATATGGCTTAAAATCCCCACTGCCCATACCCACGAAACAGAAACACCGCCTTCAGTTGCTGCAGCCCTCTACTAATGCCCACTCAGTGATGGTCACTGCAGTAGGCCCAAAAGGTTAACAGCTTCACCCTGTTTTGGACTGGGTGATAGGGAGCATTCTAAAGGAAAGTGGGCATCAGTGAGAATGCTCTGCCAGAAGCCCCCTCTATTTCATACTAGAGGAGGTTGAGCTCAAACACAGTATGTCAGGTAAGAGGGTCTCAGACTATTAGGGCTTCATAGGTCTAGGAAATCAGAGGCATAGAGATAATGTGATGGTTGTCTTACCATAGCCTCTTCCATAATCTGATCCGATCTTGGAAAAGTAGAAATTGTGAACATCAAAAGATGCCTGCTTGATTATAACTACTGCCAGATTTGGCAACTAATGGCATTTTCTCTGACTGGCATTCTCTCTTTTTCCAAGTCAGGGTGGAGGATTATTGGTGGGTTATGGGTAAGGTGACCATATTTTCCCAAAGGGAAAATGGGACACCTCACAGGGCCAGCTTGAGGTCCCCCTCTGATCCCTGGTGCATGGGGCCAGCCTGAGACCCCCTTCCACTCACCCGCTCAGGGCCAGCCCAGCCTGAGCCACTCCTGATCCCTTCCTCCCACAGAGGGCTGTCATTGCCACACTCCCCCACATCCCGCATACTCCTCTGCACCTTGCTGCGAGTCGCACCCCACTTTTTGGCAAAACTGTGCATTTGTCCCGTTGGCAAGAGCAAACGGGACAAACGCACAGTTTTGCCAAAAAAAAAAGTCAGGACAGTCAGGAGAGCACTTAAAAAAGGGATTGTCCCAGCCAAAATGGGATATGTGGTCACCCTAGTTCTGGGAGAAGCTTGCATTGCCATTTCCCGTGCTGAACTTGTTCTGAGGATGGAAAAAAAAGTGGTATCATTGATGATCACACAGGGACATTGAAGATACAAGGGTTTCTGGACATTGCCACCTGTGTGGGAGGGACTGGCTATGTGTGATGATCACATTCTGTAGAAGAAATGTGCATCCCAGGGGCTGGAGATGAAGCAGCTGGAATTTCATGACTGAACACAGGTCTCTAGGCTAAATATTTCTTAAGATGCATGGGTCTGACCTCTGCCTTTTTGTTGTTCTTTTGGGTGGGGGAACCTCATACAGAATTACAACACTATTTGTATGTATTGTACATACAAGGGCTGTGCTAACTGATGTATGAAGTACAGATCCACAAACAGAGCAACTCAAACTACACTTTTTGCTTCCTCGCTTAGAAATGGAAATTAGGAGCTGAAAATAGCATTTTCAAGTCCCCAATCAGAGGGCCTGATCCTGGATGTGAGAAAGTTGTTTAATCAGTGTTGTTTACACCTAGTAATGGAAACAAATGTGTACCATCACTGAATTTTCTACCACACCATCTGCTTTCATTGTTGCAGAACTCAGTCATGTGGGACACAAACTGTTATCTTCTCTGCTTAAGTTTCAGCCTGTTTTGCACACTGACATTTTAGAACTGCTGGGAGAGTGTTGAGCTGTGACGTATAAGTTAGATCCATGTCTCTCCTGGTAGGTGAAAGTCATCAGGGAGCTGTTGGAATCATTGTTTGGAGATTATTTTTGAACACCCCCACTTCCGGAGAGCAAGGTGTGAGTTTCCTATAGGGAAGCAACTGTTAGACTGTTGATCAAAAAGCCACCTCTTGATGCTGTTCTGAATCTTCTATCTTTATGGATCATGAATGAGAAGGTTATGATGGGATAGCTCCAGGGAGACCTGGATCCCTTTGGTCTCCTCAGCACAATCAACCGGAGTTTAGACCAGGTTTGTGTCACAGGGCTGGCTCTTTAAGGGAGCCAGCTGCCCAACCTACTTGTGACAGGCTCCACTGAAGAGAATGACCCAACCCAGGTCCACCTGGGGATCATTAGCTGCCTAAGTAGCTGGAAGTTTGCAGTATTGCTGAAGCCATGTTGGTCCCAGGACATTAGTGACACAAGGTATGTGAGGTATTACCTTTTACAAGACGAACTTCTGTTGGTGAGAGGGACAAGCTTTCGAGTTACACAGAGCTCTTCTTCAGGTAGTTAGAAGGTAGTTAATTAAGTAAGGAGACCCTGGGCCTAATAAAGGGCTAAGAGTGCTCAATTGAAAAAAGCTCCTGAGGAGAAAAGAAGCTCTAGAAGAGGGGAGTTCAAGCTAGGCTAAAGCTTTCCAGGATGGGAGAGACCCTGAGCTAATGGGAAAGACTGCAGAGCTGTCCAGGTGGCAGAGAAGCCTCAGGCCTTACAGCAGAAGGAGTTGCTGCTGGAACATAAAGACTTTTGTTTTGGGACTTTTAAGTTTTATCTGGGCTCTGAGGAAAAAGCCTTTAAACCCTTGTACGTTGTGGTCATTTCAGAAGGCTTTATTAAAGGGAGATATACTACTGGGAAGTACAGTGTATGGCTTCTACTTGACCGAGCTGTTTTAGTGACCTCACTGTTAACTCATTAAGGAGGCAAAACTGAGGCAGGCCACAGCAGAGACACATTCAGCCACAGGGGGGTCCTAGGGATTTAATGTTGCCCCTTCTGTTACAGACATCGTGCAGGATATGTTGACTAGTGAACTGTCAGCTGCCTTCAACACCATTGACCACAAGGTGGCATTGGCCCACCTACAGACCCTCATATAGTGTAGATAGAGTCCTGAATAGCTCCATGCTTTCCCTGTGAATGTTCCCAGATGGTAGTACTGAGCAATTGCCCAGATGGGGATAGTTGATTCTATATTTATGATGTGCACAAAAATTGTCTCCTCTCTGGTTGCCTCCCTTATATTTCACATGCCACTTGCTTTCCTAGCCTGTAAACTGTCTGAAATAGTACGTCTGTACATGTTGGGGGCTACTTTAACATAAATGATAAATATTAAGAAATGTGTAAGATTTTAATTATCTTTATTCATGCACCTAGAGCAGATGATTAAGCAAATTTAAATATCCAAATAATAAATCAAGATGGAGAAAGGTCCGCTGGGTCTTTTTGCTAGAAAACGGAGTCACTTGCTAATATAGTCAGTCAGACTCTGGCTGCTGAAGTCACTCTTAGCTTCCATGCTTTCACCTTTACCTAGCAGATGCTGTCAAAGTTTTCTATAAATATGTCAAGGGAAATGTATAAGTGCTATCTGTACCTGGTTTAATAAATAATAATGACTGACATTTATAATAGCAGCTGAAGATCCTACACCTAGAGCCTTCTACTAACAGGATATCATACAAACTAATTCACCTTTTAACTCCTTCCCCCACTAAAATGCAGCCACCTTTGGATTAAAGGCATCAGTCATTTTCAAGCACACAGCAACATCATACAGCAGTGCAGAACTGGATATGGAGATTCCTCTAACCCACTGAAACTGTAGGGAGGCAGAATGTAATAACCTGGATTGGGATTAGCCATGATTTCACTCTGACTCTCCTCTATTTGTATTACAGTAGCACTGAGAGGTCCCTAAGGCACAGTACATACATACAAAGAGAGACCGGAAGAATTTACGATCTAAACAGACTGAACAATCAAAGGGTGGGAGAATGGAAGTGATATCATCTGCATGGGGAGCTGAGGAGCAGAGAGATTGTAGCTTGTTCAGAACACTAGCAGTGTGGGCAGAGCTGGAAATTGAACCCCTCTTGCCTGAGCCCCAGGCCTGGTCTAGAGTGCCGCTTAAATTTATTTACGTTACATCACTCAAGGGTGTGAAAAAATCACCACCGTGAGCGATGTAGTTTACATTGACCTAACACAGTGTCTACATCGCGCTACGTTGGCGGGAGATGCTTTCCTACCAACTTACCTTCCACCTTTCGGGGAGATGGCATGGTGAAGTCAACAGGAGAGCACTCTCCCATTGACTTATCATGTCTTCACCAGACCTGCAAATTGACGCCGCTGCATCAATTGCAGCAGCACTGATTTAGTGCACCAGTAGAGCCAAGCCCCCAGTATGGTCCTTAGCCATGAGACCCTCCTCTCTCTCTCATTCTTATGAAAAGGGCTATATCCAGGAAAGTTCAAAGCCTTATTCTCATCAGCAAATCAGCATCTTCATTAGCGCCATGTCCTCTCAGCACTGGGAGTAAATGTGGTTGAAATAGATCAGAGCAATGCTGAGGGCCTTCAAAAGGGCATTCTGTGAAGTACTTTTCAACCAGTGTGGGGTTGAGAGAGAGAATGATTAAATGTGGGAGAGTGTTAAGAATTCCAGCTGCAATGTGCAGGACCTCTATAAAGAATAAAAGCTATAACGTGAGTGAGAGTGTATGACATAGAGACAGCACTCTGTTGTTCTAGTTGAATTCTTTAAAAGAGACAGACCTTGTCACTTTTGTATTAGTGAGGATTCCACACCACCAGATGCAAGTAGTAGTGAAGTTTAGAAAGGGAATGCTAATGGATTGTGAGAAGAGATGCTCACCTGTCCTAGTTAACCAACTCCGTGCAATCTCTGGGAACATTGTTTGAAGAAAACTCAGAAAACCAAGCAAACAAAAACGGTTTATCCTGAAGTATTACAATTACAGTGCCTCTTACAGACTTACTGAACAAGAAAGACTGTATTATTTCCTAGTTAAAACAGAAATCCTGGGTTCTGTTCCTAGCTCTGCCCCGACCAGCTGTGCTGCCCTGGATAAGTTACTTCACATTTCTGTGTCTCGGTTTACCCATCTGTAGAACCAGGGATAATATTACCCACCTCATGAATGGTTCTTGTTCTCTAATTAATGTTTACAACATGCTTGAGATCCTCAGACTTAAAGTCTTATAGACATGAAAAGTATTAATACTTTAGTGTGTTCTCCATTGCACATATGTAGTTTCCTTCTTTTTAAGATACAAAGCTAGCTGTTGGTCACACTCATATTTGACCTTTCTGGTCTATTTCTGACAGTAACAGGTGTGACAAAAATATGGAAGTGTTTTTCTTTCTTGGTACCTCTATTATTGGAAGAGGTATCAAAGGACCGCAAGTGTGAGCAAGGGCTATGTAGCTGACACTCTGGACAAGAGGTGCAGTATCGCCTGACATCTTCATGTACTCCTGGCCAGAAGAACCTCCGCAGGATCCTGGCCTGGGTTTTCTCTACCTCTAGGTGTCCTCCAAACAGGGTGACTGTGGGCAAGGCTCAATATGGCTTTTTGATGTTTTTATGGTACCAGAAGTTGATGTATCTCCTGCTCCTGCATTTGCACCACACGGTACAGGAGATCTTTCTTCACTATAAAGTAGTGTCCTGGACCCCTGACCTTCCCCTCCACTGGTGTCCCATCTATCTCACCCACCTCCTTCATGACATTATCATATCTAGCGTCCTCTGCCTTGTCCCGCCCAAAAGTCTCTCTCCCAGGACTAACCTGCCTGAGCTCCCAGGGGCCAGCTTCTGCTTCTTCCAGTGGCTCATCACCATCATGGCTGGGGCCAGCCTCCAGTTCACCTTCCATGTTGGTAGTTTCTCAGATGGCTGCTTGTGTCCATTTGCCTACTAGCACGGTCTTCTGGCCCTGGGTCAGGATCTGGGTTCCTATGGCCTTCGCAGCCTTCCTTTCTTTTTTTGTCTTCCGGGCCTATTGGGGGGCTGAGAATAGATCCTGAGAAAACTCAGAAAACATTGGGAGTTGACATTCCCCTAATGATGAGTCACTGCCAACTGGGTCCCCACCTCCCTCCAGCCTCTCTGGGTGGAGTAAATTATCAAACCCTGGGTAGTCCCTCCCAATGACTACAGGATATGGGAGTTTAGGACCTAGGCCCAATGTCACCTCAATGGGGTTCCTCTGAACCTCTATCTCCACTGGGATGGTGGGGTAATGGCTCACGGCCCCATGCACGCATGTCACTGCTATGCATTTGGCTTGTAGCAGCTGGCTACTTTTTACCAGCTTACCCGATATAAGGGTGATAGCACTCTCTGAGTCCACAAGCGCTGTAGTCTCTGCTCCATTTACTTTAACCGGCCTGGTGTAGTTATACGGGGCTAATGCGACGCCCACAAGGTGGATAAGGGAGCATGGGACCTCCCAATTCCCCAAGTTGCATTGCATAGGCTCCTCGGTGCTGGGACACTGTGCTACTATGTGTCCCCACTCCTCACATGCATAACATCTATAATTATTTCTAATCATTCCCCTATCATGTGAGTTAGGGGGTTTAGTCCCAGGGTTCCCCCCACTCAGGCCAATCCCTTCTTCTGGGGTCTCCACTGGTTTTCGGCCCCCCCTCTTCCTCCACCTAGGACTCCCCAGGGGTTTGGCTGCCCCACCTTCCAGGGTTGGAGTTGGGCATTTGCTATGAAAGGGGCTTTCCTTGGGCAGTCGGGTCAATTCCCTGGCTGTCATGCGTCTTTCTACCAGCGTGATCATCTCATCATAGGTGGATGGATCATTCTGGCCTACCCATTTGCGGAGATCTGGTGGCAGTGCCTTCATGTATTGGTCGATGACCGGAACCTCTAGTATCTCTTCCAGACTCCGGGACTCTGTTTGCAACCACTTTCTTGTGAGATGGATGAGGTCATATAGTTGGGACCACGGAGTTTTGTCTTCCTGGTACCTCCACTCGTGATACCGCTGGGCCCGCACTGTGGTCGTTACCCTAGATCTGGCCAGGATCTCTGCTTTCAGCTAGGGGTAATCTGCAGCAGCCTCTTCAGGCAGATCATGGTAGGCCTTCTGGGCCTCCCCACACAGGAATGGGGCAAGGATGCCAGACCACTGATCTCGAGTCCAGGCCTCCCGTAGGGCTGTCCTATCAAAGGCCAGAAAGTATGCCTCTACATCATCTTCCTGCGTCATTTTCTGCAGCCAATGGCTGGCCCGTATGAGCCACGTCCCATCATGGCCACGGTTCAGCTCTATAAGGGTCTTCACCTGGTTTACCAGTTACAGCAACATAGCTCGGTCTTGAGAAGCCTGATCCACCAGCAGACGATTAGTCTCTTGCTGCAGCCACACTGCCTCCTGTTGGGTGGCTGCCTGGACACAAGTAGCCTCCTGCTGGGCCGCCATGGCTTGTATCAGTGCCTGCGCTACATCATCCATTATTGTGGGGGAAAAAAAAACAACCCCTCTCCTTTTTTTTTTTAAATCACCCTCCTTCTTCCGCTGCGCTGTGCACACCAAAAATCCCACTTCGAACACCAGTTGTGACAAAGTTCCTCCTCTACCTTGGTGGGTCCTGCGCTTATTGGTGGATTTGCTCACCTCAATGATCTTCCCCTTTGGTGGATCCCACAGTCTGGGTCAGCTCCTCCTGTGTCTGATCAGGAGTTGGGAGGTTTGGGGGGAACCCAGGCCCACCCTCTACTCTGGGTTCCAGCCCAGGGCCCTGTGGATCGCTGCTGTCTATAGTGCCTCCTATAACAGCTGCATGACAGCTACAACTCCCTGGGCTACTTCCCCATGGCCTCCTCCAAACACCTTCTTTATCTTCACCACAGGACCTTCCTCCTGGTGTCTGATAATGCTTGTATTCCTCAATCCTCCAGCAGTACACTCTCAGCTCCTTGTGCCTCTTGCTCCCAGCTCCTCACACTCAAATCTCACTGACTAACTGGGAGGCTTTTAACTAGTTCCAGCCAGCCCTTGATTGGCTTCAGGTGGCCCAATCAATGTAGCTGTCTCCATTTCCTTCTAGAAAGATCTTAATTGGTTCAAGGTGTCTTGATTAACCTGGAGCAACTGCCATTTGGTTACCATGGTACTAGGAATTTGGTTAGCCTGGGGCTAACATACCTGTTCCTTACTACTTTACTGTAGCCATCTGGCCTTGCCCCATCACACAGGCAAACCTTAAGTAACTGTAAAATTCACGTTGGTTACATAAATTTGTGTTCTGTGCTTCTAGGAAACATTCAGTGCCTTAACACTTTGTAAATACTGTATGGAGTTCATCTGTTTTTTTGTATTAATTTATACATTTTAAGGAAAAAACATATTTTTACATGCCTATGTTATTAAAAATCTGTGAACATTAAAAAAGTTAAATGATGGCACTTTCATTCATTTTCTGAACTACTCTCTGTGTGCTTGAGCCTTTATGTTTTTTTGATACAGTACAAAGGACACAGATTCACCCCCAGATCCTAGTCGTGCTCTTTAAGTGATAAGTGACTGCTTTGAAACGTAGAAATTCCAGCTTTTCCCAGATAAAATAAGAGACCTTCAATTCTTTGAATAGTCAGAAGCCGAATCTGTTTTAAATCCATTCTAGTTAATGTTAAAAAAAAAATCTATACTACCTGGAAGCAAGTGCAAAGGTTTGGAAGAGCAGCAGAGATAAGATAAGTTTCTTCTGTGTGAAACCCTTTCACCTTTCTGGAGTTTCATTTATATCATGCATTTCCAATGTAAAGGGTAGCAGCAGCTGATGTAATGTTCTGAATGGGTGAAGTGGCTTCCCTCCTCCACTCCTCTTTCACGTGGCAGCCTAATGTACTCTGCTGTCCAATGTGCCAAAGATCAGAGAGCTGTGAATCTAAAATGAAGAAATAAGGGTTATATTCCAGGTGCTCTAGACACAGAAGGCCAGAACTGATGCATGTCCTTACCACTAGTAGAAGTCAGGACATAACCCTCACAATTTAATGTTGATCAACTGTCCAGTACAATATGGAAGTGTTTTTCTTTCTTGGACATCTAGTGTAGGACCCTTCTGGACTAGATAGCCCATTGTTCTGTTATGATGTGGAAACTCCTATGAGAAGACATAGCAGTAGTGATAAAATAAGGGAACACATTAAATAAATATATAACCTAGCACCTGTGAGTTGGAAGAGATTTTGCTGTTTGCTTTTTGGGTGAGCTTTCAACAGAAAAGACTAATATTTAATCTTGTCTGTGGTTATTTATCAGGATAAAGTGTTACATCACCTGTATTTTGCTTCCAAATGCTTAAAAAAGCTTAGCAGTTTGCCCTGAAACCTGAGTGCTGTCCAAATGTTAAAATAAGTCTCTAAAAGCACTGTTAATTCTAGAAGGCCATTCCCTGTGGGACAAGTACCAAGGCACCCAGTGCCCTACATTAGGATTATCTGCTGGCTGTGAGTTTTGGGCAAAAGGTTACAGAATCGTTGTTCTATGGCACCACGGGGGAGCTGAGTATAAGCCAGGTTGGTCAGTGGTAAAGAGGCAAGGGACTGGAAAGGGAAAAGCAAAATAGAGAATGAAAATAATGATATGATTAGTGAATAACACTTCATCAGCCAGTCCTCAGAAAGCATCCCCCAAAACTTCTGATGCTAAGAGTATAAAAAAGGGTCCTCATTAGATGGTAGTGAGGAAAGTGTACTGTGCTCTGTAGAAAAACATTGTTGTACAGTATTAAGCATTAACTACCTCCGGGGGCTCCCAACCCTGCTGTGAGTTATTAACCTCATTCTACAGAGCGGAAACTGAGGTACAGAAAAATGGAATGACTTGTTCAAAGTAACACAGAGTAAATGGCAGAGCTGGGAATAGAACTTGGAAGTTCCTGTCAGCCAGGTCAGTGCTCGGTGCCCTAGAAGCCATGGTCTGTCTGGCACTCTCACTGCCCACACTGGAAAACAGAAGGAATAATATATTGATACATGATGGATTTTTTTTGTGTGTGAGGGGGCAGGGAGGAAGTAAGCAGGAAACACTCCCTTTTATGGTAAGAGTGTCATTTCCTTCTCAGGTGACACATCCACTTAATCAACTTGACCCACTCAAGAGACAGAGCTGTTGTATCACAGAGACACTCTAGGGGGCATATGTGTACCAATGGACTGCATGTGAGGGCGTTCTAAATGATAGAAAATTTCTCCTGGGTGAAGGCACTGATATGGTGCCCCCAGAAAAACGGTGCATGTTCATGGAATATGTTGTGTGAATTTATTTTAACCCTTTCTATTCTTCCTATTCCTTCGCCAAAGAGAGCATCTTGCTAAGCCCTTTTCAGCTTTACTTTCATGGTAACCTTTTTACAGGGAATATACAAATGAAAAGAATCAGTTAATATGCAGGAGAAATGCAGTTATAGAAATAAAAGTTCTAACAGTGATGGTAGGAAACCTAAGTCAAGTTTCTTTTCTGTCAGTGCATGACAGAAAGCAGTTCTCAACAACGCTCATGAAATGTATACACAGTCCAATCTATGTGAGGTAGAGCTACAGCATATATAACCATAGTAGCTAAACACTGAACCCTGAATATGCTGAATGCATATTGGCCCAAGAAAGAACCCTCTCATTTTCCAAAGGTAATCTACTGAAGAGAAAATGGATGTCTTTGGAAACAGATGATAAACAAAAGGTTCTTTCTGCTTATCAAAAGGGGACACAGGTTGACTTTTGGTTAAAGTGCAGGAATAGGTGTTGGGGTATCTGAGTTCTACTCTGAACTGTGACACAAACATGCAATGTGACCTAGGGCAAGTCACTTTACTTCTCCGTAATTCTGTTCCTCCACTATCAAATGGGGATAATAATGTAAACCTGCCTCAAAGGTGAAGCTGATGATTGAAATTCATCATGTTTGAGGTTCTTGGATAAAAGGTGTTGGAGAAGGATGGTGCATTAGGAATCCAGATACAACGTAATGGGGCAACATAAGTACTTCAGTTAGAAATGCATTGATAGACTGATAGTCAGACATCCATAGTAGCTGTTGTCCAAGTGAGATTTAAGGATCCTGGAACACTTTGTTGAGAAGAGGATAACTACTGGTGCCCTGGCTAATGTTCTTTTCCTCCCACTAAGACACCATTCAGCATCCAAAATTGTGAGTTACTGTTAAGCTCATCATGGTTGCAGTTTTGTGATCCTGCCATTACTAACTCATTTTGGAAAGTGCTTTTAGAGAGCTTGGAAAAGAAAAATGAAATTCAAAACTTACTTGTATTCTTCAGCCCATGCTCAAGCAGACAAAATTAATGCTGAGAGTTCTCACAGAGGTACTCTAAGCTGTGTTCTGTTCTAATATCATCCTGGCTTCTGAAGTTAAGGAAGAAAGACCCTGATAATGATCAAAGCCCTATTCTGCTAGATTCTGCACAAACACAGAGTAAAAGATGATCCCTGCCCTAAAAAACTTAGTCTAATTTGAAAGAAGACACAGTGAATATATTAAATAATAGGAAGAAAGAGGGGGGAAGGGACCAGGTTAAAGTGCATATCATCACAAAGTTTCATAGGATGTGCTCCTCCTGATGGTTCCAAATATAAAAATAGTTCGTAGCTAGAATATGCTAGAGCAGGGATTGGCAACCTCTGGCATGTGGCTCGCCAGGGTAAGCACCCTGGTGGGCTGGGCCAGTTTGTTTACCTGCTGCGTCAGCAGATTTGGCCGATCACGATTCTCACTGGCCGCGGTTCGCTGTCCCAGGCCAATGGGGGAAGCAAGAAGTGCTGGCCGCAGCTTCCCACCACCCCCATTGGCCTGGGACGGTGAATCGCGGCCAGTGGGAGCCACGGTCCACTGAACCTGCTGTCGCAGCAGGTAAACAAACTGGCCTAGCCCGCCAGGGTGTTACCCTGATGAGCCGCGTGCCAGATGTTGCCGACCCCTGGGCTAGAGAATCCATCTGAAGGCTGGGTATCTAAGTGAATTGGTAATGGGCTGATGGAGTCTTTCTCAACTAGTTTGCCAGTTAGCAATGGCTAAAAGTTACCACCACCTGACTGCTGGTTTGTAGCCTTGTGAAATGAGTTGGTGATCTCAGTCCAGTTCCTAGTGGACAGGTGTCCATAGCACAAGATGACCACCATAGTTTGCACCTTGATTGGCAATCTATGCAGATAGCCCAGCAAATGGAAGAGCACAGAGTGATCCATTCACCTATAGAAAAACAGGAATTACTCCACTGAATCAGACCGATGATCCATCCAGTTCAGTATCCTCTCTCAGACCATGGCCAGCACCAGAGACTTGAGAAGAAAATGCATAAAAAACCCAAGCAACCAAACCAAACCCACCAACAACCCTACATTTATAAGTAAACTTTTTTACAAACCGTTGCCAGTTAGTGGTTGAGCTGTGCCCTGAAACGTGAAGTTTATATCCTTTATACAGTAGATAAGAAATTTCACAGTTCATTTTTATCCTATCTTTCATATAAATGTCTAATCATGGAGATGTTTCTCCCAGGGCCGGGCTGAGACATTGGCTGGCAAGAACATGGGGAAAACACAGCTACATGACCACCAAACTCAGGAAGGCTGTGGACTCTGCTGCCCAGTCTTTCCCTGCCTCCCTCCCCCACAAGGGTGGCCAGAAAGACTCTTAAGAGGATGAGCATGAGGAGACCAGTGAAGAGCTCTCCTCAGAAAGCTAGGATCTCTTTGGGACTCAGGATCCTGATGCCATCCAAGTAGAAGGTGAGCCCAATTCTTGTCCTGGAGCAACTGAGCCCAATTCCCAAGCAGCAAACCCCGTCTGGGACTGAGGAGGCAGATCTTATGGAGGGAACCTCAGCATGTAAGTATCTATCTTTACAATTTGTTAGTATGCTAGACTGCTAGGTGGATTTGACCTAGAACAGCGGCACCAGAACAGGGTGGGGCAGGGGCCATGATCCCACCACTTTTTACCAGCTCTAAGGGTTAGTGACAGGGGGAGAGGCAGAGAGAAGCAGAGGAAGAAGTGGTGTGAGGGCAGGGCTTCAGGGGGAAGGGGCAGCATGAGGGGGGAGTGGCGATGGTTCGGGCACTGGTGTCCCCTGCACTTTTAAGAAGCTTTCACCACTCCTGACCTAAAGTCTTTCCAAGCCCAAGGGCCTGCCCTCGAACCCTGACCCATGTTGTCTGTTCCTCTCCCCCTCCATTCACATTTCCAAAATGGTAGCTGCTCTGGCTGCGCAATTGGCCTCTGTCTCATGCTAAAGCCCTGGCTATTGGCTCTTTTTAGGCCCATTCCACAGATACGTGCTAATTTCCTTATTTTGCTTTCCCCTTCCTTCCCCTGTCCTGCCTAGTGAACAGCCCACCCCAAGCCCCATTCGTTAGCTCAAAATGGTGACCGGTAGCTGAAGCTTCTAAACCCCCCCCGCAGCAGATTTTAATAATATAAACATTATTTTGTGCAAAATGCTAACGTTTATTGAGATGGTGATTATAGGAAAAGACATTTGGTTGGTATTCTCAGTTTACCTGAGGTAGACCTGGACATTGCATACCTGTAAAGTTACAAAGACTACAGCTCCCCATTGAGATATAAAAGCATTTTCAGGGGCTTACATAGAGAAATATGGGTGTAGCTCTAGCGCCCTTGGGGCCAAGATGGAGTCTGCTCTGCCAACAACTCCAGCCAAGAAAAGGGGTGCACAGGAACACAGCAAGGAAGTTCCCTTCTGCCCCAGGGGCACCAGTTCCACACCCCTGGAGTAAACGTACACAGTGAATATAAGAAAGTGAAATGTTTGTATACAGAGGGATGGATAGAGAAAGACAACAAGGGGGAGGCTATGGGGGAATGGTAAAACAAAGTTACATCCAAAGCAAGGCCCCACAGGCCCAGTGAACTTTCCCCCAACAAATCACTCCGGTCCCTCTTCGGCCACTCTCTGCAAACCCACACAGAGCACCAATCTCCCCACTTAGCAAGCTACAGCCTTTCTCCTTATTTCCAAGGCAAGGTCACAAGGCCCAGTACTCACAGCCCCATATAGTGCTGGGCAGCCGTGATACTGGGTCCAGCTCTGGTCTGGCCTTCTTGGGTGACTCCTCCTTGGCACAGTGCTCCTCCTGGCTCCTGTTCTGGGGTGTCCCCGGTCGGCCACTCATTCCCTCACAGGCTTCTAGCAGGTTCTTGGCTGCTTCACTATGTGAGGGCCTGCTTGCTGTAGGCCCTAATCCAGCCTCGCCGATGGGGGTTGGGGGAGGGCAATTGCCCAGAAGCCAGGGCGATTTAAAAGGGCCTGGGGGCCCTGGCCACTGCTTTTGCAGCACAGATGGAAAATTTTTAAAAAGGCGGGGGGGAGGGGCAGAAGAAGCCCCACCTGCCCCCTTTCTCCCATCCCCCTCCCCCACCACTTGCTCCTTTTGGCCTACCCGCTGGCCGGCTGAGGGGCAGGATGGCTTCTCTCCACCCCCTGAGAGATCAGCAAGGTAGGAGCTGGCATGGAGCAGTGGGTGCCGGGAGGGACTGGGAGCCATGCAGATTAACACACAGGCCTAAGGGGCCCATGCCCAGGGCGCCGCTGGCCAATTTGGGGACCCTGAAAAAATGGCCACCCCAGCAGACAGACAGCCAAAGCTGTGGAGTGGAAGAAGCCCCAAAATTGCCTGGGTGCCCTGGCAGAAGCCACACTGGGCAGGTGGGTGGGCAGGGGAAAGCCCCGGCCCAGGCAGACACCGCGGGGCATGAGTAGAGGTGGCAGAAGGAAGCCCTGAGCTGCAGTAGAAGCCAAGTCAGGCGGGGGAGCCCCAGCAGAAGCTGCAGGGTGGGCAGAGGGAAACAGATTCCAGGACAAACAACTCCCATTGATTTCAAAGGAGATTTGGCTCTCAGTAAAAAATGCAGGCATGAGGGAAACAGATTAGTTCTAGCCTCACTACTTTTTTCTTTGGGTAGGGGAGGAAGGTGTTAAATATGAAACTAGAAGAGAGGTGATAAGGAAAGAGATGGCATTTGTCAGTTCTCTCCTGTTTCTGCTTTCTAGCAATTGTACTAATAAGAATAAATGTTAATATAATTGGTTCTTAGGCTGTACTTGAATTCAGCAAAAGATACATGGGAAGTGTAGAAGTTCCACTTCTATATGTGGGCAGCCATTTTCTAAGAGCTCAGGTGTGAGCTGCGTACACTGTGCTCACAGTGAGAGGTAAGAGATCAGAAAGGCATCACCTTACAATTCTGCACATGGAGACAGAGGAAGGGGCATACAGGGAAGACAGCATGTTTGGGGGAAGTAAGTTGTGCCAGAAAAAGGGCTGGTGCAGCTTACTTCCCCTGCGGAGCAAGAGGGAGGGGAGGAAGACCAAATAGTGACTGTGCCACAATTCAGTACCTGATATGAACATGAGGACTCAGGGTGGCTTGTAAGGTGCTGTTATTAACTAAGTGACATTATTAATGTCACTGAGGTGCAAGTGTATGAAACCTGGACCTGCAGATCTTCCTCTGGAAAATATAATTAGTGCAAGGACCTAATAGGAAGCGGTTGTTTTAAGTTCAAGTGAACAGGAAGAAGCAGTTATGTGTGTGTAGTGACCCTGAGACTCACATCTCTATGCTTTGGGGAGTTGTGTTTCCATCTTGGTTCCCCATGTAGCTGGTCACTGGGTCACTGTAGGTGCTCTTTGTGGAGTTAAGCACAGAGGTTGTCAGGGGCCTGAAGCAAAATCTGAAACTGAAGCTTCCCACCCTTCCAAAACGTCTACCACCCCCACTCCCTGGCCCATGGGCCTGTAAACCCACCTCCTCCAACCTGCCTCCCTCACCCTATTCCTTGGATTACCTCTCCCTGCTGGTGACCCTCATGGTGGAGGGTCCAGGACTCACCTCAGCAGCCTGAGCTCTGTGGGCAGCTCTTACTACGGCCCATATCTGTGTGTATTGGGGTGCTAGGGAGTGGGGATTCTGTGTGGGGTGCTGGGCAGTTGTGGTGGGGCTGTGGGTCAGGGGGGCTCTGGGAAGAGGTGGTGGCGTGCAGGGGCCAGTGTGCGTCTGGCAGCTGCTGGTTTGTAAACAGTGCCCTCGCACTGGGCTGGGTGGAGCGGGTCTAGCTCCACTATTGCCATTCCCCATTGCCCCTGGCCGGCCTCTTGCTCCAGGTACTGACCTCCTGGTGCCATGCTCCATTGCCCCCATGAGGGGCCCACAAATACATTTGGCCCTGGGCCCACTAAAGGTTAATGTGGCCCTGTCTGGAAGAGCATGCCCAGTAATGCCAGGGGCACCAGCCAGGGCAGGGACAACACAGCCCAAATATCAGGCAGATCACGGCTGTGCAGGCACAGCCTGTGCCTGTGTGCACCAGCTGCCGCACGTGGTCCAGCTCCGCGCCCATGTGGCAACACCACGCTGGGCCATCCCGTTCTAGGGGGCCCATTGACTGTTCTGCCCTGGAGCCCAGAATTGCTGTCACCGGGCCTGCCCTCATATCTAGAGCTCCAGCACGTCACTCTCCCTCTCTCCATGCCTGGGGAACAACCAGTACTACTTCTTCCTGGACCCATCAGCACTGCCTCTGAGGGTATGTCTACACTACGGGATTATTCCGATTTTACATAAACCGGTTTTGTAAAACAGATTGTGTAAAGTCGAATGCACGCGGCCACACTAAGCACATTAATTCAGCCGTGTGCATCCATGTACTGAGGCTAGCATCGATTTCCGGAGCGTTGCACTGTGGGTAGCTATCCTGTAGCTATCCCATAGTTCCCGCAGTCTCCCCCGCCCATGGGAATTCTGGGTTGAGATCCCAATGCAAAAACAGTGTCACGAGTGATTCTGGGTAAATGTCGTCACTCAATCCTTCCTCTGTGAAAGCAACGGCAGACAATCATTTCGTGCCCTTTTTCCCTGGATTGCCCACGCAGCACTGTGGTGTGGCCTCTGTCTATCATAGCATGGAGATTTTTTCAAATGCTTTGGCATTTCGTCTTCTGTAACGGAGCTCTGATAGAACAGATTTGTCTCCCCATACAGCGATCAGATCCAGTATCTCCCGTAAGGTCCATGCTGGAGCTCTTTTTGGATTTGGGACTACATCGCCACTCATGCTGGTCAGAGCTCCACACTGGGCAAACAGGAAATGAAATTCAAAAGTTCGTGGGGCTTTTCCTGTCTACCTGGCCAGTGCATACGAGTTCAGATTGTTTTCCAGAGCGGTCACAATGGTGCACTGTGGGATACTACCCGGAGGCCAATACCGTCGATTTGCGGCCACACTAACCCTAATCCGACATGGCAATACCGATTTCAGCGCTACTTTTCTCATCGGGGAGGAGTACAGAAACCGGTTTAAAGAGCCCTTTATATCGATATAAAGGGCCTCGTTGTGTGGATGGGTGCAGGGTTAAATCGGTTTAATGCTGCTAAATTTCATTAAACGCGTAGTGTAGACCAGGCCCGACTCAGGACAAGGTTAAAGGGACCATGCTCTCTAAACCCCAAGGAGTTACACTGGTAACAATGAACACTTCAGACAATCAGTGTGGAACTCAACCTTGTTTCTCTGCTATTTCATCAAGTCTTCAGGGAGATCAAGAAAAATCTAAGACCTAAAATTGCTCTGTTTTTGGGTATGTCTAGACTACCCACCGTATCGGCGGGTAGTGATCAATTTCTCAGGGATCGATATATCGCATCTCATCTAGATGTGATATATCGATCCCTGAAAGTGCTCCTGTCGACTCCGGAACTCCACCAGCATGAACGGCGGTAGCGGAGTCAACAGGGGGAGCTGCGGATGTCGATCCCGCACAGTGAGGAAGAGAGGTAAATCGATCTAAGATACTTAGACTTCAGCTACGCTATTCACGTAGCTGAAGTTGCGTATCTTAGATCGATCCCTCCCCCTAGTGTAGACCAGCCCTATGTATGGACATTATGAGAAATAGCTGTATGGTCGTCCCCCTGTATAGATCACAACTTCCTTCCACTCCTGCAGTGCTTCTCAGGGGGCCATCTTGGTGAATAACCTTCACCACCCCTCAATAACAATGAAAAACTCACTATCCTTCCCACACACACCCCTCCACAGGTTAACAGCTGGATTTACAGCTGCACAGATTCAGGCCTGAGACTCAAAATAGGAGCAACAGGTATCCCTGACACTATTGCCCCAGCTCATTCTGTTTTATATTGAACGCCTTGCTTGTTACTCAAACTGGTGAACAAGTCTCTGCTTCTCACCCTCCCACACATTCTTAACCATTTCTCTATTACTTTCCCAAATATTGTGCAAAATATAATATGCTGCTACAATCTTTGGAACACTTTTTTCTGCTGCTTCCAACCTATTCCACACATAGCACCACCTTCCTTTCAAATGGTCAAATGCACCCTCCACTACCATTCTGCAGCTACTGAAGTAGTAGTTAAAGAGTTCCTTCCTTCTGTCCAAGTGGTCTGGGACTGGTTTCTTGAACCTGGGAAGCAGGGGATAAGCCACATCTCCCAAGATAACTGGAATAATGTCCACATGATTAATGTCCATTGCGTTCCTAGGGGCAAACAGTCCTTTCTCCGTTTGGGTAAATTTAGCCGAGTTCCAAAAGATCCTAGCATCCTGGATGCTCCAGACTACCCAGCATTTATGTCTGTAAACCTGCCATGGTGGTCTACCAGCCCTTGGAGTACAATGAAGAAATTCTTCTTTCTGGTTATAAATTCTGAGACCTGATAGGGTGTGGCAGGCAAATAATAAGCAAATGGGTCCCGTCAATTGCCCCAATATTATCTGGGAACCTTGTGCATGCAGAGTCATCAATGATCTCCTGATCATCACTGAGCTTTAAAACACAGTGCAACAGTACCTTTTTCATAGCATCACACACCTGCATGACAATGGCCCCAATAGTCGACCTCCTCATGACGAATTGGTTGGCTACCGATCACTAGCATTTGGGGGCAATCAGCTTCCAGATGGCACTGGCGACCTGCTTGTCCACAGGGATAGGGCATTGCCTGTTGGTACGCTGCTGCGGCAGCTCCAGAGCTAGTTCGGGACAGATCTCCAAAACTGTTGCCTTCACCACCCGGAAATTCTCTTGCCCCTGCTGCTCATCCCAGGTGTGCAAAATGACCATTTCCCACCAGTTGATGCTGATTTCCCAAGTACAGAATGGTACTGCATGGTGTGAAGCTGCTCCAGGAACTGGTCCTGTATTATCAGTGGCTCAGTGTCCTTGTCTTCCTTGTCTTGCTTCTTCTGCTGCCGAAACTCCTGCTGCTGCTGGAGGAGCTACTGCCACATCATCTGCTTCATGGTGTGATGGGCAGAGTCCAAAGCTGAATTCATCCAGCTTGGAGAGCTGAAATACAGCCCAAGCAGCCTCTGTATATTTGTGTTTGCCGGCATAGCAGGGTCCATGCTAACCAACAGCAATTTGAAAATGCCCACCCAGAAAGGAAGTATGGGACAGAGACAGATGAAACGGGATTTTAAAAAAAAAATGGAACGCACCTGGCTTCTACTATGCATCCCACAACGCACAGTGAGAAAAATCTCAGAATGCACAGTGCTCATCAGTGAAGCCAGGTACCATGGGATACTTTCTGAGAATGACGTACCCTTCGTACACAGCAAGCCACTGCTGTATGTGCACATGGGTGTACATTGAAAGAAAGCACACTGTTTTGTGTGCGTGCTATTAGTATGGCCTGCATGCCATGCATTACCTGCAATGCATCAAAAAGTTGTCTATTAAACTCTCTGTGTAGACAAGCAATAAAATGTATATAGCCGATGATGCTGGGGGAAAGTGTTATGAAACAGAACCTGGAAAAATCATGTATGAGTTGGTCTCACCCACAATATTCTAACTCCATCCTTCTTATTAATTCACTAGGGGTGTGACTCTATGGAGTAATCATACCCTCTGGCACTTCAACTGAGTGCTGTTAATCATCTCAAGGTATCTTTATCTTGTAATCACTCCTCAGCCCAGTATTACATAAATGCTGTTAGACCACAGCATTTATTTGTTGGTAAGAGGAAAGAAATGCTTTTAAAAATGACAGTGAGGAAACTGGAAGTCCTGATGCAACAGAACTGTGTTACAGTTGTGATGTGAAATATGAGGAACTCACTGGAATATTCCTTTTCTCTCTCAGTTCCCTCTTTTATAAAAACTAGGGTCAGCTCAGATTATTGTTTGTATGGAAGTAGAAATATGATGGGACCTGAATCTATTTATCTGTCTATGTATTTACATGGTCCATGTGACTGGGGTATCTGCTGGATTTCTGGGAATCCATGGGCTTGAATGTACTTCAAGACTCTTCACAACATTGGCCCTCCCTGCTCATCCACTTTTGTCCCTTACCTATAAGTATCTGACTGCATCCTTCTCCCCACTACCCTCTAGATGTTACCAACCTTCTTTGAGCCACATCCAAAAGTCATTGAAGTATGTGGGAAGGCTCTGGTAGTTTTAACAGGCCTTGGATCATGCCCTGAGATTGCAAGCTCTTTCTGTTTCTGTGTGCCTCTCCTAGTGGGGCCCAGTTCTGGCTGGGGCCCCAGATGGTTCTGTAATACTAACATTAAATACTATAAATAATTTACACAGGATATAGGTCAGCTCACAATTCTCTCTGACCTTTTCTTTTTTAATTGACTCAAATTAATAAATACTGCACTAGGTTCAAAAAGACAAATCTTTATTTTATAGTCAACTAAAAACTGTAGCTTTAAGGCAGAGAAGTTAAACACTCAAGTCAGGAATTTCCCAAAGTGAAGTTTCTTGTATTACCTCAGCCATTCTGAACATCTTGGGCACAATTTACATTGATACTAAAGCTACTTTACACCACTTTGGCAGTGTAAAGAGGCCCTAGTGTGGGGGTATATTACATTTACTCACTTTCAGGCCCCTTTGCACAGCTAGAGTGCTGCAAGGTGGCCTTTGTGTAAATGAAAATAAGGCCCTTGCTTATTTTATGATACAAATCAAGTAGCAAGCATTATATTCATTAACATTTACACAGAACAGAGTGAACAGGAATAAAAAAAGTAGTAAAATGTATTATTGTGCAATGTATCTAACACTGAAGTTCTAATCTTTAGATTCAGAAATTCCTGATTTGGGGGGGTAATTTCACAAATATAGGCTCCAATTCTGCAAAAATTATGCATGTACTTTATGCATGAAGTTAATCATGTGCATAAAAGTTTGCAGGCTCAGGTCCTTCATGTGTATTCATACTAGTTGTTGCATTTAATTTCCCTGGATTTTTGTTTTTAAGAAACAAGGAGAGAGAGAAAAAATATCTCAGTGCTTCTGAAACACATTAGTCGCCTGATCCAAAGCCCACTGCAGTCACCAAAAGATTCCCTTTGACTTCAATGAGTTTTGGATCAGACACTACTTGTGTCTCAGCACAGCTGTGACAGACATTTTTAAGCCACTACAATACTGCTAAATAGCTGCAGCAGCACATAGTTAAGGAAAGCTGTCAATAACAAACATGCTAAACTGAGGAGGTCCTCAACTGTAGACAGGGGCGGCTCTAGATATTTTGCCACCCCAAGCACAGCAGGCAGGCTGCCTTCTTTGGCATGCCTGTGGGAGGTCCCCGGTCTTGTGGATTTGGCGGCATGCCTGCGGGAGGTCTGCCGAAGCTGCGGGACCAGCGGACCCTCCGCAGGCATGCTGCCGAAGGCAACCTTCCTGCTGCCCTTGCGGCACCGGCAGAGTGCCTCCCGTGGCTTGCCGTCCCAGGCACGCTCTTGGCGTGCTGGTGCCTGGAGCCGCCCCTGACTGTAGACATCCTTAAACAATATGACAGGTTGTCTTAAGTCAGGCAGCTTAATGGCAGGGAAGTGCTAAGAAATGCATCAGACAAAACCTAGTGGAGTTTCTAAAGTCCATGTGTGAAAATCCCAGAGTCAGGCATAATTTAAAAATACTGAACTGGTTTTCTTCAAACTTG
Source organism: Gopherus flavomarginatus (assembly GCF_025201925.1). Taxonomy (NCBI): domain Eukaryota; kingdom Metazoa; phylum Chordata; order Testudines; family Testudinidae; genus Gopherus; species Gopherus flavomarginatus. The sequence goes on along the minus strand of NC_066621.1, from coordinate 121,535,001 downwards.
AATTGTTTTCCCATCCTCAGTGAGGCTATAAAGGAAGTGGAGTTTAACATTTCTTCCTTCAGGCATTATGGTTTAGTTAGGCATGCACAAAATTTCCTTTGGAACATCTGACTTTTTTTTCCATTCTCACATTTATTATTTATTTGTTTGTCGAGTGCCAACATTGTGCTCATCACTTTACAAGATGTGTCTTGGTCCCATTGAAGTCAGTGGGAGCTTTGTTGCTGATTTCAGACGGTCCAGGATTTTACCCTGGGGTCCTTGCCTGAAGAATTTAGAATCTAACTAACTCTCACAATGTTTTTTATCTGTTTCATTTAAATTAAAACAGAAACAAAAACAACCTCTCACCCCCCTTTCCACCTCACCGCTAAAGCCAAGCTTAAGAAATTACAACCCCAAAGGAATTTCTCTGGCAAAGATATGAGCTATTGAAAAAGGGGATTGCAATGGAAATCACATCTCAGCTTTTACTGTAGCAGTCACCACCACCAGCAAACAGAATGAATTTGATTGTCCACTACAATTAGAGTAATTTTGTAGCACGGTCCTAGTTCAATGCTTCCTTAAACTGGGAAGATACAGCCATTGGAAGATCCTGCCCTTATCACAGAAACAGTGGTGTAGCGCCACTGTAGGGAATTCTACTCTTCCTCCTTTCCAGCCGTTGGTGCAGGAAACATGCTCAGGGCTCCATCACACATTGGTAATCCATCGCACGTGGTAGCCCCTTGGGGTCACTGGTGTAAATTAAAACAGCTTTCGTGCTGCTCTAATATCCTCCAGGGATAGGCTTGGAGCCTAAATCCATCTATATGCATTTGATCCCATCTCCCTTTCGGAGCTGGTCACAGCCCAGGATCTGGGCCTATAGGGTATGTCTACACAGCAATTAAACACCCATGGCTGGCACGTGTTAGCTAACTTGGGCTCACAGGAATCAGGGGCTGTAAAATTGCTGTATAGATGTTTGGGCTTGAGCTGGAACCCGAGCTCTGGGACTTCGGAAGGTGGAAGGGTCCAAAGCCCTATAATTATTCCAGAAGCTTTGACATTTCACATTTCAGACTTCATATTTTTTCTCCTTGTACAGGTTTTTACATAGACAAAGAGAGTTTGTGTTACAAGTGAAGATATGGAACAGGGAATGATTTATTCCCCATCCCCCCGACCTCACCCATGATTAGGTTTCTTTAAAGCTATCCAAGGTTACATCTACACTTGGAGCTAGGGGTGTGATTCCCAGCTTGCACAGACATACTCACACTAGCTCTCATCATGCTAGCATGCCAAAAATAGTAGTATAGCCACAGTAGTATGGGCGGCAGCAACAAGTGACAGCACAGGCTAGCTACTCCAAGAACAAACCTGCCCAGCCCCCATGCTTGGGGCAGCTAGCCCGTGTTGTCACTTGCTGCTGTCTGTGCTACTGCAACTACAATGTTGTTTTTAGCAAGGATGTCTACGCGAGCTGGGAATCACACCCCTATCTCCAAGTATAGAAGTAGCCTTAAAGAGCATGCCATTTTCACCCAGTAATAGTCAGCCTCTACTGGACGTGGTTTGATTGGAGTAGGTGAATGAGACCAGAGAGACTGAAGTTAAATGTGATTCATTTAGGCCCTTACTGCAGCCTAGGCATTTCTCATGTGCTGTACATTGTGGTGTCTAGACACCATGCACATAATTAAGAAAAGCAGCATTTCATGTCAGAGGATCATGCTTTCCATGCCTTACAGATCTTATCACTTTCTTTGCAAGGTTCTTTTTTATCACTTATGTGTTACTAGCCATTCTGCAGTCATTGCCATAGCAGGGAGGTAGGTGAACAGATGTGTCTTGAATTATATCTTAAAAGGGAAAAGATTTGGCTTTATTCTGGTATCTGGTGGCAGAGAGTTCCACGGGATGAGCATAAGTAGGTGGCTGAGGGCCTAGTTTTGAGAATCCTCAAGTCTCAAATTTCACTTTGGCCTCCATCAGAGCAACATCTCTACTGATCACAACTATAGAGGTGAGTCAAGGAGTTAGACATTGGTAGGACCCAGCTGAGTAGGACATTGGTAGGACCTAGCTGGACCTCTAAATATCAGCACCAAAACCTGAAGTCAATCTGGTTGAGGGCCCAATGTGGAACGTGGACTATTGGTGTGATCACTCTCATTGCTTTGTTTTTCATTGCTTAGTAGGTAAGAATTGCTGAAGATCCCCAGTGGCCTTTGTGGGCAAGCCCAGGTAGTCTCGTTTTACAGTTGTTCAGTGGTAATAGATTATGGTCTCTTATCTTAAACCACATTTATAGGTTAATGAGACAACTTTCCATTTTCTATGCAGATATTTCAGGGTATTAGGAGATAGCAGCATTTCTGTTTTTCAGTTACACTTTCCCCTTTCCTTCCACTGTATAATGGAGCTGAAAGCACCCCCAAGTAGTTCTAAACTTTCTGGCTCAGAGTCCTGTGGAAAAAATTCCAAGAACATAGTTGCACCTTTTAAATAATGTGCTGGGAATAAAATGTTGCTGACAAGTCCTTAGCTAAGGTTACATTGACCTGGCTCTAATAACAAAGAGAAAAGCATCATAACGTTACACATTGTGAGTGCCAGAAATATTGTGATGCAAATGCCTTGATGTAAAGGGCAGCAAGAAGACTGTAGTTGTGGTCCACAGTTTTGACATGGGAACTTGGTGTGTGAAGATTCTCACAATATCCTCCAGCGTCTGCCAGTGAATTTCTTGACATCACTGAAAACACAGAGCCTATTGAAATGCTGTTTGGCTTGGAAAACAGTGGAACTGGGCATGAATTGGGAACTTATTTTAAAGTAGAGATTTTATATATCTATGTCTCTATTACAGAGTGTGAGTGAACAAGAAATAATTTAGCTTTCAGGCCCCACTGTAGCTTCCCTGCCCTAACCTGTATCAAATCAATGGGTTAGAAACATACAGTGCTTTGCTTCACTGACGCCAGACTTGGTATACAGCTTTTCTTCAATTACTTAGAAGACAAGTGTTATAGGGGAGAAAAGAGTGGGAACCAGGACACATGGGTTCTAAGACCATCTCTTAATTTTACTGTGTCTCAGTATCCCAATCTGTAAAACATAGGTAATCATACCTGCCTCACACAGAGGATGTGAGTAGAACAGGTAAAAAATGTCAAATATTTTTACAGGAAATTTTCTGTTTAAAAAAGCCAAAAAGTGCATGGCTTCTGAAAACCATTTTCAGTAAAATTTTTCAAGGTAGAGTAAAAACGTTGTGGTTTTGATAACTTATTCTTTTTATAACCAAAACCTCAAAATTTTTGCTGAAAAAAATCAGTTTTTGGTTTCTGTCAAAACAGAAAAAAACAGAGTTTTTACCCTACCAAACATTTTTTGTGAAAATTTATTTTTTGTTGGAAAAAAATGTTTTAATTAAAAAGTTTCAATCAACTTTAATTTGAGGCTCAACTCATTGTCTACAAAATGCTTGGAGAGTCTCAGATGGAAAGTACCATATAAGTGCAGTCAGCTTTTTTATTTTATTTTGCTCTTGAATATAAGAAGCCTTAACATTTTCTTCTAGATTATGTTGTCTTGAACTCTCCTGCTTAGTCTTGAAATTACAGTTTAAAAATGACTTTAGCACTGCTGAAAGACACTAGGCTGACCGCTATGGAGACTGAAGGCTTGCTTTTATCCACTGAAAGATCCAGGATACACTACTGACAGCAGAAGACCAATGGGTCTCAGTGCCAGTCAATGGGCCTCATCCCTGACCCAGTCAATCTTTGGCCTCTCAGCTATGACTGTCAGACACCTGTCTACTGGGTCTCAAAAACCTATTACATCCAAACTTCCAAACCACCACTCTGTGATTACAACTTTTGGTCAGTTCCAGGCCACATTTAAACTGGCAGCCTAGAGGTGAAAGGCACCCGACCTTGTTTCCACTTCCCAGAGCCTCCCCCACTCCCTTTAACTCTGTTTTAACTAATATTGTTCACTTTTACTCAAGAAAGCTATTCTCTGGTGACATACAAGGGGATCACTGTGCCGTCTTACTCTAGCTGATACTGTATGCCAACCTCAGAAATGGAAAGGAACTAACTAAACTACTGCACAAAACTTGCTTTATTTCTTACTGGCTAAAAGTTCATTGCCCTTGAGGTTGGCATTTTTTCTTCTCCCCACCCCCTTGTGATGTGTGAGCTACTGAGCTGCTGTTACAGCGTGTGAGGACAGCAAGCTGCAAATCCTGAATGCTGTGTGGATTTGCAGGCTTGCTCCACTAAACAGGCAACAATGGTTGTACTGTAAGTGGGTTAACTAGAACTTGGCAACTGGCTATCAGAGGAAGGTTGTACAGTCCTCTTCCCTCCCCCTGCCCTTCCAAAGTGATCATTTAGTTGTGGAGCTGGGGCATCCATGAACCATAATAATGAGCCATCTTTTAAATAATTTAAATTGGTCAAATGGAGCTAAAACCATGCCACAAACACACAGATATTTGCATGCTCTTTCAACATTTAAAAATATTCCTAAAATCCTGTTATAAATTATGCCTCACATAACAAGCACAAAAACCTTTGAGCAGGGAGGGCCTTGACATGGCCTTTCCCCCCAAAATATTTGTATTAATACCGCATTATCTCATTAACCCTTTATAGGTCATCAAAGATCATTGTATTAATAACAGGCACATTTGGTAATAACAGACAAATCTGGTATGTTCAGAGACTTGTAGGGCTCAGTGCTGATCTCCATGCCCTTTGTCACTCGTCTGGCAAAAAGAGAGCAGGAAGCAGCCAGATCTCCCAAACAGACTGTCCTCTCTGTATGTGGGAATCCCCCAGTAGGCACAGAAGCAGCATAGCCTCCTCCGAAGTCACCTATTCCTGCAACCCAAAGTGTAAGGGACATGTCAGGATTGGGGAAGGGGATGGCATGGAGTATTAGCTGGCATGGATTACAACAGTCCTGAGGTTGTTCTCATCTGCATCAGAGCTGGCACCAGCAAAGCGCTGGTCTCAGGGTAAGGACAAGGGAGCCCCACCAGTTGTAACCAGTGGAAGTGGGTGCAACTGAGGATGAGGCCATGGTCTGCATAGCTCCTTTTCTGTAACTAAAACTTGGGAAAGTTCTCTCTCCAATACAGAATTTCATGTATTTTCTTTCTGAGGCTTAAAAAGAAATCAAAGAAACCTAGATCTGACACTGTAATGCTTCTAATGTGTGGGTAAATCCTAAAGGCAGCAGCTCTGCATCTTTCTCTGCCTAAAGTTCATCATCGTAGCATCTATGTGTATTTAGGAGTGGTTCTTCTGAGTCAAGGTTGAGGCACCTGAGTGGGCTTGTACTGTCAGGATACATCTTTTCTTTTTATAAATAGGCCTTCAGAACTGACCTAATGATTTGTGGAGTATTTCTTTAGGAGATCTGATAATGATGTTATGACATCCACAGTAGCTGCAATTATAGAACGTTCAGTATATGTTTCCTACTGTTTCTTGGGCTGAGTGAATGCCAAAGGGTAAGCAGATTAACTCGCATCTCCCTTGTGAGATATTTTTATTTTATCTGCTAATCCCCAGATTTGCCATCCAGTACATTGCATTTGCCAATTTACTTATTACATCATCAAATGAAGGCATCTGGTAATGTTGATTACCTTTTCTTGTGGAATTAGAGCCTCAGTTCTCAAGTTAATGTTTTTTTCACTATCAGCATGGAGTTTACGAGCTCTGTCAGATCATCCACTTTGACAATTACCCCTAAAATTTCTAATCTCAAAATGTCTTTGACCACTTGGTTTTGGAGCACTAATAAGATTTTTTGTGGGTTTTATTTATATATTTATTTATTTGGTGGTGTTATGTGCTCTACTAGCTATCCAAGTAGAAGTAGTGTATCTTAATATATACAAAAGGGTGACAATGCCAAATGTAATTCATATCTTTGTAAGACAACTAGACATGCTGTACAAATACAATTTCAGCAGCAAATTAGAAAGAAAGTGAGGGACTAGTAGGCAAAGTGGGTGTTTCAACATAAAGAGTTCTGAGATCTCTTCTCAGCTCTGCCACCGACTTTGGACAAGTCACTTCACCTTCTCTGTGCCTCATTTGACCCCGCTGTGAAATGAGGATAGTGATACTTATCTGTATCACAAAGATTTTGTGTGCCTAATTTGTACCTTGAATGAAATGTGCTAAAGAAATGCTAGGTACTAGACAAAAGAAGGGCAGGGATGGAGGGAGTTTTCACAGGACACAATTGAGAATGTGTGGACACACATTAAGGATAACTAACTAGCAGGTCAGAACGACATTTCTTTTCCTGTCCATGTATGCAGACCACTGGTCACATCTCCTTCCAGAGAAGAAAAGCTGCCAATGGCAGCAACATTTAATCATTCATTGAATGTGTTTGCAGGATGTCTGAATGAACTTCCAGCTATGATATCTGTGACTTGACTTTGGTTTGTGCTCCGTGACCTGATGAAGAGCATGATTGTCCAAAACTTGCTCATTTTTATTTCTGGTTAGGCCAGTAGAAGAGATCACACCTCCAACTAATTATTTCAAAATTATTTTTTAAAAATATTTTGAAAGTGATATAATGTGGAGAATTGACATAGAGATATTTGGTCAGAATTTAAAAACATATTGGATACCAAGAATGCAATATATAAATTGACTGTCAGTTTCAGGAGCTACTAGAAACTCCCCAGACAAAGAGTAAATGAGGAATAGGTTGTATATGTGCAAACGTACATACACATCTCAACAGTACTTGATTATAAGGTAAGTCACTCATTTTTAGACCCCATTTTACCACTATTCCACACAAACCTGCCGTTATCTAGACTTTAAATAGTTGCTGGGAAAACTGAGTCTTGAAAATGAAGTTATAGAATTCTTATACATGTTGCAGAAATGAATTCTATATTGATATATAAACATTTTTTAAAAAACCCATGTGGGACTCAAATTCATTCAGCTCTTGACACACTAACATTGTGCTAGTTGTCTGATTCATCTGAAGTACTGAGTCCTCCCTTTAATGTTTTTAGATAGGTTCAGATGAGGAGTGGCCTCTTCATAGCCATGCCGTCTCCTCCAAAGCTTAAGCTTGAGCTGCTGAAAACAATGTTAAAAGACTAGACGAATAAGCTGAAGGTTGGCGATCACAGGGAGAAAGTCCTGAAGTCCTTGCTGAGGCCCTTATTAAAGACAAGGGGCCATTGCATTGTAATTTGCAGACTATGGAAAATAGCTTTCAGTGTTTTGGCTTTCTAATATTGGATCTGGGCAAGAGGCTGTAAGTGGGAAGATCCTGGTAATACATTACTCTGTCCTTATAACATAATGTAGTACATATTGTAGCTCCTCACTAGCACCATCAGTTTGTGCATCACAAAAGGCTTTACAAATATTAATGAGTTAAGTCCATCCACAGCCCCTGTGAAATAGCACAGCATTATTTCCTCTATGTTGCTGAGGAAGAAGGTGAGGCACAGAGAAGTGAACTGCTTATGAAGTTCATACAGGACATCCATGACACAGCCAGAATCTCCTTTTGTCCATTCCTTGTGCTTTAACCACAAGACCAGAACCCACCTTCCCACTATTACTGCTAATTGAAGGTTTGATGCAAAACCCTTACAGTCAATGGAAAGCTTTCTGATTGACTTAGATCAGGCTCTGTACTCTTTGAAGTACAGTGCTATTATTGCCAATTTGGTAATAAAATGAAGAGGATATTTTATTCCAGCTATAATCTGACAGGATAGAGCTAGGTTTGCCACAAAAGTTCAGGCCTAATTTCTGTGAGTACTGGAGTGGCTGCAAGTGCTTTCCCTTGTCTGATTGGAGATTCCCAGTAAAGCTGACTCCAGCAGGACTGAACTACCCTTAGTAGTGGGAACAAAAGAGACCATGTGGCATGTGGAGATCTGACTTTGGGCTATGAGTGTTTCAAAGCCAAAGTTTAGGAGCCAGAATATTGAAAGTCCTAGGTGAGATGCAGAAACTGCTGGGCAAAGGGCTTGTACATAGTCTTCTATGTTCACTTCCAAATGGTGTACTACTTCCATGAGATTTTGTGGCTATCTTTTTCTTTTCTTTGAGGAAAATGAGCAGAACTTCTGCACATATTGAGTAAAGTTCTTCCACGTACAGAAGGCCAGCACAGCTTTAAGGTTTCTATGAAGCCCTCAAACTAGGGGCTTACATGGTGCATAAACCTTGTACTGTCTCCCCCCACAGGGGTGAATTTCACTTACTGTAAATAAGATTCTCTAGGGAGGGATATCCAGTGTCATTTGTTTTTCTTCTAATCAGGAAACAAGCTACTCTAAAGTCTCAAAACCTACTGATACTTTTTCAGACAGAATACCCTGGAAACTTCTGTCCACTTATAAAACTCCAGTTTGAACATCCAGATTATGACTATTATTTATTACTTGTATTGCGGTAGTGCCCAGGAACCCAAGTCGTGGGCCAGAATCCCATTGTACTAGGTGCTGCATAAACACAGAACAAAAAGTCAGTCCCTGCCCCAAAGCTGGTTATATCATTAAGACAGTGCTAGACTTTTATTATTGACTGAATCCAAGAAAAATGAACATTTGGATGAGGACAGCTTGTGTGGTTCAGATGTTGTTGAACTCTCTCTTTCCTGATTTTGAATGACGTTAGTTTTTATTGAGAATGATACTGTATTATAACTCCTTCCCATCAGCTGAATTCCCCATTAATGAGAATCTTGCTTAATAGAGCCAAATTCAACACTTGTGTAACTCTAGGGATGAACTTGGTTCATTCTAATATAGGCAAATACTTTTACATGTCCTTTTAATGAGGTTTCTTCTTCTAGCTTTAGTTTTTGCTTGACCTTTCTTCTTGGACTCTGCTTTATTATTCTCGTATTATAATTTCATGTTCAAGTAATCCTTCCAAAACATTCCTCCTCTCTAGTTCTGTTCTGCAAAACAAAGAATTTAAATAGTGAGCTTTTGTCATTCTACTCATAGATGTTGTAATAATAAGGGCTGATTATTTCATTAACTAATCAATAAAAGGTCATATTTAGTGCCTATGTCTCGATTGTCCTAGGATCAAAACAAAAGACCATCTCAGAAGTAATAAAATCCAACAGCTTTCTTTATCCCAGAAGCACACAAAGAAATCTAGCTAAAGTTTTGGCCTCAGGCTTTTGTCAGGGCTTGTAAATTTTGTTCCTCCTTTTAATCACCTGGGAAGTGCTATCAAACTTCTGGTTTTAATAGTAATACCTTAATTACCAGCAGCTATACCAACATTTAACAAATGTAGTATTGCTGCTCCAATTAGGAATTATCCCTTATTTAACAAAGTGTTCATTTTTAACCTTGCATTTATGTTAAAAAAAATAGTTAAACTAATGACAAGAGCATAACATGTCTCGTTGCTGGGATCTTGCTGCAAGGTACTCCTCTCATTTTGAATAAGATCTTCAACTTCTAGAGAGCCACCAGAGAGGAGAAGGAAGAATCTTTACCTAATGTCTCCTTTAGAGAATGGCAGCTCTAGGAATACATTATCTTCCCCACTCATCACTGTCCTGGGCTTGGGCACAATTTCTTGAGACAGATGGGGTTGTGTTCACATCTTCCAGGACTTAATTTGGTCCTTAACATGGAGCTAGGACCTTCTTGCAGAGAGCCAATTGTGCTGCATATTAAGCCATCCCAAAGTGCTATAGTTTGTGTGGTGTGTTATGTGATATAACCGTATGCTGCCTTTATTTTCTGCATACTGCACCTGTACAAAGAACTCTACCTGTCTGGTGAGACTGCAGCCACTGCGTTCCCAGAGTTGATTCTGACTGTCACAGAAGAGATACGAACTATGTTCCTTCCTGGAGATTTTACTTTTGTTTACTTTTGATGTTTTCCTGATCTGGCAGAAAAGGTTCTTTAAGACTAAAAGTAAAGGGTATAGTGGAGAAAGAGCAGCGCCTCATTTTCTATTTGGCACTTCTTGCCTAGTCTGTTTTGTGATTTCCATTCCCTCTCCTCACTGAAATGTACAGCACAGTCCTCAACCCTGTAATTTACCATTATGATTTGCAATCCACATATTTTTAACTTTCTGTTTATGGAATGGATGTTTGTCATAGCATACAGTTTCCACACTGAGCAGGGAGAGCTACAGTACAGAAACATTGCATGCAGGAGAGTAAATATTCCATCTCCAAATATATAAATCCCTGGAGAAGCATAATCCAAATACAGTTATAAGGCTTACACATGCCCTCAGACCAAGTCCCTACATGTAGAACTGTTTCCATGATCTGATAGGGAAGGGCTCAGTAAGAGAGAGTGGCTCCCATATGCTATTCAATATGTTTGGGACTGGTTCCTTACAGCTGCTATTTCAGAAAATTAGAAGCCCATGACCAAAGGGCTCTTCCAAGCACAGGCAAGTTGCATTTGAAAGAAGAGGCTGGCTGTGTGTGTGCAGAACTGTGAAGAATGGCATCCCTTCCAGAACTCCTAACCTGCCCTGTCGCTTTAGCCAGGAACCCCGGTCTTCTCCCCCACACAGCAACCACCAGAGAATCAGTTGTTACTTTTGAAACAAAGGGCCAAATTCAGAGGTGATATGTAAAGTGGCATACGTTAGGCTCCCAGATACTCAGCTACACTCCCTTGAACTCACTTACCAATGTGTAAGGGAGTTTAAATTAGTAATTTACATGCAGATGATCTGGGAGAAGGTGTACATTAAAGCAGGACTCTAGTTACTTTAACCTAATACCGTTTTACTTTGGCTTGCAAGTTGCTTGTTTTACTACATTCCTCTGTTCTTGCCTCTTAGCGTATGTCTACACTGCAATTAGACACCTGTGACTGGCCTGTGCCAGCTCACTTGGGCTCTTGGGGCTTGGGCTAAGGGGCTGTTTAATTGTGGAGTAGATATTTTTACTACAGCCTGAGATCTTGGACCCACCCACCTCACAGGGTCCTAGAGCCCGGGCTCCAGCCCAAGCCCAAACATCTACACTGCAATAAAAAAAACCCTTACCCAAGCCCGCAAATCCAAGTCAGCTGGCATGGGCCAACCACAGCTGTCTAATTGTAGTGTAGACATACCCTTAATTAGATTCCCTCATATTCTGTAAGGGTGGAGTAAATTACAGATCAACCAGTGAACTTGAGTCTAAGCTGGGGTGGTATCTAGATTTGTGTATTGGACATGTTGAAAGGGGCAGGAGAAGGTGTTACATCAATTTATATATCAGGGTAATCCACTGCCAGGCCGCAAGACAGTTTGTTTATATTGACCGTCCGCAGGCATGGCTGTCCGCAGTTCCCAGTGGAAGCAGTGCAGGCTGCAGGGACGTGCTGGCTGCCATGTCCTTCAGCTCCCATTGGCTGGGAATGATGAACTGTGGCTACTGGGAGCTGCAGGGGGCCATGCCTGTGGACTGTCAATGTCAGCAACAGGTATCATGGCCTGCAGTCAGATTGCCCTGATGGGCAGGCTGCAGGTTGCCCACCACTGTTCTAGACTCTCTTGGAATTGCCTCCAGATCTGGACCATGGTGTTAAACATCTTGGGCAAAATTCTGTTCTCCAGTATAAATCCAGAGTAACTCCACTGAAGCCAGTGGAATTACTGTGGATTTATACCAGTGTAACAGAGGGAAGAGTTTGGCCCCTCTGCTTAGGAAGTGTCATAAGAGTGAATTCATAGTGTCATTTTTATTTAGTGATTCCCATGTCAGTTCATTGTAGATGCTGCTTTGTGTTTGTCAGGCATAACTTCCCGTAAGTATTTCCTGTAGTGAAGTCTTTGGGCATTTGTTATTAGTATGAGATTCTTAGTACCAATATTGCTTAAGTGTAAATTTTTTTCAGAGTGATTCACCACTGTATTTTATTTTTACTCTCTATTTTTCTAAGTCTGCAAACAGTTGGGATCACTCTGTGCCCTGCACACCTCTGTTGTTTGATGCACCTAGATAACCTTGAAGTAACATGCTTACAAAAGAACCAGTGCTGAATTTTAGAGGAGTATCATGTACCTTTTTAGTGTAGGTCTTTGGTCAAATTACTATGAACTTTAGAGTTCATGGTCACTGGTTGGATAACACAGTTGAGTACTTTTTTTATGCAACATTTGCCTGGTGGGTATGTGGTGGTATAAAATTTCATGTTTACAGCATGAAAACAGGAGGTCTCAAACTCTGTACCATCTGGTCCCACTTTTATTAAAGCAAATGAGCTCAGGCCCCACTTCCATGTGTGCTAGATGAGACCCACATATATAGTAAGAATAGTCTGTCCTTGGTATTTGTCAATGACATGGATGAGTCTGTGGCAATCTAGGGACTTTATTAGGGCAGATGGAGCACCTAGAACCACCTATGGTGAGCTGTTAGGGGTCAATGAAAGTGTGGTGCCTTGATGGTTTGTTTCTGGAGGGATCCTGCAGCTATATCACCCATTCTGCCCCTGCTTTCCATTACATCCCTTGAAATGCCTGTCACCCCAGCCCCCACTGAGCCCATCTTCCTCCCATCACGTACCCTCCCTCCATTCTTTTCCCCACACCTCCCTGCCAGCAAGCCCTAAGGCAGCAGGTGCTGCTGCCTTCCCTTCGCTAATGTCTCTGCTCTGGCTAGGTACCATCTGGGTAGCATTGAGAGCAGAACAGGTGAGAGCATTTCCCTGCCTTCAGGGCTAGGATCACAGCAACCTCCCAGAGGAGGTACTGCAGGGGGAACCCTGCTCAGTGCAGCCCCACTGGATGCGTGAGAAAGACTGGAGCTAGGACAGGAACACAGGAATCCAACAGAAAATCCCACACAGTCATGCGCATTTTCTTAATTCCAAGACTAAATAAAAACAAAGACAAGTTTTCAGGCCCCACCCAGACAGTGTCCAGGCCCTCACCAGTGAAGCCAGGCCCAATGCTCCAAAAGGCCTGGCATGAGATAGATGTATAAAGCAACATTTCCTGCAGAGAGTTTTTTTGGCTGGTGACATTTGTCTTTGTCCAAATAAAAATGAAATCTCTTCCTACACTGTGCAATCTCTGGTTAGGTTCAGGCTGTTCATTCACAATGAGGTGATGTTACATATCAACATCTGTTTCTACTGCCTCAATTGCCAGAATCTTGTGCGTCTTGCTGTGCGTATAAGTTTTCATTTCTCTCTCTTGCTCCCGCTTCCATTCCCCCCGCCCTTTCCTTCTAACCTCTTGTCTTTTTTGCAGTCCCTGTCCTCCTCCCTTTCTCTCTCTCTCAGTGCTGTGATGAAGTGGAGGTTGTTCTGTGTGTGTATTAGTTACCTTTGCTAGGAGAGGACCTCTGTGATTTTGTGTTGACTTTGTCAGAGTACAAGAGCTGCAGTGGGCTCCAAAGTAAATGAGTTTGAATGTTTGAACAGAAAATGTGGCTTTAAATGTGTGCTTGGTAGGAATGTGTCAAGGGAGCACTGTTTAAATGCAATCAGTAAGAGTGTTGGCTATGAAAACATTACCTTCACATAGAGAATGAATAAAGCTATGGGATGAAAAATTAGCAAAGCAAATTCAGGTGGGAAACTTGCGGATAGAAGAGATCTGTTTTCCTGTATTATCTCCTTTAATCTGAACTTTAAATTAATTCTTATTTCCAATAGTCCTCTTCCTTGGAAAATGCTGAACTTGCAAAGGTCCTCTCTATGTAATGAACTTTAATTTCATTGATCTGCCCCGGGATGTATATTCTCAAAGTTAAACATAATATTCAGACTATAAGCATACAGTGTGTGATTTTAAGCTAGCTTTTAAAAACCCTCTATGGCAAATTCAGGAATTGACAATAGCATTTAGCTGTGATGCATGGGGTAGCTTTCCCAGACCTGAAGAAGAGCTCTGTGTGGCTCAAAACTTGTCTGTCACCAACAGAAGTTGGTCCAATAAAAGATATTATCTCACCCTCCTTGTCTCGCTAGGCAACGCTTATGGTCACCTACCCTAGGTAGTATTTTAAATATTGGTCATTTAAGGGGGAGTTTATGAGTGAAACTATTATTCAGAGCAGTTCTGATTTACCCACAAATCTGTTTACCTTTCAAGTGTTTTTTATTGTTGACTTTGACACGCTTCTTGCATACAAGTTTTTTTCTGCTCATCTTTTTCTTCCTCTTGTAGTGAAGTCATGAACAGCCAGGGCCAGCTTTAGGAAGTGCGGGGCCCAATTCGAACATTTTCGGCGAGGCCCCAGCAGGGATGACTTAAAAAAAACAAACATGTAAAAAGAAGCCTTTCATTTTTTAGCAACAGGTTCCCTATAAAAAGTTCTGATTTAAGGGATGTGCCACAGTATGTATTTTTTGTACCAATAGGGTTACCATACATCCGTATTTTCCCAGGAGGAATTTTTAACTTTTAAAATTTCCTCCCGGATGGCAATTTAAGAACCAAAAAGCCTGACATGTCCGGGAAAATACGGATGTATGTTAATCCTACCTAAAGTTCTTTTTAAAAAAGATGGGCCTGAACTAGAAATGAGCTTCGTTTCACATGTGTGGGTCTCCGCCACTCCCTGGGGGTGTGCTAGGGTGACCAGATGTCCTGATTTTATAGGCACAGTCCCAATTTTTGAGTCTTTTTCTTATATATTACCTCTCACTCCCTGTCCTGATTTTTCACACTTGCTGTCTGGTCACCCTAGGGTGTGCATATGTGTGGGTCCCAGCTGCTCCCTGCCCCCCTCATTGAAACAGGTGTGCAGGGTTACTGCCCTGTGAACTGCAGGGCACCAGTGGACATGGGGCTGACTGGAGGTAGAGTCTGGCTGAAGGCAGGGCAAGGGGTGCGGGGCTGGCTGCAGACAGAGGTGTGGGGGGTGGGCTGGCTGGCTTCAGGCAGGGCTGCAGGGGGGTGCGGCAGTGGTTGAGAGGGCTGGAGACAGAGAAGTGCGGGACTGGCTGGTTTCAGGCAGGGAGTGCAGCAGCGGCTGGTGCAGGCAGGGCAGGGGTTGCAGGGCTGGTGCAGGCAGGGGCTGCGGGCAGGGGGAACAGCCCACCCTCTACGGTGAGTACCCCCTCCCTCCCCCACCAGGGTAGCAGCAGCAGCCTGGGACTCGGGGGCTATTTAAAGGACCGAGTGCTCCCCTGCTTCTACCATCCCACCCCTTTAAATAGCCACGTGAGCCCTGGGGAAGCGACTGGGCTCCAGCGGCTTTTTAAAGGGCCGGAGCAGTAGAAGCAACGGGAGCCCCAGACTTTTTAAATAGCCCCCAGAACCCCGCAGCCCTAACCCAGGGCTCCAGCAGTGGGGCTCTGGTGGCAATTTAAAGGGCCTGGGGCTCCAGTCCCTGCTGGGAGCCCCAGGCCCTTTAAATTGCCCCCTGGGGAAGCCGGGCCACCCCGGTACAGCGCACCGGCTCTTGCCCGTATGCCAAACTGGGGCTTGGGCGCAGGGCCCTCTTAGGGGCGGGGCCCGATTCAGGGGAACTGGTTGAATTGGCCTAAAGCCGGCCCTGTGAACAGCCAGTTTGATACATCAATTTTTCTATAGAATCTGTGTGTGAGTTCATAAATATAGATTTATGACTTCATTACAGGATGAAGCAGAAGAGAGAACCCTCTTATTTGAACCTCTGATACCTTCCACAACTGTAGGGGGAAGAAGACAAGGATAATGCACTTGTCAATTGATTGTAGCTGGTTATCCCTCCAGGGCAAGGATTGTTTCTTTAATTGTGTTTTTATAGAACAGAGAAAAATAAGGAGCCAGTTTTGAGTGGGGCCTTTGGGCACTATCATAAGATAAATATTTAATAATAATAAATACACTGTAGGGCACAGTCCTGCACTGATAGTAAGATAGACTGGATGGAACTTGTTGTCCTTTCCAGCTCAGATTAATATGATTCCGAGGCAAAATTACGTCTTAGGGAGATAGGTATAGGGTACATTAGATTAGATAAAAGTACTCAGAAAGCACAGGCTCAAGCAAGGGAGACTGCAGGTGCTGTCTTAAAAGTGGGTTAGAGAGGGCCAGGAAGAATTACAGCCCCGCACTCAGATGATTGGAAAGGCCTCATGTTAGCATCTTGTTAAATTAATGGCTTTTAGGCATAGCTAGAAATGTAAAGAAAGTCATTTAAAAATAAAAAATAGGTGTCCATCCCTCTTCCTTGTGAAGAGCCTTGAAAACTTAACTGATAAAAGCTGATTGCTAAGGTTGATCATGTGGGACCCCTGAGTTGGAACATAAAGCTGAGGCAATAATGAAGAAAATGACTGTTCTGCTTAATGTGAGAAGGCAAGTGCAGGGGCGCTCAATATATGGAATGACTCTGAGTACAGGCCCCTTAGTAAAATACTAGAGTGACAGCCAGGAGCTCAGTGCTGCACTCAGTAATAGTCCTAATTTTACCATGCTGGGGAACAAGGCAGAGAGCTCTGCATCAGTCTGATGCTCACCACTGCTTCAAGCATCACTGCAGTCTTGGAAGCCCTGGTGACCTCTTGGTCCCCAAAGCAGAATGAAACTGTGGAACAACACAGGATTTTCACTAGAGACCAAGCTGAAGAGAAGGGGATAGAACTGTGCGTCATTGACTTATGCACACTGGCTGCTACATGCAATTCTGGGGACTTGACAGATTCCCTGATTTCGGAAAGGGTAGTCTGCAGCATTTGGGTTCAGCACCTGCTCCAGGGTGGTGTTAAACCAATGCTTAGGCATGGGGCATGCAGCAGAAGCCTGAGGAGAAAGGATGAAAGTTCTAGGAAGCCTCCCACCTCCCCTGCCCCCAAAAAGTATATTTAGTCAGAGAACAGCAAAGAAGAGCAGGTGGCCTGGGTTCCATACCCACAGTGAGATGCATTTACAGTAAGGGAGCTAGTTAAGGAGAAGTGCCCCCACTAGGACAGCATTGCAAAGAATGTGCAAATTGAAAGAACAGAAGAAGGTCTCAGAAAAATTCAACTAAACTTGTATATGAGTGGCATTGTACATCAGACAACAGTGAATACAACATGACACTGTCTTTGAGTCAGAGAGCATATCAGGTTCAGGCTGTCAGGAAAGGAAACAGGGGTGGCTCCAGGCACCAGTGCTCCAAGCGTGTGCCTGGGGTGTCAAGCTGCGGGGGGGTGCTCTGCCGGTCGCCGCTAGGGCGGCAGGCAGGGTGCCTTCGGCGGCTTGCCTGCGGAGGGTCCACTGGTCCCGCAGCTTCGGTGGACCTCCCGCAGGCGTGAGTGCGGAGGGTCCGCTGGACCCTCAGTGCTGGGGACAGCAAAATGTCTAGAGCCGCCCCTGAAAGGAAAGCAACATGAGGCAATACCAATCTCTGGCCATGCAACAATATTAATAAGGAAATGCCCTGTGCATTTTCAGTTGGATAGTGGGGCCTACTGCAGTGTGATACCTCAGGGTGAATTGGACTCAAACATACACACACTACTGAGAGCAAATGCAATCTAACAAGGTACAATGAGAGCATAATGCAGTCCATAGAAAAATGTCACTGTGAAGGGTTGGACCACCCTTCCAGGTTCCACCTGTGATATTGGGGTCTTATTGAGCCTGCCCATTCCACCAGCCTGGGCTCCCTCACCCTTTTCTTGCTGCACGCATACACAGGAAGGGACACATCCAGCTGTAGAATCATACAGAGACTGCATCAGCTCTGTGTGGGAAGACTCAGCTCGGGGAATTGCCCAGCACTCAGATGCACACCCCCTCTGGAGTATAAATCCAAAATTACATTGTCTTGTGCTATATAGAGATCTATGGAGCCTACACTCATTACATTCGCTCCCTCTGTCAATGCGGAGGAAGATACGCACAGCTTTTCGTCCCGCCACCCCCAACTATGAATTACACAAACTAAGTTTTAGAATAAGCAAAAAACAAGTTTATTAACTATGAAAGGTAGATTTTAAGCAATTATAAGGGATAGCAAACAGAACAAAGCAGATCACTAAGCAAATGAGAGAAAACATACAACGTAAGCTTATTGCATTAAATTAACTGGTTAATATTAGCAAATTTTCACGCTTAACTGGTGTTTTATGCAGGTTGCAGAGTTTCTTGAAGGTAAACTGCACTGCCTGCAGCTTAAATCTCCAGATATTCATTTCACAGGCTGACCTTTCTCACCTGGGCTCAGCCTCTGCTCCTCCCCTACCCCCAAAAAGCTTAGTTTCTTCGGGTGTTTTCAGCAGTCTTCCTTCTTGGGTGGGGAGGCAGTGGAGAAGAGCCTAGATCAACTCACACCCCAGCCTTAAATAGAATTCACATATGGGAGGAATCCTATGTTTCCCATTTTGACACCCATCCTCTTCTAGTGGAAAAATACCAGAAGTCCAGAATGATGTCCAGTACCAGGTGACATGATCGCCTGACCCTGCAATGTTAAAGCAGAATCCCAGGAAACTTCTCAGGAAGGTGGGAGATTAGTATCTTCAAGGTTCCATTGTCCTCCCTAATGGCCCATCCAGGTTGTTTGGATACTGTCTGGTGGGCATTCCCCAAGTGTACACACAGTTGTAATTGTTACATAGTGGATATTCCTAACTTCAGATACAGAAATGATGCATGCACACAAATTGAATAATCATAACCAGTAAATTATAACCTTTCCAATGATATCTCACAGGACCCATCTTGCATAAAAACTTAGTTAGGGCGTATTCATATCATGACAATATTTCTGTGAAGAATATGGAGCATAATCTCACAGTCACCTCATAATGACTAACTTGAAAAATAACAGACAGTACCAACTGAAGCTTGTGGTGGTGGCTGGTAAACATCACAGGCCCCCTTGGGAAATATAGCCATATAAACCATGGATCTGGTCAGGATGCAGCATCAGAATTTTATAACTACAGTACAAGAGGAAAGGGGCAAGTCCCATGGACAATTAAGACAATTTTAAAAGCATACGGGGATGGTTTCAAAGGTAATGAGTTTCTCAAAGGAAAGCTGTGACTAGAAGTAGGCCCCAAAGAGGAATTTATGCATGCTTATCACAAAGGAAAATTCCAGTGGCACTAATCCAGTATGCAAGATGCTCAAACATCTGCAGAAGAGGGTATCACGGCACTTCTAGAGGCCAGTACAGCCGGGAGAAGCAGCAGAGTGGTGGTAAAGATGCCACCAGGCAAATTACACATCTGCATACCCAAAGCCACTGAACCAGTCATTGAAAAGATGCCTCTATCCATTGGACACAATTAATGACATTGTTCCAGAACTTTCCAAAGCCAGAATCTTTACAATCTGTGATATGAGGAACTGGTTTTGGCACATAAGCCTGGATAAAGAGTCCAACATGTTTACAACCTTTGCAACACCATTTGGTCACTACAGATGACTGTGGATGCCAATACACATAAGCCCAGCACAAGAGGTGTTCCAGTGAAGACTCAGACAAGCTTTGGAAGCACTGTCTGGAGTGAAAAGAATTAAATTTTGTATTAAAATGTTTGTAAAATAGGGAAGATGTCTAATTTTCAATGGAACTGGAGTCAGAGGGCCCATATTCACTGGAGGGACTGTTATTGATGGGACAGCTATGGAACAGGGAATTATGGGGAGCCATGGACCCTCCACCTGCCAAGAATGTGGGGGGGAGGGGCGGGGAGGCAAGTGCAACCCCCAGCCCTCGTCCCTGCCCTGTGGACCCCCCCAACCCAGGCAAGTGGAGGGTTTGCAGCTCCCTACAGCTACCTGCATGGTTCTCCCCAACCTGGCCCATGGTAAGAGCCGTGTGGCCAGGCAGCTGTGGGGAGCCGCAGTGCAGACCCTCCATTTGTCCTGGGAGGAGGGCCCACATGTCCGGGACTTGGGCTGCACTCATCCCCCACACCATGGGCAGGTGGAGGGTCTGCGGCGCCACATGCTGCCTGGGCTCCCTGACCAGGCTCCACCTGCTGGCCTGGCTCGGGGAGCGGGGCTTTGGGAGGAAGAGGAGGGGCAGGGAGGCCTACGGCGAAAAGTACTTTCAAAGAAATGGGAGGGCTATGGCCTCCACACATACCTACCTTCCCCCTCCCCCCCCCCGCTCAGTTCTGGCACCCTTGGTGGGGAGTTTGGCTGGAAGCAACTCAGCCACATTGAGAGAGAAGTCTGCTGAGTTTAATAAAGTTTTAGTTCTTCATCTTAAACTGTATTCAGCTTCCTATTTCATGAGTGAAACAAGAATCACCTAATTGACTTTCCCTATAGGCCTCAAATTACCCTTGTACAGTGTTGTGAGAATGATGGGCAGAAATCAGTTATATTCTGGGGACAGAGCATGGGAACACATTTTACAGGCTTGTGTGAGAATACAAAGGCTGCTCTGCTTGTGAAAATGTTCATGCCCCTCTGAGGCTAGGACTCAGCAAGGTGCTATCTGCAAAAGTTTTAGGTGGCCGCGGATTTGTTTTAATATGTACATTCATTCAGAAAGCCCAAATGATAGAAATGTTTTCTCTCTCCCAACCAGCACTGCAGAGGCCTCATCTGTCCAAATGGGCACACAGAAAACTTTGGCAATGGTGTTAATGTTTTTCATGTTAGCAATGCTCTTCTCTGGGAGATGCATGCGGTGGATACCTGGAAATCTGTGAGTATCTGTGATCGAGTGATTGGAAAGAGGAATCATTTCTAAGTGCTGGTGTGACAGTGCTGGTGTAGCAGTTCTGCTCTCACAAAGCCTAGCAATGCCAAGTTTTGCTATTCAAGAGATTGTACAAGGAAAACTGCTTATTGTGTAAGTGGCGGTGCTGGCAATCTTAGTTGTACTTTTATTAACATATATACACCTACTATTGGCTGGAATCCTACTGCATTTAAAAAACGGCTTGCAGATGCTGTTTTGAGGATCTTAAACCTGTGTTTGTGATTTCTTTCTTTCCTTTTTTTTTTAAAGCAGCAGGAGATTTTAATCATGCTGCAGATTTCACACTTGACAGAAATTACAAAGCATCCCATCTTCAGTCAGCTAAAGAGCTAGAAATGCAGTTTGGCTAAGCTAGTCTAGTTTTAAAGAAGGGATTTCCATCCAACTGACAGACAGAGGCACACCAGGATAAAAAGCCACTTCAAATCAACAGGGGGATTGGAACAGATTTTTAGATCCCACCTCATCATTCTAATCAGGTCACTACCAGCGCCCTGTACAACAGTAGGGATCCAACCTTCTGGAGGGATTAGAAAGTAAATTGCCTTCACCTTCATGTTGCTCTCTGTGGGGAAGTATTTTGTTTAATTTCTGTTAAATTTACCTGCCACTATTTTCATAGCATGACCCCTTGTTCTCATACTACAGAACAATGTAAAAATGAGAGTTTGATGAGCTTTACCTTTATCCTTTGTAATTTGAAATATATTAGAATTACACACATGAAACTTACATTGAAAGTTCCAGGTCTCTCACATTCACGCTTTCTCTCTCTTAGACTGTGAAACCCAGTCCATTTACTGAGACAGATATTTCCTATTGGCCTTCGGCCATCATATGATCTAAACAGGAGCTGCTACTTTTAGCTCTGGATAAGTGATGCTAAGGCATGTTGAGGATGAACTCACCATTTTTTGAGAAGCTCAGACATGTCTCACACCTAATGCAGCATTTGTGGCATGTTCCCTGGCTAATCTTCTTCTTTGTAGGTGCCAGCCAGACTGCAGGAAAGAACTATGGAGAAAAAGCAAAATCAGTGTGCAAACAATGGTAAAAATGCTATAAAATATTCCCTTACACCAGGACTTGTAGCAACAATGTGCTAAATGAAAACTCCCACTTTGCTCTTTCTCTCGCTCTCTCTCTTCATTGTTCTCTTTGCCACCTACTCCCATTCTTGGCTTTGCACCTTCTTCCATGCTGTCCTCTTGAGCCTGGAACAGCTGCCCATTTCCACGTGACATGTGCCCTCCCTCTTCAAACTTCTTTTCTGAAACTGCTTATGTTGGTGCCTCCCCTCTTGATGTCTCCCCCTTGTGTCTGAACAGGCTTGAAGTGGGTTTAGCTTTCACAGTTTTGAGGAGGGTACTAGGGCTCTTGTTACTATATTTGCAGACAGTCAAAGGAAAGCAGCCTGGTATAGGATGGCTGGGGGCATTGGTCAGGGCATCAAGTGATCTGAGATCTAGTCTTAGCTCTGCTGTTGACTCACCGTGTTTGATCATCAATAAGTCACTTCATCTTGCTATGACTGATTTTCTCCATCTGTGAAATAGGGGTAATTTATGCTTGCCCACCTTTATGAATTATCTTGAGATCTACATGGGGGTGGAATGCATATGCCAACCTTGACTTCAGCCGGAATTAAGTGAAGCACAGTGAGGGAAAAGGCATTTTTAAAGGATCTAATAAAAACTGTAGCTTGACATTTCAGAACCATGCACTCACCTGGCATAAATTGGCATTGCTCCACTGAAGTCAGTAGAACTA
Organism: Gopherus flavomarginatus; assembly: GCF_025201925.1. NCBI lineage: Eukaryota > Metazoa > Chordata > Testudines > Testudinidae > Gopherus > Gopherus flavomarginatus. Next base: position 121,512,576 of record NC_066621.1, on the reverse strand, counting down.
TACTGATTTACCACAGCTGAGGATCTGGTCCACTATTTATAGAGACCACTTATTACTCCTTTAGTTGAAAAAAAAAAAAGGACCTTCAGTGGACTGTTAGGCAAGTGTTCAATCTCCTCAGAGCAATAATTTTTATAGAAGCAGACCTGGCTCCTTTCACCAAATGATAAGTATGAGGCTAAAATCATGGAAACCTGGCTGCAGTCAGAACTCTGTCATCTTTGCAGTCTTGAGTCCTTTTGTGATAGTGCTTCAGGACTGGATGCAATAACAGATTTAAATATGTCTTAAACCTCTTATGTAATTGGTTAAACACCTCTGTAGGTGACAGGCATTAGGATTAAATTATTCATTATACTGAGAGTTGTATCATGGGGAACCAGATGTCACTTTCTTTGATATTTTCTATTGGGTTCTGCCCTCAACCAAGTTGTGATTCCATCAAATTTGATCAGGCTGTAAAAAGAGACCCTGCTATTTATTAAAAATGCATCAGAACACATCCTAGGTTCTGCTAAGCACCTGTAAAAGGCTCCCTGAATGTGACTTTATCAGCCATGCTACAGCTGACATTATTTTTCCCTTTCTCAATATTGCTCTTGACTTTTAATATTACTCATCCAACAGCCAAATACTCAACTGATGTGAGTGTAGGGGGAAATGAGAGGGAGTTATACAGCAATGGGGAAAGGCTGAGGGGCTCGCCAATGTTTAATTTGTGCTAGTGCTTGCCAGGACTGAGCCGCAGCATCTCTAGACTTGGCAGTACGTAGCCTGGCACCTCTGGGCTTGCCGCGTCAGTTATGAATGTAAGAAAAATTGCTTGAACCCCAGCACCTCTTTCATTACAAATTAAGCACTAGGGCTTTCCCCCTTTATCACTGAATTTTGCAGAGAGATGTCTAAATTAGAGGAAAAGTGATCCTGAAGGGACCAAATGCTTTTCTCTGAGAGTTGGAGTTATTCAAAGGTAACAGGGTGTATGAAAATTATCATTGTTGCTACTATGTGTTATATATTCCTTCTTACTTTAGAGTATTCCCAGAAGAATACATACACTCCATAACTCTACATGGTGTTTTGCAAAGTTGGGGTCCAGTCCTGTATTCCTTCAGTTGCATACCCAGAATTCCCCTTGATTTCAATGGGAGTTTTAAGTTTGCTAAGAATTCAGGAGCAGACATACTGATAACACATGTGCTGTGCTGAAAAGGAGCTTCAAATCTTGATAAGACTGAGCTTGACTCAGGATGACACTTCAAGGGGAAAAGTGAGTGTAAGTAATCATTATATGCATAGAATTTCACCCGTTCTTCAAATCCCTCTTAAAACATTTCTTCCCAAGAGTCTTTCAAGTATGAATTCTCTGAGATCTGTCCTGCTTCTCATTTGAGCCACTACCATCTACAGTGTGTGTCTGAGCTGTATTGTCTGTCTTAATTATACTGTTAGTGCCTGGGCTTTGTATGTTTGTGCCGCACGTAGCTGCCATGCACTGTAGTTACCTAACAGAGTCATTGCCACATTAATATCCCATGTAAGATAAATGTGTAGGTTTCTGTAACTGTCTCCCAGGTGCTAATGGTAACCACAAGGGCCGGGTTCAATCTGCCTAAGGGTTGTTTTCTAAAAGGAATGAAATTATGACTCAAGCCCATGCCAAGAGCTGTACCTCTACTTCTGTCTCTGGGAAATTAAAATACACCCTCCCTGGACTTCTTCCCCACTTGCAAGAATTCAGAAATCCTTGGGAACAAAAAAAGCCTCAAGTACCTTTTATGCGGGGGGAAAGGGAAAAAACAAAAGCAGTATTTATGCATATACACTTATACCCATTTCTGCATATACTAGGTTTTGCTTAGTTGATTGTATCAGGTGTTTGGCCAACCCCACGGTTCCAAGTGTTAATTGTCTGGATTAGGTCCAGAACTGTTAGTTACAGAGCAATCCCATCCACCTAAAATCCCACTGATGGATCCAGTCAGACATAGTGGTAATCAGTTGTGTTGGGGGTGGCTCTTCTCGACCTGTCTGCTCCAGTCCAGAGAAGTTCACACTAGGGGTGATGGATTCTTCGCAAAGGGGGGGGGGGCACAAGGCCCTGCCCCCTCTATGGTCCTGCCCCTACCCCTCCTCTTCCCCTGAGCCTCCCACCCTCCCGCCAAGCTGGAAGCTGGACCTGGACTGGGAAGCTTGGGCCCCTCCACCTGCCTGGGTGGGGGGTCCCAGTAGCAGCCCCTGGCCCATGTCCCTGCCCCTTGGGCCCTCTGCCCAGGGCAAGTAGCGGGTTCATGGCTCTCCACAGCTTCCCGCATGGCTCTTACCCTGACTCAGCTCTGGCTTCTGGCCTGGCTGGAGGGGTGAGGTCTGCTTAGGGGCCCTAAGAGCCACAACATGGCCATAGTAAGAGCCATCCAAGCAGCTGTGGAGAGCTGCAAACTCTCCACCTGCCCTAGATGGGGGACCTGAGGGGCGGGCAATGGGTCAGGGGCTGCTCTTGAGCCCCTCACCCTGGGCAGGTGGAGGGTCTGCAGCTGCCAAGGCCAGGCTCCAGCTTCTAGCCTGGCCAGGGGATAGGACCTTGGAAGGAAGAGAAGGGGCAGGGGGCCAGCCCAGTGGTGAAAAGTGGGAGGGCATGGCCCCTTGGTCCCCCCTGTTCTGGCACCCTTGGTTCACACTATTAGGTCCCAATTTGATGCAACTAGTTGATCCAGATCTGTGACATCAGCTCCGTGACTGCTGCTCTGGTCCAGCCCTGTTGGGAAGGTCAACTCTGTACTGCCACCATCTGCTTTGGTGCTGTGAAGTTAATTCTGCACCACTGATCCAGGCAAAGCATTGTTGTCACTATTAGGCTGATTGGACCTAGCTGCAAAGCCAGCTCTAGTCTTCTTTGTTGCTACCAGTTTGGTCTGGTTCAGTCCCACAGAAACTCCCTGAACAAAAAATGACTCTTGGACAGAGTCCCTGGGTTAGAGCTCCTGGTCTCTGAACAGAACCCTTTACTCTCTCTTCTTTGAACCTGAATCCCATTCCCAACCAGAGTCCATTCTCTGTCAACTCAGGGTGACCCATTTATTCCAGGGCATATCTTGCACAATTCTTATGCCCTTTCATGAGTACTGACACAGTAACAATTATTATTTATTATTGGCATAATCATAGCATCTAGGAGATGTAGTGAGGGACCAGGACCTCATTGTGCTAGGTGCTGTGTTAACAAAGAATAAAAAGACCATTCCTTCCTCAAGTAGTTTAAAATGTAAATATAAGACACGGTAGTGTAGATGGATGCAGACAGACATCTGGGGAGCCTCAGGAAACTAAGATAATGTTAGTCAGTATGATTGGCCATGGTATTTATTACCAGATATACAATCATAATAGACAAATCTCAGCTAAAGCAACAAAACACTGTATCTGGAACTATGGATAAACAACATAATTTGCTTAAGTAAGTCTAGCTAGATTAAAATAAGTGTGAGTATGTCAAGCTGCAAAGCAGAGCTCCAACTGCAGTATATCCATACCCTTGGAAATGAAGAAGTTACTGCTGCTAAGAGAGTGCTCTCCAGAACTTTGGTGGTCCATGGACCACTGTTTGAGAAGCACTGCTTTAAAGCACCTACTGTATTGAATTGCATTGTCTCTTTGAACGGAGCCCTTAAACTTCCATGGAGTTTTATAACAATGTTTATACCCACATGGAGCTCAATCAGATGCATCTGGAGCCAATCAAACACTTTCCTAATGAACTATATAATGGTAATCCTAAAACGACATTTAAATATACACACATATTTTGGGCAATTTCCTTGATGGAAGGCCAGAGTCCTGAGGACTGGAAAGTGACAAACATTACACTATTATTCTTAAAGTGGCCACAGGACTCAGTAAGCAATAAAACACACATCATCAGCTCTGTAGAAAATAGTATTGTCAAAGCTGCAGGATTTAATGGAGGTTGAGGGGGTAGAAGGAAGGGGCATTTCTGTAATGTGTAATTTGATTAAAGAAGAGAACAAGTTTAATGGATTTTTGGCACAAGGGATGTCTTGTTCACATGAATTCCTCAGAATTCTTTGAAGATTTTGGGCCTCGTTCTGTTCCTATTGAAGTCAAGGGGAAATTTGCCATTTATCTCAACAGGAGCAAGGCTGAGTTAATTGTTTATTGCCTCATGGGAAACAAATAAGACATAGTTATTGGTATTTATTTAGGAAAGGAAAAGTATGGGTTGTTTTTCTGGTGTCTTTCTTTTTACTACATCTATGCCTGCTAGTGCAGCAGGAAAGGGGTGAGAACTGACTCCATGGAAGTCAATGGTATCCCTTATTTTTAGAGGCTTATGGCTCAGCCATAAACATTTTGCCCCTAGAGGAAAGCTGGAGTGGAAAGGCTGTTTGGCCATTGCTGAACTGCTTTGGTGCTAGATGTAATGATGTTAATTACAGTGCAGACATTTCATTGAAATATCAGACATATTAGGTACAGGCATCACCATTCTTGGAGCAACTTTTGCCTCATATACCAGGTACTTTAGGCAGCAATGAAGAAGTGCTGTTACATCTGTGTAAAGGGCCACACAAAATATATGACATATGGGATATATGGGAGTAGAACCCAAGCATCCTCAGTCTAAGTCTTGCTTGTTATCAGTATCTTTTCCTATTAACACTTTTTTCAAAGTAAATATAATGCCAATGAAAGTCCCATCTTGAAGGCCTTGGAATAGAAGGTGTGTATCCCTAAAACATATGTCACATCAATAGGAGCATGGCTAGATTCCCCCACAGGGCCTGTTGCCAGCGTGCCCCAACTCTGGTCAAGCAGGCCTGCCCTTGGGTATGACCGGATACCTTAGTCTCCATGGCCTTCTCAGTATTTGCGTTGGCTGTTGAACACTCATAGACTTATAGACTCATAGACTCCAAGACTGGAAGGGACCTCGAGAGGTCATTGAGTCCAGTCCCCTGCCCTCATGGCAGGACCAAATATTGTCTAGACTATCCCTAATAGACATTTATCTAACCTACTCTTAAATATCTCCAGAGATGGAGATTCCACAACTTCCCTAGGCAATCTATTCCAGTGTTTAACTACCCTGACAGTTAGGAACTTTTTCCTAATGTCCAACCTAAATCTCCCTTGCTGCAGTTTAAGCCCATTGCTTCTTGTTCTATCATTGGAGGCTAAGGTGAACAAGTATTCTCCCTCCTCCTGATGACACCCTTTTAGATACCTGAAAACTGCTATCATGTCCCCTCTCAGTCTTCTCTTTTCCAAACTAAACAAACCCAATTCCTTCAGCCTTCCTTCATAGGTCATGTTCTCAAGACTTTTAATCATTCTTGTTGCTCTTCTCTGGACCCTCTCCAATTTCTCCACATCTTTCTTGAAATGCGGTGCCCAGAACTGGGCACAATACTCCAGCTGAGGCCTGACCAGCGCAGAGTAAAGCGGAAGAATGACTTCTCGTGTCTTGTTTACAACACCCCTGTTAATGCATCCCAGAATCACATTTGCTTTTTTTGCAACAGTATCACACTGTGGACTCATATTAAGCTTGTGGTCTACTATGACCCCTAGATCTCTTTCTGCCATACTCCTTCCTAGACAGTCTCGTCCCATTCTGTATGTGTGAAACTGATTGTTCCTTCCTAAGTGGAGCACTTTGCATTTATCTTTATTGAACTTCATCCTGTTTACCTCAGACCATTTCTCCAATTTGTCCAGATCATTTTGAATTTTGACCCTGTCCTCCAAAGCAGTTGCAATCCCTCCCAGTTTGGGATCATCCGCAAACTTAATAAGCGTACTTTCTATGCCAACATCTAAATCGTGGATGAAGATATTGAACAGAACCAGTCCCAAAACAGACCCCTGCGGAACCCCACTTGTTATACCTTTCCAGCAGGATTGGGAGCCATTAACAACTACTCTCTGAGTACGGTTATCCAGCCAATTATGCACCCACCTTATAGTAGCCCCATCTAAATTGTACTTTCCTAGTTTATCTATAAGAATATCATGCGAGACTGTATCAAATGCCTTACTAAAGTCTAGGTATATCACATCCACCGCTTCTCCCTTATCCACAAGGCTCGTTATCCTATCAAAGAATGTTATCAGATTAGTTTGACACGATTTGTTCTTTACAAATCCATGCTGGCTATTCCCTATCACCTTACCACCTTCCAAGTATTTGCAGATGATTTCTTTAATTACCTGCTCCATTATCTTCCCTGGCACAGAAGTTAAACTAACTGGTCTGTAGTTTCCTGGGTTGTTTTTATTTCCCTTTTTATAGATGGGCACTATATTTGCCCCCTTCCAGTCTTCTGGAATCTCTCCCGTCTCCCATGATTTCCCAAAGATAATAGCTAGAGGCTCAGATACCTCTTCTATTAACTCCTTGAGTATTCTAGGATGCATTTCATCAGGCCCTGGTGACTTGCAGGCATCTAACTTTTCTAAGTGATTTTTTTACTTGCTCTTTTTTTATTTTATCTTCTAAACCTACCCTCTTCCCGTAAGCATTCACTATATTAGACATTCCTTCAGACTTCTCAGTGAAGACCGAAACAAAGAAATCATTAAGCATCTCTGCCATTTCCAAGTCTCCCGTTACTGTTTCCCCCTCCTCACTGAGCAGTGGGCCTACCCTGTCCTTGGTCTTCCTCTTGCTTCTAATGTATTGATAAAAAGTCTTCTTGTTTCTCTTTATTCCCATAGCTAGTTTGAGTTCATTTTGTGCCTTTGCCTTTCTAATCTTGCCTCTGCATTCCTGTGTTATTTGCCTATATTCATCCTTTGTAATCTGACCTAGTTTCCATTTTTTATATGACGCCTTTTTATTTTGTAGGTCATGCAAGATCTCGTGGTTAAGCCAAGGTGGTCTTTTGCCACATTTTCTATCTTTCCTAACCATCGGAATAACTTGCTTTTGGGCCCTTAATAGTGTCCCTTTGAAAAAGTGCCAACTCTCCTCAGTTGTTTTTCCCCTCAGTCTTGATTCCCATGGGACCTTACCTATCAGCTCTCTGAGCTTACCAAAATCCGCCTTCCTGAAATCCATTGTCTCTATTCTGCTGTACTCCCTTCTACCCTTCCTTAGAATTGCAAACTCTATGATTTCATGATCACTTTCACCCAAGCTTCCTTCTACTTTCAAATTCTCAACTAGTTCCTCCCTATTTGTTAAAATCAAGTCTAGAATAGCTTCCCCTCTAGTAGCTTTTTCAACTTTCTGAAATAAAAAGTTGTCTGCAATGCAGTCCAGGAACTTATTGGATAGTCTGTGCCCCGCGGTGTTATTTTCCCAACATATATCTGGATAGCTGAAGTCCCCCATCACCACCAAATCTTGGGCTTTGGTGATTTTGTTAGTTGTTTGAAAAAAGCCTCATCCACCTCTTCCACCTGATTAGGTGGCCTGTAGTAGACTCCCAGCACGACATCACCCGTGTTTTTTACCCCTTTTAGCCTAACCCAGAGACTCTCAACACTTCCGTCTCCTATGTTCATCTCCACCTCAGTCCAAGTGTGTACATTTTTAATATATAAGGCAACACCTCCTCCCTTTTTCCCCTGTCTATCCTCCCTGAGCAAACTATACCCATCCACACCAACATTCCAGTCGTGTGTATTATCCCACCAAGTTTCAGTAATGCCAACAATGTCATAGTTGTATTTATTTATTAGCACTTCCAGTTCTTCCTGCTTATTACCCATACTTCTTGCATTTGTATATAGGCATCTAAGATACTGGTTTGATCTTGCCTCCCAGCTTTGCCCTGACCCTCCTTCCTCTCTGCCATTATAGCCCGTGCTCCCTCCTGTTTCCAACCCATCTCCCAGGTCTTGTTCCCCACTTACCTGTGGGGTTTGCTCACCTGTCCCTGTCGAACCTAGAGACAGCTTAAAGAGCCATGATTTTCAGAAAAAGCTGAGAAACCACCCACTGAAAAAAAGTGGGCACCTTTACAGGGGCCTCAAGCTGGACACCGAAAAACCACCAGTCACTTTTGAAAATCTTGGCCAGAGAGGTAAAGTGACACCTAAAGTAAAACAGCAAGTCAATGGCAATATCAGGAGAAGATCCCACAAGTCCCACAAGCCTTCTTTGCAATGTAATTAAATATAACTTTTTTGTCTGTTGCTAAAATAAAGTCCATAAATTATGTGAATTAAACTATTGCATTTAAGATGTTGAGGTGTGGGTTATAATATTCTGTCTGACGGTATAGACTGTGAAAAAGAACAATGATAATACAGTCTTTGGTATGTGGACTTTTAGTAGGATTGGCAGCCAGACATGGATAAAGGAAAGTAGCCTTCATGGAGTAATAAGCATGAGGGAAAAGGAAAAGAAAATGTAGCGTATACACTATAACTATATAATGTACTAGAACATGTGCTCAGTAGGGAAGTTTTCTGTGAAGAAAATCTCTGAATCCATTAATCTGATATATAGCTGTAGAAAAAGAAGGCAAATGATATATGGAGATGCAGGAACAGATGGGAGAAAAGAACAAATTACATAGGGTGACACTATTCTAGTTTAAGACACTGGTGGATGAGTCTTCTCTTGATCTCTACATTCAGGACTGGTTCACATTTCAAAGAACAGTACCAGCGATAAGTGAATATCTCAAACACATTGGGAAAGAGGTGCTAGGACAGTGAGGCCTATAGCCTATAGAAGGGGAAGTGGAACATGAGCCAGGCGTGGTGTGCCAATGACCTTCTCCATCTGCTATTTTTTAATCCTTATAAATAATGACAGGGTGGGATGAGTGCTAGAATTCCTGCTTCCATCATCAAACAAAAAGCAATCCTTTTAGCAATCCCTGGACTTAACCCAGACTTGTGCATTGGGGATGAGATGTAAAACCAAAGTCCTGACCTCTTGTGATCACCACAGTTATCATGGCACTTTTCATAGAATAGGAGTGTTGTCCTATATGTCCTGGGACACATCCTGTGTGAATAATTACATTCTGCCAACCTGAAAATTCCCAATATGTTTTCATTTTGATATGGTATTCCTCACCTACCATATCCTTGGTTAGTGTTGCTGTGTGCTGTTAAATAGCTGTAGTGGAGGTTGAAGTGATTTCCACCACATGTGTCTGATGAAGTAGGTATTCACCCACGAAAGCTCATTCTCCAATACTTCTGTTAGTCTATAAGGTGCTACAGGACTCTTTGTCGTTTCTTAGACAGTGGAACTTTCATTGACACATAACAGAGAAAACAGAATATGGAATGTGAGGATCCTGAAAGATTAATTTTGTCCTTTAGCATGAAGAACATAAGAATGGCCATAATGGGTCAGACCAAAGGTCCATCTAGCCCAGTATCCTGTCTTCCGACAGTGGCCAAGGCCAGGCGTCCCAGAGGGAATGAACAGAACAGGTAATCATCAAGTGATCCATCCCCTGTTGCCCATTCCCAGCTTCTGGCAAACAGAGGCTAGGGACACCATCCCTGTCCATCCTGGCTAATTGATGGACCTACCCTTCATGAATTTATCTAGTTTTTTTTTAACCCTGTTATAAAGCTAAGGTTATCATGATGATTCTATTATTTGTTTTACATGGATGGAAGTAGAAACTTCGTGTAAAATCCTGGCTCCCACTGAAGTCTGTAGCAAAACTATCATTGACTTAAATGGGGCCAGGATTTCACTTCTAGTGCTTAATCCTGAGCTCATTGAAGTCAATGGCAAAGCTGCCATTGATTTTAATGGTGCAGGATCTGGCCTTTCATAACACACACAGCCCTATTAATTTCCTTTCTCCTACAGCTTTTTTTGAGGAAGGGCCCTCTAAAGAGAAAACATTCTGTCTATTATGTTACTTAGTTCTAGCTGCTGAGATAAGCATAGGGTTAGATTAAATCATAAGCACTATAAGGCCCTTACCTAGGGTCCCAGCTGCTGGAGTCATGTGATTGCATTAGAAGACAAGATTTCCTGTTTATTTAAACAAAAAGCAGCAGCAGCAAGTGTCTGGCCTTCCTGTTTGGGAAGAAAAGCCTGAAAACATGACTGCAGAGTAATTGATGCAGAAGCATCTGCCTGAAAATACAGATATCCTGGAAAAATGGCTCTGAAATGTGTGACCTGCCCCATACATCTTAACAGAGTGCTAAATTCAAGTCTCACTGCTTACTCTGGAAGCCAGAAGAAGACTCTGTGTGATAGGAGTGGGGGAGTGCAGCAGGCCTGGCCTACTCACCCAATCAGATATAACTCAGCATCTGTACAGATACACCTCATCGCTGTGACCCCTGCCTCTCTGAAGGGCAGAATAGACCCCTGCTGCTTCTGAGGCGAGCCTCTGCTGCCATGCCTTGATGAGAAAAAGAAACCCATGCCACTTCCCCTGCCTCTCATGGACGAGAGGGGAAATGGGCCCCCTGCCAACACAACTCCAATTGAAGGAGTGGGGACACTTTTGGTCACATTTCTAGGGTGGCAGATTGGCTTAATCCAGCCCTGCTCCTGCACTACTCTTAATGGAAATTCCTATTCATCACTTAAACCAAAGAGTTACGATGTGGGCCTGCCTATGTGGAGCTCATTGCAGGATCATGGGCTAAATCAGTACACCCATTTCTTGGAAGGGAAGATTTGTCTGTGGCTGTTTCTACACTACAGAGCCGATACCAGCATAGCTGTTCCTGTGTAGCTATGCTGACATTACCATATAGCGCAGATGCAGTCTGCAGCGATGGAAGGTGTTTTGTCATCTGTGTAGGAACACTGCCTCCCCAAACTACGTTGGGGGAAGCATTCTTCTATTGACAAAGCTACATCTACACTGTGGGTTAGCTCAGCATAGCTGTGTCAGTCGGGGTGTAGAGTTTTCACCCACCCCTGACTTTCATAGCTTTATCAACCTAACTTTTAAGTATAGGCCAAGCCTGTGTATGTGTGTTTGTATAGCATGGTTAGTATCCTGCTCTGGAGTTAAAAAAGTTAAGATCCTGTAGAGCATTCCAGGGTAGCTATTTTTATCAGCTGTCTCTATGTCTATTGCAAAGACTGCACATGCTGGATGATTATCAAATGAGCTTTCAGCACTAATAACAGTCTTGCCACTCTCAAGAGATGAAAAATCATGAGTCAGACACCCCAAAATCATCAGAATGGTCCCAAAACCCATGAGGTTTTTAAAAAACTTCAAACCATGTTTTTCACTCTGTTTGACTTTTTAACTCCTGTGTCAATGTATGCCTGATGATTGCAGGTTGAAAAGTCAACCTTTCATGAACACAAAAAAATCAAGCTGCACAGATGGAGACTCCACTTATTCTCTCTTCACCCCTAAAATAACAGAATTGTCATCCATATCCTATTACTGTCTTCACTCTCTCCCCTCCTAGTGTATTTCCTTTGATAAAAGAAGGTCTGAATGGTAAATAGTTTGCAAAGAACTGATCTAAGTCATGCATCATGATTCCCACTTGCGTATAGAATTTATATTGCTTTTTTGGGTTGGTAATTTACAGATAGATTTATTAAAGAACTTTAAACTTATATCAATCATTCATATAAGTGATAAATGTCACAGTAAAACTTAATATGTGATTGGTTTAGCCTTTGGTGAGAAACAACACCTCCATCACTCCTCAACACAAACACACTCTCTCTCTCTCCCCCTTTCCTACCCCACCTCAACTGAGACTAGACCATTCTGCCTCCCCTTGCTCCAGACCCTCCCTCTCTGCTCCCCTCCTCACCTTGTCCTGCCTCCCCCTGTTCCAGGCCGTTCCCCCTGCTTCCTCCCCACCCTGTCCTGTCTCCCCCTGCTATGGAGCCCTTTCCACACCTCACAGTCCCCTGCAACTCCTAAATCTGCATCCTGCTCTCCCAGTGCCTTGTTTCTCCTCATTCTCCCCACTCATCTTTTACAGAGTCTCTACTGCTCCTCACAGTCCCAGTCTCCTATTTACGTCCCCACCCATACCCCAAACCACAGTGTGGGAGCCATTTTGCCTGTAGGCATCGCCTCAACTCAGTGAAGACAGTGGGAGGTGGCAGCCAACTTTATTAAGCAGATAGCTTGGCTTAATCCCCATTGACAGTAATAAGAGATGGTCACCATTTTGAATAAGGAGAAGTTCACAAGTTGGCAGCCTTTCATTATGTTTTCAAGAGACAGGGGAAAAACCCACTCCAAAACTGACAGAGCTGTGATACTATCTGAGCATTGGCAATAATGTAATAATTTCTTTTCAACAGTTTCCTTCAGTGAGACAGCCATTGCATCCACTGAATTCATTATCTTATTCACAAATCATCAGTTACACTCTGGGCTGTAAACATTGTAATAAAGGAAATTAAAACAAAAATTTAATCTTTCAGCTGGTATGAGATACTGGCATGGGCAGTGGGACCCCCCTTTGAGGAGGCTAGCCCCAGCTCCTTCTGCCCATACCTCCTTCCCCGGGCCAGAGCCCCAAGCGTCCCTGCTTCCTCCTGCGGCCAGAGTCCCGAGACCCCCTGCCCCCCGTGGCTGGAGAAATGACCCCTCCCCTTTGGCTGGAGGAACCCCAGGCTGGCCGAAGCCCTGGGCGCTGAGTCCCCTCCCCACACCTGCCTGCCGGAGCCCCTCCCCAGACCCCAAGCCACCCAGGAAAAGCCACAGCATGATAGTATCTCCTCCCAAAGAAGAACCTGAGCTTTTGACATGCCCGGTGCAGGTTCCAGAGCAGCTGAGAAGGCAGTATCTGCTACTCAGCTTCCTGGGTTCATCAGTAGTCTCTCTGGAGTCCAGGGAGCTTAGTAATGAACCTGGGAAGCTGAATAGCACGTACTGCCTCCTCAGCTGCCCTGGAACCTGCATGGGGCATAATAAAACAAAAACTTCCCCTGCCAAACCTGCAATCCGGTGTTCGGTGACAGCGGCAGCGCCAGGGGAGGCTGAGCCTCCCCAGCCTACTATACCTGCTGCCCATGGATAACGCATTTAATTCTTTTAGATAAATTCATATTGACTCCCTCCCCCCAAAAGGGGGAAGGGACAGTGTCTTAATGATTTCAAAGTGGCTGGAACATGACTGAGGTGCAAGTAATAATGAATCAGGCTTTGTGTGAAATGTTCACTGTGAAATTTACAAATGTCTATATTTGAGGCTTTCAAATTTAGTTTTGAATTCACTGAGGTGGCCTGATTTCTTCTTTCTTTTCTTTGGGTGAGGGGGGAGGGACTGGTATTCTGATATTAGGATTTAGTCCTATTACTGAGTGAAAAACTTTTAATTTTAGAATTTGACATTTCATTTGGACTGAGATGAAGTTTTGCAATAAAACCTGAAAGGAGTTTTTGCTCAGTATAGGGTATCATAATATTTTAGTCAAATAAGGGACAGCTACACCTTACTTCTGTCTTCATTTAGCTCAGTAAGCTAGCTCTCTCGCTCACTCTCTCTCTCTCTCTCTCTTTTTTGTATGGATGGTGAAATTATCTCCATGTGTACTCTATGGGTACGTGTGATGGAGTTTTCAAACCCCACACTGGGCTAGAAGGGGTTAAAGGACAGTACTGGTCCCAGATGGCCCCACCCTTGCCAGCTGGATCCTGAGCTCTGGAACTCTGCAAGGCAGGAGGTTCCTAGGGTGCAGTTCCAGCCCAAACCCAAATGTCTGCATAGCATATTTTAGTCCCATGAGCCCTATGAGCCTGAGTCACTGACCTGGGTCAGCCATGGCCATGCCGCAGGTCTTTTATTCCAGTGTAGATACATCCTATGTGGGTAGAGTGTAGAAGGGTTACCAAGCTGAAATTCAGCCCCTAGCCAAGCATCAGGTTTTGCATAGGTTATGTGCCTCTTTCCCTGCAGTTACAGTTCCAGCCTGCTGGCTGGAATGCAGGCTACAACCTCACACCACCAATTCTGGAGATTATTGGGGCCACTCTGGATCCACATAAATGTGGATCTGTGGCCCCACCACTGGCCCACCTTGGGGCAGTTCCATTGTGGGCTTCCATACCAGCCTAGCTGGGTTTGGCACTGAGGGCTTTTCCATGTTATTTAGCAGGTATAGCTGCTTCTTCTGTGGTTCCCCTTACCCACTCATTCCCTATGAAGGCCATAATTGTCATGGAGAGCTTTGCACTTGCTCTCTATACTGCAAATGAATTTCACCCTAAAAGCTGCAGTTCTGTATTTCCTTTTATTATTTTGAATTTTCCCTCCACTGAATGCAATTCTAACTCTAATCCCTTCCATATCTCACTGTTTGGAAATTGGATGTCAGATCAAACGATTTTTACATTAAACTCAGAGATCTTACCTGACACAAGTTCCAGAAAACACGCTTTGAAATCCTCCTTCTGAGAGCTCAGAAATTTTGAGCCACTTAGTGTCAAGTCAAGAAGTGATTCTGAATTGAGATTTCCAATATCTTGGTGATTAGCCCAGGACGGTTCCTGCTTTTCAAATACATATAGACCCATTACTGTGATTTTCTTTTGGAACTGTAAAATTCAAGGTGACAGTCTGAAATTACGTGTCATACTCGTAGATGTTTCCAAAGAAAGGCCACTTAGGGTTGGAAGCCAGTGGAACACAAATGCCTTTTTCTTGTTAAAGGTCTGTGTGGTACAATTTGTTATATGAACAGAGTAGATGTATAATTCTGGTAAACAGTTGATGGTGCAGAGATTTACTGAAACACATCTTGATTCCTCAGAGCCTGATTTTGATTTCGTTTATTATCTATGTTGCAGTAATGCTCAAGGACCCCAATCACAATCGGGGTACATCAAGCTAGTTGTGTATAAATACATATAAAGACACAAATTGAAATCCTGGCCCCACTGAAGTCAATGGCAAAATTCCTGTTGACTTCACTGGGTCCAAGATTTAACCCACAGTTCTTATCCTAAAGAGTTTACAATATTCAGTCAAAGGAAGTACCAGGCACTCAACATTTTGCAGAATTGGGTCCTCATTTAACATAATGAATAAATAGGTGTCCAAATACATGAGTGAATAATCCCTACTTTCTTTTCTGACTTAAATAATTCTATATGGAATTTTAGGCTTGTAATAATAATACTTTGCATTTATATAGATCTGAATCTATCTTTTTAACCATAGATCTCAAGTCACTTTAAAAATTGGATAAGTATCATTATCATCAATTTGCATAGAAGATAAGTGAGGCACAGAGAGTTTAAGTGACTTCCCCACAGTCATACAGCAAATCTATAGAAGAGATGGGACTAGAACCCACCTCTTCTTATTCACAGTCCTGTGTTGTAGTTTCCTTTGTAATATACCCACCATATATTGTCAATTTTTCAAGACGTTATCTTACATGTGAATGTATAAAGTCAGGGACTCAAATCCCATTTGGTAATATTCTATACATAGAATCATAGGACTGGAAGGGACCTTGAGAGGTCATCTAGTCCAGTCCCCTGCACTCATGGCAGAACTAAATATTATCTAGACATCCCTATTGCAGTAGAAATCTTCACATATACAAGCAATGTGTATGTTATTGAGAGCAATGCAGTGCATGGTGGATGAATTTGGAATGGTTTGGAGGCTCATTTTGGTTTAGATAAGAACCAGAAATGGGCCCAAAACACAAAGTTCACATCTGGATCCAAACAGCCGCACTGTTTAGGAAGGTTAGAGGTTTGGAACCCCTCTCAAACATCCGCTCCCTCGTCCCTCTCAGATTTTAGATCCATGAGCCCTCTATACTTAATGTTAAAAGTTTTATGTGAATGGCTTACATTACAATGTTTTTACTGAGAGTGAAGCCCCAAGTGTTTTGAGAGGAAGGGCACACTTTATAAATATCTAAAATTACTTTGTTTTATAATTACCCATACCTCCTGTGCCTGGAAAACCCGTGAGAACAATCTATTCAGTGAGGTTTCCGATGCTTCCTGCCAAAATACCGCAAGAGCATCATTTCTCATGGTATTTTTTCAGTTCTGTTTCCAGACTCATCTGTAATCCAGAAGTGCAGAGGCAGCATGGAAATGAAAAATAGTTGGAAAAAGCAAGAGTTCACCAAACAGCTCAGAACCTTCCAAATAAATCGGTGCTGGTTCAGTTCTTGAAAAGCAAAAAGTTTAGGTGGTTGATTTTCTTTCCCAAACTTTTCTTTCTCTAAAATAAACTTCATTAGGACTCATGACTATGAAGACTTCCAGTTTGACTTTTTATATAAGCAACAGTTTCTCCTTTTGGAGATTCAGCTTAAAGGATGGCCCCGTCAAAAAAATGACCATACTAATAGTAATGTGGGTTCCCACATTTATTGTCTCTGTGACTCCAGAGAAAATGTACTCACTTGACAAGTAAAAATGTATTTTCTAACTGCCAGCCCTGCCCCACTCATCTTGGGATCAGAGAGACAAGCTGGGTTCTTTCCTTCTTATGCATCCTCACTAGTGATAAAGGTTCAGCAAGTCAAATGCTGTCCACAGTTATACCTGTACAACTTCAGGTGGTCAGGCTTTGAGTTAGTCTAATCTCCTCTGAGAACTCATTCCATAGACAAACCTCATCCAAGAGCTCTTTATTTCCAGCTCTCAAATGCTTCATTCTGGGCTATTATTCCAGAGAATCCCCTCTGTCTATGTGAGTCATAGAGATGCAGTCGCTGATGTAGAGCTGTTGTAATGCTGATGTAGAGCTGTTGTAATGCTGTGCCCTTTACTTCACCTATGTCATTTAAATGTATATAGTTCCCATAATGTGTACGAAAAATGCTGTATAAACATGAGGGACTTCAATCTGGGTGACATACGCTGGAAGTCTCATACTGCCAGTACTGAAACATCTTGCAATTTCTAAATATTATAGAATACAATTTCCTAACTCAAAATGTAAAGAATATAGGAACGTAAGAATGGCCATATTTGGTCAGACCAAAGGTCCATCTAGCCCAGTATCCTGTCTTCTGACAATGGCCAATGCCAGGTGCCCCAGAGGAAATGAACAGAACAGCTAATCATCAGAGGATCCATCCCCTGTCTCCCATTTCCAGCTTCTGGCAAACAGAGGCTAGGGACACCATCCAGATAATAGCCATTGATGGACCTATCCTCCATGAACTTATCTAATTCTTTTTTGAACCCCATTATAGTCTTGGCCTTCATAACATCCTCTGGCAAGGAATTCCACAGGTTGATCATGTGTTGTGTGAAGAAATACTTCCTTTTGTTTCTTTTAAACCTGCTGCCTATTAATTTCATTTGGTAACCCCTAGTTCTTGAATTATAAGAAGGAGTAAATAACGCTTCCTTATCTACTTTCTCCACACTAGTCATGATTTTATAGACTTTAATAATATGTCCCCTTAGTCATCTTTTTTCCAAGATGAAAAGTCCAAGTCTTATTAATCTCTCCTCATGTGGAAGCCGTTCCATACCCCTAATCATTTTTGTTGCCCTTTTCTGAACCTTTTCCAATTACAATATATCTTTTTTTCTGATGGGACGACCACATCTGCAAGCAGTATTCAAGATATGAATGTATCATGGATTTATATAGAAGCAAGATGATATTTTCTGTCTCCTTCATGGTTCCCAACATTCTGTTCCCTTTTTTGACTGCTGCTGCACATTGAGTGGATGTTTTCAGAGAACTATCCACCATGACTCCAATATCTCTTTCTTGAGTGGTAACAGCTAATATAGACCCCATCATTTTATATTTATAGTTGGGATTATGTTTTCCAAGGTGCATTACTTTGCATTTATCAATATTGAATTTCATCTGCCATTTTGTTGCTCAGTTACCCAGTTTTGTGAGATCCCTTGGTAACTCTTTGCAGTCTGCTTTGTACTTAACTGTCTTGAGTAATTTTGTATTGTCTGCAAATTTTGCCACTTCACTGTTTACCCCCTTTTCCAGATCATTTATGAATATGTTGAATAGGATTCATCCCAGTACAGACCCTGGGGGACACCAGTATTTACCTTTCTCCATTGTGAAAATTGACCATTTCTTCCTGCCCTTAGTTTTCTGTCTTTTAACCAGTTACCAATCCATGACAGGACTTCCCTCTAATTTTCTGACAGCTTACTTTGCTTAAGAGCCTTTGGTGAAGGACCTTGTCAAAGGCTTTCTGAAAATCTAAGTACACTATATCCACTGGATCCCCCTTGTTCAGGGCCGTCCTTAGGATTTATGGTGCCCTAGGTGAGATTATTAAACTGGTGCCCCCGTGCCTGTCTTGCTCTTAGCAACACAAACATAAGCTTACAGTACTGGAAAACTTGCCACATACATGTTATTAAAACCAGTTTAACTTAATTAAGCACACTATAATGCTGATGGACTAGCACTAAAGAAGTAGCACTATAGAAAAAATTCTGATTTGACAGAATCATGCAAATAATATCATTTTTTTTAATTTGTCAACATTTTATTGGAAATTTCTATGAAGAGGTATTGAAACAAGGATTAGTTTTTAATTAAAAGCAATCTTTCTGGCTTTTTTGGCTGCAAAATCAGTAATAATGTCATCGTATGACAAAGACAAAGTGATGTCTTGTTCGATTGCAAGAATAGCAAGACCAGTCAAGTGTTCCTGACTCATTGTAGAGCGGAGATAGTTTTTAATGAGCTTTAGTTTTGAAAAACTCCATTCTCCTGATGCTACTGTTACAGGAATTGTTAGTAGAATACGAATGGCAATGTACACATTAGGATATATGTCAACAAGTTTGCCGGTATGAATAAACTGTACAATGTCCATCATCGATTTTGCATGTGGCAACAACTCAATTTTTCATACAGATCAAGTCCATTTAAATCAAAACGATCACTGTGCTTCAGGAGGCTCTGTAGGTCAGGGGTCCTCAATGCGCTGCCCGCAGGTGTCCTGGCACCCGCAGGGGCCTCTCAGTGCACCCACGTACTGGCCGGAGGATGAGCATCTGCCGAAATGCTGCCGAAATTCGGCATCATTTCGGCAGATGCTTGTCCGCCACCACGGTCCTTCATCTGGCGCCCACCAGACAAAAAAGGTTGGGGACCACTGCTCTAGGCTCTTGTACTTTGTCTTTAGTTGCTCTTGTTTTCCTATTTGTTGAATTTAGTCCTGTCAGCCTGCTGCCAGCTGAGTGAATGGAACCCCAGGCCGACAGTGGGTTGAGTGGCTCAGCTGAGGTCTCAGCCTCCGGTCTGCTCAGCCGCTGCCAGCCTGGGGTTCCTTGGGGGTCCCCAGGCCAGCAGTGGGTGCTGAATGGGGCCGGCGGCCAGGACCCTGGGTGCCAATGAGGCAGCAGCTGGAACCCCAGAACAGTGGCGGGCTGAGCAGCTCAGCTCGCTGCTGCGTGCCATCAAAAATCAGCTCGCATGCCACCTTTGGCACGTGTGCCATAGGTTGCAGACCCCTGCTCTATACATTAGTAAGGAGATAAGTATATTACAGTTGTTGGAGAGCTCTATTTAGCAGTAACAAGGCTATAGGAAAGTCAGTCAACATTTTTTGTTCCTCTGATGAAAACTGGCCTACTCCCTTCCCCATACCAAACTTGTCACAAATAATTGTCAACAACTTAAGTTTCTGTTTTTGGCTAAGATATTGATTTAAAAAATATTGAAATTGAATTCAGGATTGTTAGCAAGCATTTTTGGCAAACAAAGTTGTTAAATGACACTTTAAATGGCAACACATTACTGCTTTCATGCTTGGCTCACCCCCCAGCCTGCTGGTCCAACAGCTGCAGTAGAGGAGGAGATAGGCGGAAAACTGCAGGACCCCAAAATCAACCTCTTGGGGTGCAGAGTGGTAACAGCAGCAGCAAACCCTCAGGTCCGATCACATGCTAATGGGCACCACCACCAGCCTTAAGGACCATAGTGAAGTTAGCACAGCATCTGATCTCAGGGATGGGGCACCCATAGAGCCACAGCAACTCATCCTGCCCTGTGCAGCTCCCCCCGGATGAAATGGATCACTGCCAGCCCAGGGGAGAGATTCACTCCCCAGCTAGGGTGATTAGATCCAGATGTCCTGATTTTATAGGGCCAGTCCTGATATTTGGGGCTTTGCCTTATATAGGCACCAATTACCTCTATCTAGGGTGATCATACAGCAAGTGTGAAAAATCAGGAGGGGGTGGGGGGGAATAGGAGCCTATATAAGAAAAAGACGCAAAAACTGGGACTGACCCTATAAAAATGGGACATCTGCTCACCCTACCCCAACCCCCTGTCCTGATTTTTCACATATGCTATCTGGCTATCCCCAGCCCAGCCCTGTGCGACCCTTCCAATCCTGGCCGCCTGCTGAGGAAGTGAGTTATTTTCACTTTCATTCCTCAGCAGGCAGACAGCCAGCTTCCCCTCCCCTCCAGCATCTCACCAACCCAGCCCTGATGGAGGGGAGGGGGGAGAGAGGGGTGCTCCATGGCGGGGGAGGGAGAAACAGGAGGGGTGCTCTGTGGGGCAGAGAAGAAAAGAATGGACATTATGCGGGACAACAAAAGATACTGCCAGAGCCGCAGAGCCTGCCTCACCTCACGCCGGGGGGAAGAGTCACATTCACAGGTGATTTCCTTCCCCCACCCCTTTCCAGAGACACCAGCAGCCAATCCCCTCCCTCAGACTGTGCTGCATTCGGCTCTCTCTAGGACCCAGCAGCCCTGCTCTTACATGCTCCACTGCTTCCCGTCTCACAGAGCGGTGCCCCCAGACCTAGTGGTGCCCTAGGCGGCTGCCTATTCTGCCTATGGCTAAGGACGGCCCTGCCCTTGTTCACATGCTTGTTGACACTTTCAAAGAATTCTAGTAGATATTGACTCTTCCCCAATAAATTATGTTCATGTGTCTGACAATTTTGTTCTTTACTATAGTTTCAGCCAGTTTGCCTGGTACTGAAGACAGACTTACCAGCCTGTAATTGCTGGGATCACTTCTGGAGCCCTTTTTAAAAATTGGCGTTATATTAGCTATTCTCCATCATTTGGTATTGACACCTCCTCATCAGTTATTGGGTGTAAACTGCATCCATCCTGACTAAACTGGCCTTCAACATTGGTTCTCCACTTGTAAAGTAACTTCTCTTTGTGTGCCAATATATATATATATATGCCTGTATCTGTAATTTTCACTCCATGCATCTGAAGAAGTGGGTTTTTTACACATGAAAGCTTATGCACAAATAAATCTGTTAGTCTTTAAGGTGCCACCGGACTTCTTGCTGTTTTTCTCACATAGTGCCACTCCCCCACCAGCTCCACCTATTCTGTCCTTCCAATATATTTTGTACATTGGCATTACTGTGTCCCTTTGATTATTCTCATTCCAACAAGTTTCTCTAATGCCTATTATATCAATATCCTCATTTAATATGAGGCAATCTTGTTCACCCATCTTATTATTTAGACTTCTAGCATTTCTATATAAGCACTTTAAAAACTTGTCACTTTTTAGCTGACTGCCATTACATGATGTAATTGAATAGGACTGCCTTTCAGTTGGCTGTGTCTCATCAGATCCTGCCCGTATTTTATCATCTTCCAACCTCTCCTCCTTACTAGGACACAGAGAATCTCCATTAATAGATCCTTCCCTAAGGGATGTGTCTGTCAGAGCCACGTGCTTCTCCCTACCTGTCGGCTTTTCCCTAGCCAGTAATTTAAAAACTGCTTTATGACCTTTTAATTTTAAGTGCCAGCAATCTGGTTCCATTTTGGTTTAGATGGAGCCCATCCTTCATGTATAGGCTCCCCCTTTCACAAAAGTTTACCCAGTTCCTAATAAATCTAAACCCTTTCTTCCTACACCATTGTCTCATTCATGCATTGAAATCCTGTTGTTTTGCCTGTCTAACTGGCCCTGCACATGGAACTCGAAGCATTTCAGAGAATGCTACCATGGAGGTCATGCACTTCAATCTCTTCCCTAACAGCCTAAATTTGGTCTCCAGGACCTCTCTCCTATCCTTCCCTATGTCATTGGTACATACATGTACCACAACCACTGCCACCTCCCCAGCACTACATGTAAGCCTATCTAGGTGTCTCGAGAGATCTGCAACTTTCGGATCAGGCAGGCATGTCACCATGCAGTTCTCCTGGACATTGCAAACCCAGCTATCTATTTTTTCTAATAATCAAATCCCCCATAACTATTACCTGACTCTTCCTAATAACTGGGGTTCCTACCCCGGAGAGGTATCTTCAGTGCAAGAGGAAGGAGGGTCCCGACTATGAGATCATTTCCCTCTGCTCCAGTTGGATGTTCTCCTTCCCTGAGACTTTCATTTTCCTCAACAGCACAGAGGCTGTCAGTCCAGGGTTGGGATCATTTTACTGTGTCCCGAAAAGTCTTATCTATGTACCTGTCCAACACAAAGGAATTCTATACTAGACCTTGTCTTGATAGATAAAGAGGAATTGATCACAGAACTAAAAATTAATGGCAGTTTAGATACAAGTGATTGTAACTTGATCACATTTATAATGTGCAAACAGAATAAAGTGCAGACCAGCGAGATATATACTATGTCCTTTAAAGGTCCACTTTCTAAAAGCTGAAAACAGTTATGAGTCAAATCACTTGGGAAAAAGAAATTAATCGGAAAAATGTGAATGATATTTTAGGAATTGTTTAAGAACATTTTACTAGTGCCCCAAAAGCCACAATCAAGGAAGAAGGCCATATTAGATAAAAACTGACCTGGTTTAGAGGGAAATCGACTGCATTTATAAAAAATATATAACAAATCGAAGAAAGAGCAAGTTGATAGTAATGAATATAAATCAGAAGCTAGGAAATGTAAGAAATTTATAAGGAAAGCCAAGGGACACAAGGAGAAATCTACGGTGAGCACAGTTAAGGACAATAAGAAGTAGTTTTAAAAGTATATTAGAAACAAAAAGAATTCTAACAATGGTATTGGTCTGTTACTGAATGTAAATGGTAGAATTATCAATAATAATGCAGAAAAGGCAGAAGTGCTCTGCAAATATTTCTGTTCTGTATTTGGGAAAAAATAGATAATGTACTCATCTCAGATGATAATACTCGTTCCATTCCATTATAGCTCAGTAGGATGTTAAACAGTAGCTACTAAAGTTAAACATTTTAAAATCAGAAAGTCCGGATATTTAAGATTTAAAAGATCTGGCTGAGGAGCATGTTGGATCATTAATGTTGATTTTTAATAAGTCTTGAAATACTGGGGAAGTTCCAAAAGTTTGTGAAAAGCTAATGTGCCAATATTTAATAAGCGTAAACAGGATGACACGGGTAATTATTGGCCTGTCAGTCTGACATTGATCCCAGGCAAGGTAATAGATCAGCTGATATGGGACTCAATTAATAAAATATTAAAGGAGAGTAATATAATTAATACCAATCAATATGGTTTTATGAAAAACAGATCCTGTCAAACTAACATGATAACCTTTTTGATAAGTTATAAACTGTGTTGGTAAAGGTGTTGATGTAAATATACTTAGACATCTGTGAGGCATTTGACTTGGTACCTCATAACATTTTGATAATTTTATATCTTTCTGGCTTTATTAAACATGGCACATATTACATGGATTAAGAACTGGCTAACTGGTAGGTCTCAAAATGTAATTGTGAATGGGGAATCATAAGCAAACCGGTGTGATTCTAGTGGGATCCTGCAGGGATCAGGTCTTGGCCCTGTGCTATTTAACATTTTTATTAATGGCCTGGAAGAAAACATAAAATCATTGCTGATAAAGTTTGCAGATGACACAAAAATTGTGGGCATGAGGTAAATAATGAAGAGGACAGACAGGTCACTGATACAAAGTGATTTGGATCACTTGGTAAGTTGGGCACAAGCAATCTATATATGTTTTAATATGGCTAAATGTAATGTGTAAATCTAGGAATAAAGAATGTAGACCATACTTACATGATGGAGGACTCTATCATGGGAAGTAGTGACTCTGAAAAAGATTTGCGGGTCATAGTGGATAATCAGCTAAACATAAGCTCCAGCATGATTTTGTGGCCATAAGGGCTAATGCAGTCCTTGGATACATAAGCAGCTGGATCTTGAGTAAGAGTAAAAGGGTTATTTTACCTCTGTATTTGGCAGTGGTTGGACTGTTGCTGGAATATTGTCTAGTCTAGTGTCCGCAATTGAAGAAGAATGTTGATAAATTGGAGAGGGTTCAAAGAAGAGCTATGAGAATGATTAAAGGATTAGAAAACATGTCCGACAGTGATTGACTCAAAGAGCTCAATCTATTTATCTTAACAAAGAGAAGGTCAAGGGGTGACATGATTACATGGGGAACAAATATTTAGTAACGAGCACTTCTTTAATCTACCAGGGAAAGATGTAACATGATCCTATGGCTGGAAGTTGAAGCTAAACAAATTCAGATTGGAAATAAGCTGTAAATTTTTAACAGTGAGTAATTAATCACTAGAACAACTTACCAAAGGTCATGGTAGATTCTCCATCACTGACCATTTTAAAATCAAGCTTGGATGTTGTTCTAAAAGATATACTCTAGGAATTATTTTGGGAATTCTATGACCTGTGTTATTCATGAGATCAGACTAGATAATCACAATCGTCCCTTCTTGCATTTGAATCTATGGAATGATCTTCTGTCCCTCGTGACTGATTTAGTCAAATACCACATAGAGGTCAAATTGCCCCTAGTCATTGACATGACATAGTCATCTTTTAGTGCCCCTATGTCTGCCTGCATGCTGTGATCTGGTCTGAAGCCTGACTGTGAAGCATCCAGGATGATGGCAGATGCCTCATGTGGGTAGTTGTCTTGTCACTACCTTCACAGTGATTTTTACCTAAGAATTGGAAATTGGAGATTGGCTGTAACTGGAGCATTTTTCTGCATCCAGGGAAGATGACTTCTTTGAAGGAGGCACTGATAAATTCCATTAGCAGGGGAACAGTTGGTCATTGTTCTTTGGCTTCCACCAGCCAAAAGGGAGAAGGTTCTCTATTGCAAGTGATGGCTAAGATATGTCTCAATGCTTCTTCAACTCTCAGGCAAAGAGACAAACCTATCTATCTATCTATGGTGCAAATGGAATGGAGATATTGGAATGCCAGTGTAAGAGATGGCTGTCTCTCCACATCTATTTAGAACTGAACCTTGTTATGGTCAACGGGAATAATAACAATAATGTTATTGTCTGCAAATGTAAAATAAGATGCATTTTAATTTTTGAAAGGAGGCTGTTTAGGTAGGATGGTAACTTAATTTTGTCACATGGAGGTTAATGGAGTATTAGCAGCAGCACTGGACAAACCTTAAGCTGTTCAAGTTCAGTTCCACATTATAGTTTGGATACATTTTCAAACTCTTTGAACCGCCTTAAAGTTAAAAAATTAGGCTTTTGGTATATGCCCAAAAATATTACAAAGAGAGCATTTCTTGTGATATTTTGGTAGTTCTGCTTTGATCCCAGCTGGAATCAAGAAATGCAGAGGAAATTGCAAACATGAGCAGTAGTAATAACATTTTGCATTTATAAAGTGCTTCAAATACTAAGATTTCAAAGTGCTTTACAAACATTAATGGCTTGTGATTTAAATTAGTAAGGTAAAATAGCTCAGTTACATGTTCATTGCTTCAACTCAAGTGGTGAGGAGTGGGGAGAGAGATATTAATGTTGTCAGGGCTGGAACAGATAAACCAAAGGTGCAACTTCCTGCAAGACTGAAAAGGCCTTTAATCAATCCAGTCCAATCCTATCCTGTGGTATCATTGAACAACAAGAAGTGAATAGGTAGAAATTTTTAAATTAAACCAGTAGAGTAAATCTGACTTACTTGGAGCTTCTCAGAGAAGAGAGAAGGATAAGAAGTCTGCTCTGTCCTGTCTCATTCTGTCCTGTTCCATCCTGCACTATCATGACTGAGATTTTCCAAGCTAAGCAGAGGATTTGGACGCAAAATCCCATTCATTTAAATGACAGTTGAGGGGCTAAATCTCTTATTCAGCTTTGTAAATCTCAACCCATATTTCTATGGCTCCTAAACTTGAGATTCAAACACAAAATGATCTAAATTCTCACTAGTTTTTATTGAATAAAGAAAAAATACCAGTTTTATCACTGATTACTGGTGGGTTGTTCTGGAACTATATGGTATGGCTTGTCTTTATTTTTAAAAAGTTAGTGCACACTAGCAAGTTCATGAAGAATGACCAGATGTTTGCATATCCATCCGAAACCCATGAAAAAGTCCACTGAATGTTTCTGTATCTTGGTCCATAGTTATATACTATGTGGTCCAGCACTTGATCAGCTAAATTATGGAATACAAGCAAATTAATTCATTGTCCAAGTCCCAGACCCATGAAGAGTGGCCACTGTTTGCACATTTGCCACACAGGGTATCTGAAATATCTCTGTGTTCGTCCTGTGCATAGAACAGAAAATAACTATGGAACCTCAAATATTACTGAGTGGGAACTCTATGTTCATTATTACTCATTACTTCTATTGCTGTAGCACCCAGAGGAACCAATCATTAGGTGCTATAAAAACACATAGGAGGACACAGTGCATGCCTTGAAAATCATACAGGCTAAAACGACAAACATAGATGAACATGGACTCTCTTATTGGTGATCACTGTACTTGCGTTCCGTTAAAAGCCAACAACATTCACATAACAGTTGTAAATCTGTGGAACACAAACCTGAGCTGAACAAATTTCACTCAGCGTGAAGCACCAATGGTGCAACACATCCAGTAAAATTTCACAACCTACCCATGGAACCTGTTATGCAATGTACAAAGAATAGAAATACCCCAGTGAGGGCAAGTAAAAATTCTTTCAACACACACAACACAAATTCTAAAGGATACATGAAAAACAAGTTCAATAATATGTATGTGAGGGCTCAGAACATAATAGAATATCCTGATAGTAGTTTAAACCTGAAATGACACAAATGTCTCAGCTATTGTACTTGTGTTTGTTTTATTATCCATTTTCTGTGCCTTAGGGATCCATTTATGAGGCTGAAATAATGTAAGAGCTGGTCTTTCAAATGGATTTTCACATCCATGACCTGAACTACAGAAGGACCAGATCTCACCTGTTATTGGCCCCAT
This sequence comes from Gopherus flavomarginatus, assembly GCF_025201925.1. Lineage (NCBI taxonomy): Eukaryota > Metazoa > Chordata > Testudines > Testudinidae > Gopherus > Gopherus flavomarginatus. Next base: position 121,485,486 of record NC_066621.1, on the reverse strand, counting down.
ATATGGCTCTCTGGGGCACTAAAAAAAGCTTCTGAAAAACAGAAATGCAAATAGAAAGGAATACAGCCACTTGAAATGTAAATACAAACTTATGCTGTGCACTCCTGTAATGTATATAATAGAAACTCAGGACTGTGTGCAACTCAAATTCATAACAGGCAGGCAGAATGGGTTCTGGAGCAGAAGTGAATTCAAAGTTCATCACACACAAAAGAAATGTTGCAATGAACACCACAAACAGTTTATAAAGATGTATGGCCAGCTTGAAATGAGGGAGGGCTATGGGATCTTGAGTAAAAGAATAAAGAACTGAAAGGAAGGGAGATGAAAAGAAGAGTTGGCTAAGCAACAGAAGAGAAGAGGGGCTATTTAGTTTGATTTATTGTTATCGATTGTTTAACGAATGATCCATCCTTTGTCGTCCACGCCCAGCTTCTGGCAGTCAAGAGGCTAGTGATGGCCAGAATAGAGAAAAGGGGGGGGGAAATGTGTGCCAGAGAAAGATGCGAGAGGTGAAGACCTCACTGAGTCCAAGAATTTAGCAAGAGTCAGAAAAGGATTAAATATTAATAGGGATGAGAACATCCATAGCTACATTAAATAGGATGAAAAACAGAATGAATATGGACGTTCTTCCTTCAGAGAATAACCCGACCACTAGTGGCTTGGGGTCAGGAAGGAACTTCCCCTGTGGGTTAGTTATTCCATGTCTAGCATAAGGTTTCTTGCACCTTTCTCAGAAGTCTGTGATTCTGGCCACTGATGGAGACAGGACACTGGATTGGGAAGGCCAATGGTTTGATATGGCAAGGCAATTACTGTGTTTCTATGACATCTGGACCCTCTGGAGATGAATAGTGACACAGAACTGGGGATGGGAGAAAGGTGCAAAAGAATAAGAGGGAGAAGGGAGAGATGTGTGTATGTTTTAGAGAACAGTAGTGAGATATAGTAGAAAGATAAAGAAAAGAAAATGGTTGGAAATGATGGAAGGGACAAAGAGACAGGAGTAAAAAAATGGAGCAGAAACAAAGCTACACTGTTCTTAGCAAAGCTTATTTAAGTGCCTAAATGTTATTGTATGCTCCTGGCACACACAAAGGGAACTGTAAAGAAGTGCAAGGGCTGACTGGTGTTTGGGAATGGGCGCATAGTGGAGAACTCTCTATCTGTAGCTTTGGTGAGAAAAGGACAGTGCAAGTATTTACACTCCCAATTTGAGCACTTGTCATATACTAAGTCAGCTCCCCTCAGATTCCATGTGCAGGGCACAGAGCAAACCACGGGCACCAACAAGCCCCATGGATATGATGCATGCACTAGTACAGGGATCGGCAGCAACCTGTGGCACACGTGCCAAAGACGGCACATGAGCCGATTTTTAATGGCATGCTGCTGCCTGCCGGGGTCCCGGCCCCACTCAGCTCCCCCTCCCACTGCTCTCTTCTGCGGGGGCAGGAGGCAGAAGCTTGGTCTTGCCGGCAGCCAAGCTCCCCTCCCCCGCTTCCTCCCCCAGCGTGGTGCTTTCCTGCCCCTTCCCCTCCCACTCCCTCTCCCCCTTCCTGCCACTGATCAGCTGATTGCCCTTGCAAGGAGGAGCAGAGCGGCAGCGTGCTCTCTGCTCCACGGAGGAGGCACAGAAGAGGTGGGGATGGGCCCCTGGGGAAAGGGGTGGACTCGGGGCATATCCCCTCCAGCCTCCTGCTGTGAGCACCCTAGCCCTCTGCCCTGACTGCTGAACCCCCCCCCCCACTGCCCTCTGCCCTGACCCCTGGCCCGCTACACCCAACCTTCTGCCCTGACCCCCTGACCCTCCCCACAGCCTTCTGCCCTGAGCCCTGCACCCCCTCACACACCTCCAGCCCTCTGCCCTGACCCCTGCACCCCCTCACACACCTCCAGCCCTCTGCCCTGACCCCTGCACCCCCCACACCCCATGTCCTGACTCTTGCACCCCCCACATCTCCACCCCCACCCTAAACACCAAATGGGAGCTCCTGCACACCCCCCCCCAACACACACATTCCCACCTGCATCCCCGGTCTGGGGTCCCAGCTGTCTGCCCTGCTCAGCCTGCTGCCGGTCTGGAGTCTTGGCTACTGGCCCCTTGCCAGCTGGGCTCCCGCAGGCCCCACTCGGCCCGCTGCCGAACCAGGAGAACAGAAGCAAGCAGCTCCCCACCAAGATACATACATTTGCAATAACTGCCAAAGATCATGCAAATCTCGAACTGGACTAGTCAGTCACATGAGACATTGCAAACCATCTACATCATAGGCTGCAGTTCCCACCATCTCTTGCAGATGAAAGGATGCCAGCAAAAATGGTGATAATAATATTAGTTGGCCCACTGATATTCTCTAGCAATGTGCCAGTGATAAATTACCATTCATTACACAAGCTACTGATTATCTCGAGTTCTGTGAGACTGCTAATACCATGAGCAGCAAAGAATCCTGTGGCACCTTATAGACTAACAGGGCTCTTTGCTGCTTTTACAGATCCAGACTAACACGGCTACCCCTCTGATACTTGCTAATACCATGGAATTGGTTATAGAATCATAGGCCTTGTCCTTCTCTAATTTTTATCCAGTCTAGTCCTTCCTCAGCAGCCAGTGGAGGATTATTATCTACAAGTTAAAAGCAACAAAGAGGCCTGTGGCACCTTAAAGACTAACAGATGTATTGGAGCATAATCTTTCATGGGCTACAGCCCACTTAATCAGATGCATTGAATGGAACAGATAGTGAGGAGATATATGAGAACATGAAAAGGTGGGAGTTCCCCTACCAATTCTAAGAGGCTAATTAATTAAGATGAGCTGTTGTCAGCAGGAGAAAAAAAACTTTTGTAGTGATAATCAAGATAGCCCATTTAAGACAGTTTGACAAGAAGGTGAGGATATTTAACATGGGGAAATAGATTCAATGTGTGTAATGGTTCAGCCATTTCCAGTCTTTATTTAAGCCTAAATTGATAGTACCTAATTTGCATATTAATTCAAGTTCAGCAGTTTCTCGTTGGAGTCTGTTTTTGAAGCTTTTCTGTTGCAAAATTGCCACCTTTAAATCTGTTACTGAGTGGCCAGAGAGGTTGAAGTGTCCTGTGTGAAATAGACAGGCAGACCTTTCCCATTTCCTTAAAAGTCCTCCTTTTGGCAATGGTCAAAACAATAGAAAGTAAACCAATTTAGGGGAACACAAATCTGACATCAGGAATCATAACATTCAAAAACCAGTAGGAGAACACGTGCTATCTAAAGATCTTTGCACTTGGAAGAGATTTGACAGGTATACAAGCCAAACTCCTACCCCATGGGCCCAATCCAGAAAAGCATCTAAACACAAGCATAGAATCATAGAAGATTAAAGTTGGAAGAGACCTCAGGTGGCCATCTAGTCTAACCTCCTGCTCAAAGCAGGACCAAACCCAACTAAATCATCCCAGCCAGGGCTTTGTCAAGCCGGACCTTAAAAACCTCTAAGGATGGAGATTCCACCACCTTCCTAGCTAACCCATTCCAGTGCTTCACCACCCTCCTAATGAAATAGTTTTTCCTAATATCCAACCTAGACCTCCCCTACTGCAACTTAAGACCATTGCTCCTTGTTCTGTCATCTGCCACCACTAAGAACAGCTGAGCTCCATCTTCTTTGGAACCCCCCTTCAGGTAGTTGAAGGCTGCTATCAAATCCCCCCCTCACTCTTCTCTTCTGCAAACTAAATAAGCCCAGTTCCCTCAGCCTTTCCTCATCAGTCATGTGCCCCAACCCCTAATCATTTCCACTGCACTCTGCTGGACTCTCTCTATTTGTCCACATCCTTTCTGTAGAGGGGCTCCAAAACTGGATGCAATACTCCAGATGCGGCCTCATCAGTGCCAAATAGAGGGGAATAATCACTTCCCTCCATCTGCGAGCAATGCTTTCTACTAATGCAGTCCAATATGCCATTAGCCTTCTTGGCAACAAGGGCACACTGTTGACTCACATTCAGCTTCTTATCCACTGTAATCACCAGGTCCTTTCCTGCAGAACTGCCGCTTAGCCAGTCAGTCCCTAGCCTGTAGCAGTGTGTGGGATTCTTCCTTCCTAAGTGCAGGACTCTGCACTTGTCTTTGTTGAACCTCATCAGCTTTATTTTGGTCCATTCCTCCAATTTGTCTAGGTCACTCTGGACCCCATCCCTACCCTCCCTCATATCTACCTCTCCCTCCAGCTTAGTGTCATCTGTGAATTTGCTGAGGGTGCAATCCATCCCATCATCCAGATCATTAATGAAGATGTTGAACAAAACCGGCCACAGGACAGACCCCTGGGACACTCTGCTTGATACTGGCTGCCAACTAGATATCAAGCCTTTGATCACTCCCCAACACTCTCCAAAAACTTCCTGGATTGTCTGTGCACTGTTGTATTGCTCTCTCAGCAGATTTCAGGGTGATTGAAGTCTCACATGAGAAGCAGGGCCTGTAATCTGGAAACTTCTGTTAGTTGTCCAAAAAAAGCCTCATCTATCTCATCCTCCTGGTCTGATGGGCTATAGCAGATGCCCACCACAACACCATTTTTGTTGCTCTCTCCTCTAAACTTAACCCAAAGACTCTCAACAGGCTTTTCTCCAGCAATCATACTGCTTTCTTACATACAGTGTAACTTCTTCACCTTTTCTCTCCTGCTTGTCCTTCCTGAACAGTTTATACCCTTCCATGACAGTGCTCCAGTCATGTGAGTTATCCCAGCAAGTCTCTGTTATTCCAATCACATCATAGTTCCTTGACTGTGCCAGGACTTCCAGTTCTTCCTGCTTGTTTCCCAGGCTTCTTGCATTTGTTTACAGGCACCAAAAATAACTAGTCGATTGCCCTGTTTTCTCAGTATGAATCAGGAGGCCTCTCCTGTTGCATCCTCCTCCTTGTGTTTCCTCCCGGTATCCTACTTCCCCTCTTACCTCAGGGCTTAGGTCTCCATCCCCTGGTGAACCAAGTTTAAAGCCTTACTCACTAAGTTAGAGAAGTCACTACATAAAAGAATAAATGGACACAAGTCAGATATCAGGAATGGCAATATACAAAAACCTGTAGGAAAACACTTCAACCTCCCTGGCCACACAATAGCAGATGTAAAGGTAGCCCTCTTACAGCAAAAATCTTCAGGACCAGACTCCAAAGAGAAACTGCTGAGCTTCAGTTCATTTTCAAATTTGACACCATCAAATCAGGATTAAACAAAGACTGTGAATGGCTAGCCAACAACAAAAGCAGTTTCTTCTACCTTGGTGTTCACACCTCAGCTGCTAGCAGAGGACCTCACCCTCCCTGATTGAACTAAACTCGTTATCTCCAGACTGATTCTTGCCTGTATATTTATACCTGCCTCTGGGAATTTCCATTACATGCGTCTGACAAAATGAGTATTCACCCGTGAAAGCTTATGCTCCAATACATCTGTTAGTCTTAAAGGTGCCACAGGACTCTCTCTTGCTTTTTACAGATCCCGACTAACACGGCTACCCCTCTGATACTCACTAGGTTAGCAAGCTTGCCTACTAAGATGCTCTTCCCTCTCTTCATTAGGTGGATCCCATCTCTTCCTAGCAATCCTTCTTCATGGAACAACATCCCATGGTTGAAGAATCCAAAGCCCTCTCTCTGACATCACTTGTAGAACCACACATTAACTTCCACAAGTTGATGGTCCCTACCTGGGCCTTTTCCTTCAACAGGGAGGATGGATGAGAACATGACTTGCACCTCAAACTCTTTTATTCTTCTTCCCAGAGCCACATAGTTTGCAGTGACCTGCCCAAGGTCATCCTTGGCAATATCATTGGTGCCCACATGGAGATGTAAAAATGGGTAGCAGTCTGAGGGCTTGATCAGTCTCAGCAGACAGTCCATCACATCCTGAATTCTAGCTCCAGGGAAGCAGCACACTTCTCAAGTCTCCTGGTCTGGACAGCAGATGGATGACTCCGACCGCCTTAGGAGGGAGTCCCCAACCACCACCACCCAGCTCCTCCTCTTGGGAGTGGTGGCAATGGAACCCCCATCCCTAGGACAATGCATCCCATGCCTTCCAGTAAATAGGGTCTTCTTCTGATCCCTTCCCCTAGATGACTCTTCCAAAGCATTCTCCACTGTAGAACCTGTGCAGAGAGCCCTATCTACACTGGGGGTACATGGGTTCTCCTCTTTCTTCTGGAGGTCACATGCTGCCAATTTTCTTCCCCATTCTGCATTGTCCTCTCTAATTCTTCAGCATGCTGTGCCTGCAGAACCAAATACTGACTTCTATCCAGAAAGTCTTCATTTTCTCTGATGCAACGCAGGTTTAATGCTTGGGTCTCTAGTCCTTTAACCTTCTCTTCCAATATGGAGACCAACTTGCATTTCATATAGACAAAGTCACTTCTGTCCTCTGAGAGAAAGACAAGCATGGCACATCCCGTGGAGGTCACAACAGCCGATTGCTCATTATCCATATTGTCTTCCTTCTAAGAGCCTCTTTAGATGTTATATTTACTGCTCAGAGAAGTCTGAAAGGCAAAAACTCTGTGGGAACTCGCCACAGGTGAACTCCCAGGCAAACTCCCTCTGTTGCTTTAAATTTTAATTTTAAGCATGTGCGTGTTTCCACTGAAATGAATGAGACCCATGTTCTTAAAGTTATGCATACTCTTAAGTGTTTTACTTGTGAGATTTCTTCATTTCTGGAGAGGATTGCTTAGTTGTCTAAACATTATGCTAGGCTGGCAGGAAACTCAACTCTGAATCCTGGGTAGAGCTGATTGAATCTTCTTCCCTCTTCCAAAGTGAACAACTCAAGTACCATGGAGTTTATAGTGTACGGAATATTATTAGACAGAAGGAAAACAGAGGCATAGGAAAGAGATGGGAGGAATAAAATAAGGGTTGGAAATTGATCCAGTAAGGTAGGAGAGGAGGAACCTTAGTGTCACACCACCATGTGTTTCTTAGGACACAAGCATGGAGCTGGTTGTATTGTCTGGTTCCTTCTTCTCATCTGGTTAGTTCAGAAGGTCTTCCAAGGTCAGGAAAGTGAAGGCCCAGCAGTGTGAAATCTTGGTCAGAGCAAGTGTCAATTGTTATGTTGTGGATGGTGATTACAGTAAGGATGCTGCTGCACAGAAGCTCTCTGCCACGCTATATAAATCATGAAGTTGGGCTCAAGAAAAAATGTCCAAAAGAGTGGCAAGCTTTCGGATAATCCAGGCCTGCACACTTCTTCCTATCTAAAGAAGAGTCTGGTCTTTTGCTATGACAATTTTGAAACCTCCTCAGAAGCTTTGAAAGCATCTCTCAGTAATGCTCTGAGTCACTGTTTCTTTGAAGCAATTTGTGTTCTTTCTTTATAACCCACTCTTATTTTCTTTGAATGTATTCATTATTCATAAGTACTAACTAAATAGTTTGGATGAAGAAAATGTCATCGTATGGATTGTTTGCAAACTGTGGGTCACTTTGACTATTCATTAATTGTTTGTGTTGAATGATTGGCCACTTAAGTCATATGGTATTGTTCACATTCCCTGATTGGGTGACTGAAATACTTAATAGTAAATAATTAAATAGATTTTCACTCTTTGGATGCAGATATTTGTGCTTAAATTTATGACATTTTTTGGGCTTGTGAACACTTTCACAAATACTTGCTATTTGTTCCAAGTCTAGAGAATGACAAATAATTTGACTCATGAATCACAGCCTACCAAACTAGGTGCTATTATCTGTTTAACTACTGGATCAGCTCCAGTGTGTATCGATTTTGATGTGCTTTGGGATCGTTTGTGATGATAAGTGCTATATCAGTGTAAAGTAACTGTATTACTGGTTCTGTTTTAGAAAGTGAGTCCCAGAATGTATTAGCCTGTTATGGGATGGAAGAGTGTTAGAATCTAGACTCTTTGCAAAGTGGTTTCTTCTCTTCAGAGCAGCTATTCTAAGTTGTTTGTCTGTCAACACTCAGAACTGGAAAAGACATTGATACTGTATAATAAAGAGAGCATGCCAGTGACATGGTTTGTATAACATCACAAGGTCCATCAGTTGGACATTAACTGATTATCAGCTGGGATCAGGAAGAAATGTTGCTCCCTCCCAGGTTTTAGAATTGTCCAGTTAGATGCATTATAGAGCATTTTACAACTTTCTCAGAAGTATTCACCACTAGACACTGCAGGAGACATGATACCAGATAATGGCAGATAGGTCTGTTCCATCATGGAAACTCCTGTGTCCCAAGCTGTTACATTTGTTTTGTTTATCTGGTTTTCAAATAATGCTCCATACTTGATACATTTGACATGGCTCACAAATTATTTATATCCTACTGCTGCTGCTTCCCCTTTCTCTTTCCCACATTTTCTCCTTTGAGGGTGACTCTATTTCCCTTTTTTCTCCAAATATCTTTCAGCTGCCATTCCCCTGGATTCTCCTCCTTCTCAGACTTTGGTGCCTGTTTCTCCCTGTTCTTCCTCCCCTCCACTCTGAACTGGGGTAAATTTTGCTTCTACCAGCATGATCTCATTACATCCAGAGGCTTTCTTTCATTCTCCAATATTAGACCAATCCCTGTATTCACTGACTGAGTTACACACTGGTCCTAGTGTTTACCTTGAACTGTTTTGTGTCTGACTTTTCCATCTCTGAATTGCTTCTTTCTGCCCACTTCCTTGTCACAACCTCAGGGTACGTCTACACTACAGGATTATTCCGATTTTACATAAACTGGTTTTGTAAAACAGATTATATAAAGTCTAGTGCACGTGGCCACACAAAGCACAATAATTTGGCGGTGTGCATCCATGTACCGAGGCTAGCGTCGATTTCTGGAGCGTTGCACTGTGGGTAGCTATCCCGTAGCGATCCCATAGTTCCCGCAGTCTCCCCAGCCTATTGGAATTCTGGGTTGAGATCCCAATTCATGATGGTGCAAAAACAGTGTCGCAGATGATTCTGGGTATATGTCGTCACTCATTCCTTCCTCCGTGAAAGCAACGGCAGACAATCATTTCGCACCCTTTTTCCCTGGATTGCCCTGGCAGACGCCATAGCATGGCAACCATGGAGCCTGTTTTGCCTTTTATCACTGTCACCGTATGTATACTGGATGCTGCTGACAGAGGCGGTACTGCAGTGCTACACAGCAGCATTCATTTGCCTTTGCAAGGTAGCAGAGCTGGTTACCAGTCATTCTGTACCATCTGCTGCTGTCATGGGTGCTCCTGGCTGGCCTCCCTGAGGTTGGCCGGGGGCGCAAAGACAAAAATGGGAATGACTCCCCGGGTCATTCCCTCCTTTATGTTTTATCTAAAAATAGAGTCAGTCCTGCCTAGAATATGGGGCAAGTGTACTAGAGAGCCAGTGCAACAGAGAACCAGAGAGAATAGCCGCTCTGTGTCAGATCCCGCAGAAATGATGAGCTGCATGCTATTCTAGGGGGTGCCCCTGCAACAACCCCAGCCATTGCTTCCCTTCTCCCCCAACCCTCCTGGGCTACCGTGGCAGTGTCCCCCCATTTGTGTGATGAAGTAATAAAGAATGCAGGAATAAGAAACACTAACTTTTTAGTGAGATAAAATGAGGGGGAGGCAGCCTCCAGCTGCTATGATAGTCCAGACATGATATTAAATGGTGGGGTGGAGAGGAGCCCAGCATCCCACTGCTATGATAGTCCAGGCAGTACAGAATCTTTTCTTTAGACATGAAAGGGGTGGGGCTGATGGAGTTCAGCCCCCAGTTGCTATGATGAGGATGGTTACCAGCTGTTCTGTACCATCTGTCGGGAATAACCAGGAGTCATTCCTATTTTTACCCAGGTGCCCCCAACCGACCTCACCTGAGGCCAGGAGCCCTCACGGGATGATGACGAGGATGGCTATCAGTCCTTTTGTACTGTACCATCTGCCGGAGGGGAGGGGAGGGGAGGGGAGAGAATGCTGCTGTTCAGTGCCGCAGCACTGCGTCTACCGGCAGCATGCAGTAGACATACAATGACATTGAAAAAAGTCAAGAAAAGATTTTTTTCCCTTTTCTTTCACGGGGGGGAAAGGGGGGTAAATTGACGAGATATACCCTGAATCACTCCAGACAATGTGTTTGACCCCACAGGCATTGGGAGCTCAGCCAAGAATGCAAATACTTTTCGGACACTGCGTGGACTGTGGGATAGCTGGAGTCCTCAGTCCCCCCCCCCCCATGAGCGTCCATTTGATTCTTTGGCTTTCCGTTACGCTTGTCACACAGCACTGTGCTGTGGACTCTGTATCATAGCCCGGAGATTTTTTTCAAATGCTTTGGCATTTCGTCTTCTGTAACGGAGCTCAGATTGAACAGATTTGTCTCCCCATACAGCGATCAGATCCAGTATCTCCCGTACTGTCCATGCTGGAGCTCTTTTTGGATTTGGGATTGCATCGCCACTCGTGCTGATCAGAGCTCCAAGCTGGGCAAACAGAAAATGAAATTCAAAAGTTTGTGGGGCTTTTCCTTTCTACCTGGCCAGTGCATCTGAGTTCAGATTGCTTTCCAGAGCAGTCACAATGGTGCACTGTGGGATACCGCCCGGAGGCCAATACCGTCAATTTGCGGCTACATTAACCCTAATCCGTCATGGCAATACCAATTTCTGCGCTACTCCCCTCTTCGAGAGGGAGTACAGAAACTGGTTTAAAGAGCCCTTTATATCGATATTAAGAGCCTCTTTGTGTGAACGGGTGCAGGGTTAAATCGGTTTAACGCTGCTAAATTCAGTTTAAACGCATAGTATAGACCAGGCCTCAGCATCTCCTTTGATTCCTCTCAATTTCTCTGTTCACCTGCAAGCCCTTGACAAATCCTTCCACTTCTTTTTATACAATATCCGCAATGTTGACTGCATCCTCCCTAATAGCTACGACTATAGACTGTATCCTTATCATCTCCTAGGCTGACTACTGCAACCTACCAATTTCCTGCCTTCTCCTCGACACTTCAGCCTATCTTCTCTTGCTATTCTGGCCAGGTCTCCCGCCTACCTTTTTCTTGTATTTCTGCTCTCTCTGCATTAAGTCCATTCTTCACCTCCTCACTTTCAAAACTCTACATTATTAGTCTCCTGCCTACATCTGTTCTTAACTCCTAAACCCTCTCCCTGCACTTTGCACATCCTTACCTTTTGGCTTCTCCATCTGTTTCCCCTAGCCACTCCCAGATTTGCCTATTCTTTCATGTTCTCTAGGGTGACCATCCTCCCATTTTGGCAAGGACAGTCCCTTTTAAGCCCTGTCCTAGACATCCCAATTTTTTAGGGCAAAACTAGGCATTTGTCCCAGTCGTCCAGTTTTGCCAAAAAGAGTGGGGCATGCCCCCCCTACTGGAGCACAGAGGAAAGTTGTGTGAGTGGAGAGTGAGTGGCTCTGGCGAGCAGCTTGGGCCAGCCCTGCATGTGGGACGGATTTTAAGTGAGTGGCTCGGACCAGCCCCACGCATGAGAGGGGACTCAGGTGAGCCTTGCACAGTCTCCCATTTTCCCTTTGGGAAATATGGTCACTCTATACATTTGGAGCAACCTTAGCCAGTATGCCAAGTCTTTCTCTGCACAGAGGCCAGCTTCCCTTTGCTCTTACAAAGCCCTCCTGAAATGCTATCTGTTCGGTGTAGCATTCCATCTGAAATGATGACGTGCCGCTCTATGTTTGTTCTGCACTTATTGCTCTATTTGTACCTGCTCATGCTTCTGGACAGCAAACCCTTTGGGTGAGGAATTCCACTCTGCCTGGCTCTCTGTCTCTATTGTGAAATCCTTTGTATGGTTACAGAAATGCTGGTAAAGGTCTCAGAAAGAGGAGGAGATCATCCCAGGAAGAGGGTGAATAAAGTAGCTGTTCTCTGAGTGTTGATTCAGACTAAAATGATTAGGTTGTTGGTATGAGGCATGTTAAAAAAATGCCCTGTGAATGCATTTGAAGCACCTCTGTTTGCCAGTGTGAGTGAGTGCACTTGCTGAGACAGGTTGATCCAGGATTTCATGCGGTTTTTTCTCAGAATTGAGGGCTTGCCTGCTGTGCAGCTGGAATACTGCCAGGAATGGATCAGAGTGTCATGAAAGTTTAATCTGCTATTCTCTGCCTCTGTTACCCTTCCCCCTCACTTCCAACTATTTTTTAAAAATGTCTCATAGTCTAGTATTCATGGAAATACTAGAACAAAGATTACAGATTGCTGAAATTTCAGCAAAGAATGAGCTCTGTCAATAAATTTTACCTGGAAAAAACGCTTTTAAAAAAGAAAAAGATAAGGAATAATCTTTGTTTTAATCCAGCATTGCACAAATTAATTGGCTGCTCTGAAGCATAGTTATTTGGCATGACATATCTATCTTGAAGCTGTCTCCAGATACAATACAAAGCAGATCAAGCCTTTTCATGTTTCTGGGAGTTCACTGTGCTTGCCATGGAGTTGCATTAAGCAGTTAGAATGCCAAGGTCAGTGGCAAGTTTGGGTCCAGCCACTGAGATGGATGAGAAGTGAGCTAATTGGAGGCAAGGGGAAAGGGAGAGGGCTCTGGAAAGAAGGTATAATTGGGGTGGAGTATGAAAAAATCAACAGTCTTGGATGAACTTCAGAAATTTCAGAGGAGATTCACATCCCCTAACCTACCTCCAAAAATCTGGATTATATACATTTTATCACTCAGACTTGAGAGTCACATTTTAAACCCTTCCTTTTCACTCCAAAATAATAGTGACCATTGCCTGGTTCTGTTTCCACTTACTTGGATTCCCTTCCATCCTGTACCTCTAGAATGACCCATTTCTATGTGAGAAAACACCCATCCAGTGATTAAGTTTTCTTCCCCACACCTAGGCTGGTGCCAGGATCAGTTAAATTTGGGGTAGGAAGTAGAGTTAGCACTTCCATTATGTTCCACATCAAAGAACCTCCTGTGCAGTGCAGTTAGGAATAGTGGTTAGAGCAAGGACTGGCAGTCATTCCCATTCCTACCTCTGATTCTGTTCCATTTTAGGCCCATCACTCCAACTCTTTGGACCTGTTTCTCCATCTGAAAAATGGGCAACAATAATAATGTTACTTTATGATGGTGTTTGTGGACTTCTTTAGTTCTTTGTAAAATGCTTTGAGCATCAAACTATTTTGTAGGTGTTCCTATACTCCCAAAAAGCTTATTGCAGTGGCTTGAGAATGTTTCCCCTTTGGCTGGAGTGGTTAGCCAGTATTTGGTGCCTTGCTGGGTTGTTTCTGAGAGGAAGAGAAATTGAGGGTGGAGTTAGGTATGTCTTTGGGGCAATCCTGTTTCTTTACAAAGAATGTACACACATTCCTGCTTCCCCAAACACAGTATGAACAAAAGAAAACAAGCAGATTCCTTGCTCACCATTTCCAAGCCTGAGTCACCAGCAAATCCTGTACCCCAAGGAGCCATGTCCCTCTCAGGGCCACCCTCACAACTGCTTCTTACTGACCTCTGGTTTTTTAGTTGCTTTCTGCTCTCTCACGCAGAGCTGCTACCAATTAATCCCTCCCCCCAGCCAGTTCCAGAGAAACCTCTCAGCCCACATATCTTGGGGTATGTCTACTCTACAAAATGTGGCTGATGTAAATTACACTGGCACACAGTTCCCAACTTTGGTGTATTGCTTGGGCGAGCACATACTTAGTTGCTTGTGTCTGTGCTATGTGTCCTCACCGCAAGTGGTTGCGTTTATGGAAAATGCAGTGCACCACAGGTAGCTTTTCCAGTGTGCTCCATACCACTGTCCAACACAATGCCTAGTGGGAACATTTTCACAGTGTTTTATGGGATACCATCAGTTTGCCCAGGGATGTCTGGAAACTAGAGTCAAGTTCCCACAATTGCAAATTCTCCGTACCATAATTTTTGTGCCATTTTTAAAACTCCCAGAGTCCTGTGCACCACTTTTAGGTCCTAGACATCTCTCTGGCAGAAGCAAGGATGCTGCAGAGTCCAATGCATTCCTAATAACTTTTGCTAATGAGTCTACTGCAATTGAGGAATTTCAATGAGTACTACTACAACTGGTTTTGTGAAGAGGAGGAGAAGATGTTTGATGACAATCACTGGATGCTGATGGACATAGTGGATAAAAATTTCAGATTGCTGCTGGCATTCATGGAGCGGTTCCACATGGTGGACTGAGAAATAAGCACTGACTGGTGGGATTGCATTGTAAGGCAGATTTGGGATGACAAACAGAGGCTTCAGAACTTTTGGATGTGAAAGGCCGAATTCCTGTATCTGTGTGCCAAACTCACCCCAGCCTTCCAGCTCAGGGACACCAGAATGACAGCTGTATTGACAGAGAAGAAGTGAGTGGCAATCGAGCTCTGGAAATTTGCTATTGGTTAGTGGCCAATCAGTTTGAAGCTGGAAAATCTACAGTGGGAGATGTTGTCGTGCAAGTGTGCCAGGCCATTAAGCATATCCTGCTGCACAGGACTGTGACTCTTAGCAATGTGCAGGAAATAGTAGATGGATCTGAAGCGATGGGGTTCCTGAACTGTGGTGGGCAGATGGGTCGCATGTCTCTATTCTGGAACCACCCCACCATGCCAGTGAGTACATAAAGAGAAAGGGGCACTTCCCCATGGGTATGCAAATACTGGTGGCTCACAGGAATGCTTCACTGACTTCAGGTGCATGATGTTCAAATCTTAAGAACGCAGGACTGTTTGGAAAGCTGAAAGCGAGGACATTGTTTTCCAATTGGCAGATTAACATTGGTGATGTTGAAATGCCAGTAGTGATTCTGGGGCTCCCAGCCTACGCCTTGCTCTTCTGGCTCATAAAGCCAAACATCAGCCACTTCAACAGCACTAAGGAAAGATTCGGCTACTGGCTCAGCAGGTGCAGAATGACTATTAAATGGGCTTTTGATAGATTAAAAGGTTGCTGGCAATGCTTACTGGCTAGATTAGATCTCAGTGAGGCAGACATTCCCATAATAATAGCTGAATGTTGTGTACTACATAATATCACTGAGGTGAAGAGGGAAAGGCTACTGGTGAGGTGGAGGGATGAGGTGGACTGGCCATCTGATGAATTTGAAAAGCCAGACAAAAGGGCTATTAGAAAAGCCAAATATTGAGGCACTGGGCTGATGGAGGCCTTAAAAGAACATTTAAACAGTCGGTCATAGTAGTGTTGTATGATTCTTTTATGAACTAGTGTGCCTTTGTGTGCAGTGTTTAAATATGGGTGGGCTATTGATTTTATAATGTTTTTGCTGTAAAAAATATACTCTGAGTTTCTGAAAATAGAACTGTATCATGTGCAAAGAAACAGGAAACAAAGTTAAAGTGCAAATACCCAAGATGCACAAATTAAAAACATTTTAGCAGTCACCCTCTTATCCAAATTTAAACAATAACATACATGTTTACATATTAAAAACATTACAGTGTTTCATTTCAACTGCAAAACATGTAGTGCACTGTGCTTGGTGGCTGACCCTGTGACTAGCATAGGTCAGAGAAGGTGTAGCCATGGTTCTCCTTGTTCTCCTCTGGTGTGCAGTGGAAGGGGTAAGTGTTCGTGCCATGCTGCCACCTGTTGTGTTGGAGATGGGGCGGTTAGGGAACAGTGACCATTGAGTTTTTTATAGATTGGAAAGGCTGCTGTGTCCAGGTCTTTGGGCACATGGATCAGTAATGTTCTCCAACATCTGCATTTGTTGCCTGAGCAAAGCCCTAATGTCCTGGTGCACATACTGCTGCACATGTCTGTCCCTTTGCCTCTCCTGCAGCAGCTGCTTTCTCCAGGGCCAGCCTTAGGGAAAATGGTGCCCTGGGTGAACTTGTATTTTGACCCCCCACATACACACATCAATCCAGCCCCCATGGGTTCCTTCACCCCCATCACCTTTGGGCCCCGCTGCCTCCCCCAGTGTTTAATTTGTATTGAAAGAGATGCCAGAGCTCAGCTCTGGCATAAATTACGCACTGGCAGGGCAGCCTTATACTCGCGGGTGCTGGCCTAGCACCCAGCTCTGCAGGCAACACCACTCCCAGCAGCGGCAGTGCAAAAGTAAGAGTGGCATGGTATATGGTGTATTGCCACCGTTCTGTGCTGCTGCTGTGGCTTGGGATGCCTGATACTCTGGATGTGGCTCAAGGTGGGCTTCACACTGTCACTTGGCCCTTCTGCAGCCCTCTGGCCACCTCTGGCTCACCCAGGGTGCCATTTCAGATTGGACTGGGGGATGGGAGAGGAAACTTTAGCTATGATTCCTGGGACTACTTAGGCACCTGAAAACTTAGGAATTAGCTGATAGGAGCACTGTACCTAATTGTTATATAAAGAAAGAAAAAAATATGTACAAACTGCAATTAAAGCCATGTTTAAAGTTTATATGTAAATTTAGAACAATTAGGAGATAATACAGCAAGATATTCTCAATCCCAAGTCTTGAGGTATCAGTTCTGGAGCTTTAACACAGGTATCAGAAACACGTTCGATACTTTGTACACTATCTTTAGTAGAGATAAATAAAAATTAATAAAATCTTCTTACTTATTTTCTCTGAACAGACAAGCTATGTGTTACTGCCATTATCTACTCTATTTTAGTCAATTTTTTTTTTTACTAAAAGCATAATTTTAACATATGTGATTAAGGTTTTTTCTCTTTTATTAAGAAAGGGAATTTATTTTTCTAATTATTTTGGCATTTATGTTTACCAATCATAATCATAAATGTGACTCACTAACATTTGACTCCATCACTGCTATTGGTATCATAGTTCATGCAAATTTTAAGTTATTTTACAGATATAACTAAAAATACAATTTGAAAATAAGCAATCTTCACTTGCCCAGTGTCTGAAGTTATGTGTTTAGTTAATGGTTTTTAGACTGGCAGTGCTAAGGTGAGTACAAGCTAAACTTACATTCTAGGAGGATACTATTATTTGATTGTACCACTTTAAATAATGAATGACAAGGCACAATATGATAATAAAAGTAAGAATGATAATTACACCAGCCAGGACAGGTTAGACATTTTAGAACTCACTACTCAAAGAATCAAATGTAAGCGTCAGAGAGAAATAAAATTATGAAATGTACAGACCAATCAAAAAACTAAAATAACAGCCCTTTGAAAGAATAAACTTACAGAGAATATATGTGCATTGCAGGAAGTATCAAAAAGTAACAACAACAACAACAATAATACAAGAATGTGTTGGGAAGTGAGTGTGAAAGACACAGTGCATATGTGTGAGACAGAGAGACACAGTGTGTGTGTGTGTGTGTGTGTGTTTGTGTGTGAGAGAGAGAGAGAGAGAGAGAGAGAGAGAGAGACACGCTGCCCCTTTAAGTAGATCAGCACTCACCAGTCTGAAGCCTGTTTTTTCAGATGCAGCAGCAGCCCAGCAAGCTCTGTCCCACGTCCTTGTTTTCAGCCCTGTCATGTCCCCCCCCCATACACCTCTGTGGAGATGGGGTGCTGGGGAGGCGGGGGCAGGGAGACATCCTGACATCAGCGTGCCCTCCTCCCCCTCGACTCTGCACAGGGATTGGGAGGCTCCCGGGAGCAACTGGCTAGGGGCTCCAAGGCACTTGGAGGGGGGAAGGAGCACTTGAAGTGCACAACACTTGGTAGTCTGCTGGGTGGCTGTGCAGCTTAGAGGGAACTTAGCTCCTGGCTTGCATCTCCCTCCTGTCCTTCCTCCCCCATTGCCATGTACTGCAGGGGTCTCCATTTCAGACTCTCGCAAGTGTACACAGTCACATTTGGAGTACTGTTCGGGTCTCTGCCACATGTGGCATGCAGGTCTGTGGGATAGTCCAAGGTTTTTTGTTTCCTCCCTTGCCTTCCGATATGCCTGCCACAGTTCCTTTGCTATCACACTGCCTTGCTGCTCATCGTCTCATGCCCCAGCCTTAGCATCCTCCGTGCAATCTGCATGAAGATCTCTGTATGTCAGCTCCTTAACTGGGCTTGCTCAGCCTCTTATCCCTGAGACTGAGATCCATGACTTCTTTCCTGCGCCGGGCAGGAGCACATCTTGTAGCTCTCTGTATTCTTGGAATGAGCATGGTAGGATGCTTGCCAAGATGAGCTAGCTGGTGTGCACACCAACCTGGGCAATCAGGAAATGGCATTTCAAAAGCACAATGGGGGGCTTAAAAGGGGAGGGTGGGCTTCCAGTGTCTGTGGTCCTTGGACAGTGGACTTCAAAATTGTGACTGGAGTAACCACTGTCATGGGGACATGAGCACTGTGGGACAGCAGTTGGAGGACTGTTGGGGTTGACATAGGTAATGTAGTGTCTACACTTGCACTAACATGACTTCCGACTGCAGCTCTCTGTTCTTTGGGAGAGGTGGTGCAATTTTGTTGATGGAATGGGCTGCTTACATCAGAAGGAGAGAAATTTAGGTAGAGACACATGCAAAACTATGTTGAAACAAGTCAACTTAGGTCAACCTAATGTTGTAGCATAATCATGCCTTACCTTCTAATGGGCCTTGTCATGTGGCCCATTGCCTTGGGCAGTGACTATCTATTGTGTCCAGCTATTCCTACATAAATGTGTATGTAATTGCTTTTTCCGTTTAACCTGAAAGAAGAGTGCTTAACATTCCCATCAGCTTTAACCAGGCCTGTGATTGTCTACAGATCAAAGTCCAGCATAACAGACATGCTCACTGACATATATCTCTCACCATCGTGAACAGCTGATGTTAGAGAAAGATCATGCAAGTCCAGGAGGGGAAAAGGTAACAGTGTGCACGTGGATACAAGTACTGTACAGCGGAGTCATGGTCTAATGCCAGCAATGACTTTTTCATTTGATCAAAAACTGATTCAATTTTCAGCACGAGGAACAGACTGAAAACAGTCTGGGTGCACTTACAGATGGCACTGAAGGGACTCCAGAGTGGGCTGGATTGATGCAATTTAACTAATGAACTGGAGTCAGATTTGACAGCATCATGCAGCTAATGATCTGTGAATCAAATGAAAGTGCTGGAGTAAGGGAAAAATAAAACCAACTTATCATTTGTTAGATTTTAATGTGTTAGTGGTGACTCCGCCGCTCCGGCTAGTAGAAACACCCCTAGATTTTCTCAAAGATAGGGTGACCGTATTTTCCCAAAGGGAAAACGGGACAGCGCAAGGGGCTAGCCTGAACGTTCCCCCTCCCCTCCATGAGAGCCCCTCCCCAACCCTCCCTGCCTCCTGCCTCTGCTGGGCTGGCCTAAGGCCCCGCTTCATGCACCATGTGTGAGGCTGACATGAGCCCCACCCACACACCCACGGGGCCAGCCTGAGCCCTCCCTCCCATGCAGGGCTGGTATTCTGCTCATCCTCCCTCCACACTTTCCTCTGCGCCCCACTAAGGATTGCACACACACACACTTTTTTTTTTTTTTTTTGGCAAAACTGTGCATTTGTCCCATTTGCTCTTTGCAACTAGCAAATGGCACAAATGCCTAGTTTTGCCAAAAAAAAGTCAGGACAGCCAGGACAGAGCTTAAAAAAGGGACTGTCCAGGCCAAAACAGGACATATGGTCACCCTATTCATAGAAATATGATACAGTTTATAGGAGAATAATTAAGGCAGGGCTGTGAATGACAGTGCTAGTGGATTTATGCAGGCAAACTACCTTTTGGGTGGAGTTTGTGGAGAACTTTTCTATAGATATGGACTTGGCAGTGAAGCAGATCTTCTGAGATCCTTACATGTGAGATCCTTACTCATTTTTTACTCCGAATGTAAATGACAGTTTTCATAGTAAGGACTGAGAATGGGAGAAGTGAATTACTGAAATGTGCAAGATTATATGAAATATTTAAAACTGGGCTGACCCAAATGCTGGAGGATAAATTGAAAGGAGCAGTTTCAGACTAGATATGAACTGATACAATTTTTTTATTTCCTACTCTAATGATTCCATGAAGATACAAAATATGCCTATTCTGTAAGGGAAGCCATAATTAAACATTAATTATGTGTACAATACATGTGACAAAGAGATGGGCCTGAACCATGAAGTTCTGATCTTGATACAAACTTTCCCCAAAGTTCAGGGATATGCCTGTCTATTTTTCTTTGGACTGATATAGTCTCCAACATAGCTGTGTATGAGTGCCTAACAGATAGTAAGGAATTGTCACAATACCCCTGTGGGGCAGGGAAGTATTACTACCCCATTTGGGGTATGTCACGGAGTTCCTGGGTGATGCTTTGGAATTGCTCCCCACCAAGCCAGTCAGGACTTTGGGGAGCCTCCTCTCCCTTGGAGCAGACTGTCTCCAGGGCAAGAAGCTCACATGGCTTCACCTCCTGGGTCTCTCCTTGGAGCATTCAGCATCCTCTGCCCCTCCGTGCTCTTCCCTTCCGCCCAGGTTGGGTCCTGGGGAAGCCACAGGGTCCTGCACCCCCTCTTTGCAGTCAGACGTGACTCTTAGCCAGCCAGTAAAACAGAGGTTTATTAGATGACAGGAACATGGTCTAAAACAGAGCTTGTAGGTACAGAGAACGGGACCCCTCAGCTGGGTCCATTCTGGGGCCCAGCGAGCCAGACAACCCCATCTGCTCTTACTTCCCGTCCCCAGCCAGCTTCAAACTGAAACCCCCTCCAGACCCTTCTTTTCTGCTGAGTTCCTTTCCCAGGCCAGGAGGTCACCTGACCTCTTTGCTCTCCCACACCTTTAGCATCCCCTTGCAGGGGGGAAAGGGCCTGGACATTAGTTGGTAGGCGACAGAGGGTCAGCCAGAAACTGAGGCACCCACGCAGTATTCAGAGGAAACATTAAGAACGGTCCCACTTTGTCAAAGGGTACTGTTGGGGTCCCTGCCAATAGGTCCATCAATGGCTATTAGCCAGGATGGGCAGGGATGGTGTCTCTAGCCTCTGTTTGCCAGAAGCTTGGAATGGGTGACAGGAGATGGATCACTTGATGATTACCTGTTCTGTTCATTCCCTCTGGGGCACCTGGCCTTGGCCACTGTCAGAAGGTGAGATACTGGGCTAGATGGACCTTTGGTCTGACCCAGTATGGCCATTCTTATGTTCTTATTTTGTGGAATTGAGACAAAGAAAGATCCAGTGAAGTGACTTGCCCAGGGTCATGCAAAAAGTCAGTGGCAGAACCAAGAATTGAACACAAGTTTCCAGAACCCCAGGCCATTGCCTAAACCACGATTTCTTTCTTCTATATGCATGTGGAATACAGGAAGGTGGGGATGTGAAGTAAACATTTTATTGGAAGGAGTCCGGGGCTGGAGTCCTCAGTACCCCCTCCCTCCCTCCATGAGCGTCCATTTGATTCTTTGGCTTTCCGTTACGCTTGTCACACAGCACTGTGCTTTGGACTCTGTATCGTAGCCTGGAGATTTTTTCAAATGCATTGGCATTTCATCTTCTGTAACGGAGCTCAGATAGAACAGATTTGTCTCCCCATACAGTGATCAGATCCAGTATCTCCCGTACGGTCCATGCTGGAGCTCTTTTTGGATTTGGGACTGCATCGCCACCCGTGCTGATCAGAGCTCCAAGCTGGGCAAACAGAAAATGAAATTCAAAAGTTTGTGGGGCTTTTCCTGTCTACCTGGCCAGTGCATCCAAGTTCAGATCGCTTTCCAGAGCGGATATAATTGTGCACTGTGGGATACTGCCCGGAGGCCAATACCGGCGATTTGCGGCCACACTAACCCTAATCCGACATGGCAATACCGATTTCAGCACTACTCCCCTCGTCGGGGAGGAGTATAGAAATCTGTTTAAAGAGCCCTTTATATCGATATAAAGGGCTTCGTTGTGTGGACGGGTGCAGAGTTAAATCGGTTTAATGCTGCTAAATTCAGTTTAAACGCTTAGTGTAGACCAGGCCTGGGATGCTTGATGAAAACATGAGTAAGTGTATGGAATTACATAGCATTATAGAAGCACTTCTTGGATAAACATACACAAACCCCTACTTCCTTGGAGTTCATTTCAATATTCTGGTGCATCTGGAGATGGGAGAGTAGCTAACAGTTCTGGGATCAAGAGGATAATTCCAGTAGTTCCTCTCTCAACAAAGATGGTTGTGATAGCTGAGGCTGTGTGCAGTGACTAAATGCCCAGAGCACACTTCCGTTATATAAGAATTTTGCATGCCTAGCAAATGTTTCCCAGCAATGTCTTTGATTGCTAACTATTAGAGAGACAAGGTGGGTGAAGTAATATCTTTTATTGCTCGGGTTCTCAACCTTTTTCTTTCTGAGCCCCTCACCCCCTGCTATAAAAACTCCAGGGCCCTGTAGGAGCAGGGGGTGGCTCTGGGCTCTGAATTTCAGCTGCCAGAGCGAGGGACTCGGGGCTCCCAGATTCAGCCATGGGGGCTGGAGCTTGGGGCTTCAGCCATGGAGCAGGGGAAAGGTTTCAGCTGAGGGGGAGGACACAGGGCTCTGAACTTCAGCCACCAAACAAAGGGGCTCAGGATTTTAGCCCTTTGGGGCTGGGGGCTTCAGCAATGGGGTAGGAGGGCTCAGGGCTTCTGCCCTGTGGGGCTTGGGGCTTCAGTGTCAGGGCTCCCAGCGTTAGCCTCACTGGGTGGGGTACTTGTGGTTTCTGCCCCATGGGGGCACTGGGGCTTGTGGCTCTGGGTTTCAGTCCTGTGGCTCTGGGTTTCAGTCCCATGGGGGCACCAGGACTCTGAGCTTTAGACCCACAGCGTGCTGGGACTTGGGGCTCCAAGCTTCAGCCCCACAGCTCTGGGCTTTAGCCCTGCGGGGAGTGCAAGGGTTCAGAGCTCTAGGCTTCAACCTCCCGGGGCACAGGGGACTCTGGGCTGCAGCTGCAGGGCCCTGCGGACTCCTGAAACTGGCTCATGGCCCCCCAGGAGGCCGCAGATCCCTGGTTGAGAACCATTGTTTTATTGGACCAACTTCTGCTGGTGAGAGAGACAAGCCTTTGGGTTTACACAGAGCTTGTCTTCAGGTCTGGGAAACTTGATCAGAGTGTCACAGCTAAATATATGGTGGAACAGATTGTTTAGCATAAATAGTTAACATACATTTCTCATAACACATAGTTGTCACCTCCTATCTCACACTGGAACCCGTACAAGGTGGTATCAAACAACTACAACCCATACTTGAGAGGGACCCCAACCTAAAAGATATTTTTCCTAAACCCCCACTTCTGGCCTTCAAACAACGCCCCAGGCTCTCCAAGCTCATCATCAGAAGTAAGCTCCCACAGACCAGGACACACCAACTCAGAGCGGCACCAGAACCTGCCAGAACAACAGATGCAAAACTTGCAGACTCCACTGCAAAACTCCACTGCTACAACAATCACCACCACCTACAACACACATTTCAAGATTCATGAGTTCTACACGTGCCTATCACAACATGTGGTGTTACTTCATCCAGTGCCTCAATAACTGCCTCAATAACAACTATGTGGGTAAAACCACACAATCACTACACTCTTGAATGAACTCACATAGGAAAATGATAAAAAATAAAAACACCCTATCAAACTCTATATCTGACCTATCAGTCCTCATCCTCAAAGGAAACCTGCACAACTCCTTCAAAAGACAAGCCTGGAAGCTTAAATTCATAACCTTGCTAACCACTAAAAATCATGGACTGAACAGAAACTCTTGATTTATGGTTTATTACAATAATCTGTAACCCACTATGAACCACCCCAGATGCCCTTCCTGCCCCACCCTTCCTTTCCTCTCTATGACTGGACGGGTGTTAATGGACCACTTAATCTTGAATGGTTCCTTGGAATATGTGTTAACTAATTATGCTAAATTATCTGTTCCACTTTATATTTAGCTGTGACACTCTGAGTACCTTTCACAGACCTGAAGAAGAGCTCTGTGTAAGCTGAAAGCTTGTCTCTCTCACCAACAGAAGTTGGTCCAATAAATATTACCTCACCCACCTTGTTTCTCTAATATCCTGGGACCGCCATGGCTACAACAACATTGCATACAACTATTATTATTATTTATTTGTATTGTGGTAGTGCCTAGAGACCCCCATCCGAGATCAGGGCCATGTGGTGTTAGGCACTGTACAAACACATATCAAAAAGATCTTTGTCCACGATCTCACAGCAAGTCAGGGACAAAGTTGGGAATGAAATCTTCATGAATCGTGACTCTCAATGCCAGCCTCTAACCATTCTGCAGTACTCCCTCACTTACTGGCAGTGGCATTATCCTGGCATCATTATTTTAACCCTTTATTCCCTCTTCATGCAGACGTCTAATAAAACAAACAAACCAGCCCAGTTTTTCTACAATGAAAACAAATATATCATACACTGTACTTGTCACACTCTTTATAGGGAAATGGTTAGTCAGTAACTGACAGGCCTGCCCAGGAAATCTAATCTTACAAGGTCCTGCCAGTGTTGCTGGATTCTTCTGTCTTTGGTTCATGGCATCCCCTGGTGTGTTTGGCTATAACAGCTAAAGCACACACTGATGCATCAGTGAGATGTCTTGAAAGTCATCCTTTTCTGTGGATGTGTCCGATGTATTTAATAGTTCTCTTCCCTCACATGTCATTGCTGGAGGTATTTGCGTAACAACAGGATTTTTGCTCCTTAGGCATTCATCAGCTGCTGGCACTTGAAGTCACATTCCTTTCTATAGCACATCACACTTAGTTGCTGTGGATACCATTGTGCTGCCACAAACAGAGGATTAGAACTCACAATAGCCCTTCCTCTCCCTGGACAAGAAGTTCTGCTTCTGAAAGTTGCTTCAGCAGGACAGGCAAGTGGACTACCTGCTGTAGGGGCAACACTAGTAATAGTGTTGGTTGGTGAATGGTGGGCACTATATTAGACCATTTCAAGTTCCTTCCACCCATCTAGCAATGATGTGAATACCTTACTCTGAAGGTGCTGGATAAAAAAAGCAGGACGTATAGTTTGGTGAGCCTGTGAAGGAATAGCCTAGCCAAAAGATCAGGGTCTTTCATTAGGCTCCCCATCTCTAATTGTGTAAAAACAGTCTTTATTATGGTGAGGGTGACCAGATAGCAATTGTAAAAAACAGGACATGGGGTGAGGGGTAATAGGCGCCTATGTAAGAAAAAGTCCCCCAAAAAGGAACTGTCTCTTTAAAAACGGGACATCTGGTCACCCTAATTATGGTATTTCAGCACTTTGACTTTTTGTATTTCCTCTCTTAAAACTAGAAGAGCAAAGGAATGTAGGAAGAAAGAGAAGTGTTTGCTGAACATCTCACAACCCTGAAAAAGGTCAACAGTCCCTTCTAATCAGAAGATAAGATTTGGGATCTAGGGAAAAGAAATCTTTATTTCCAAACTGCTTTGCCCATACTTTGTACTGGGATCAAACCCATCTATAGGTGCTGAGTTTTTCTTTTCCCCAGGGGCACTCCACTCATAGGCACTGACTCCCTGGGGGCAAGGGTGCTGAGCACCCACCAGCAGCTCCCCCGATCAGCTCCTCCCCCTCTCCCCAGTGCCTCCCACCTGCCAGCGTCCCTGTTGATCAGCACTACCCCCTCCCTCCCAGCGCCTCCCACTCACCGCGATCAGCTGTTCTGCGGCATGCAGGAGGCATTGGCGGGTGGGGGAGAAGTGAGGATGGGGTGGTCCGTGGAGGAGGCAGGACTGGGTGGGAAGAGGCGGGGGCTGGAGTGGGGGCGGAAAGAGGCAGGGCACAGATGGAAGAAGGTGTAGAGTGGGGCCTGGGGGAGAGCGGGGGTTGAGCACATTCTGGCTCATTAGAAAGTCAGCGCCTCTGGCTCTACTCCCGCTCTGACTGGAAGCCCCACCCTTGCTCTGTCCCTCACCCAAACCCCACCCTCCCTCTGCCCTCTCCCCAAGGTCCTGCCCTCATCCCACCTCTTCCCGCCCTGATCAGCTGATTAAGGGCACCACCAAAGAGCTGATTGGGGGTGCTGCCAAACAGCTGTGGCTGGTGGGGGCTGAGCACCCACTATTTTTTTCCCTGGATGCTCCAGCCCTGAAACACCCATGGAGTCGACGCCTATGAATCCATCTAATTGCAGAAGTCACACAGTATGTCTAAACTGCACAGTTAACCCAGCCTCTTTCTGAAGTTTTAAACAATATCTGTCGAGAAAAACCTCTGACCTCATTTGAAAGTGCTTTAAGCTCAGGTCTGCTTCCTGGATGGGATTATGGGTTAGAACCTGGGCTTCACTTTAACTCAGGTTAGGACCCACCCATGTTGCAGTGAGGAGACAGGCTAAATCACTTGAGTACTGATAGTCCTTCAGTTCCCTTTCCACAATTTCTACTGAAAGATAGTGAAGTTCTCCCACAATTTATAGAGAAAATCCTAGAGCACCTGAGTTCAAAGAACCGTGGGATATACCCTCAGATGCACCTAGACAAGAGTAGAAATAGTGAGGACACAGTAAAGCATGTATGGCTTTCATTGAGGATATTCACACTGCCCACACTCAGATGCTCAGACCTAAGTGCCAATCACCCAGGTTAACGGTGCAGAGTAAAAATAGCCACGGACAGATAGATGGGTCTAAACTGTATCACCGGATCCAAGCACTTTTGAATTTTGGGAAAGTTCAGATAAAGAGCTACTCTCAAACTTCACAGCTGTCCTAAACTAAGAAGCAGATGTAAGCATCTCTCAATTGTGGATACATTCTAGTTTGGAGCCATGTGTAATCTTTGTCCTTGTCTATGCTTGCAACAGAATGTAGAGTACATGTAGCTACATGTTGCAGTGCAAGACAGTCTCTGTCCATACTGTATTATGTTGCTACATGTGGCAATGAAAGGCTCTGACAGGGCAAGGCAGTGGGGAAAGGCTCTGGCAGTGGGACAGCCTCCTCCATGCTGTCTCCCTTGCCACCTCTCCCCATGCCAGAGCCTTTTCCTGATGCTGCAGTCTTTCACTGAGATGGGGAGAGGCTTTGGCAGCAGGGAGGCAGACGTGGAAGGCATTCGTTGGAGGGTGCAGAGAGCCATGTAGGGTATATACTCTAGGAAGTACTTCTTCATACAATCCATACTCAACCTGGCATACTCATTGCCAGGGGATGTAGTGAAGGCCAAAACTATAATAGGGTTCAAAAACAAATTAGATAAGTTCTTTGAGGATCGGTCCTTCAATGGCTATTAGCCAAGATGGTCAGGGATGCAACCCCATGCTCCGAGTGTCCCTAGCTTCTGACTGCCAGAAGCTTGGAGCAGACAACAGGAAATGGACCACTCACAAGTGTTGACTTGCTCTTCATGTGTCAGTTTACTTTCTAATAATGTCTCTAGGCACAATAATAAGTAAAACAAAGAAAGTAAAAAAAATCTTTACAGCTTTTTTCCCTCTCGTAGAATTATAGAATATCAGGGTTGGAAGGGACCTCAGGAGTTATCTATTCCAACCCCCTGCTCAAAGCAGGACCAATCCCCATCTAAACCATCCCAGCCAGGGCTTTGTCAAGCCTGACCTTAAAAACCTCTAAGGAAGGAGATTCCACCACCTCCCTAGGTAAACCCATTCCAGTGCTTCACCATCCTCCTAAGGAAAAAGTTTTTTCTAATATCGAACCTAAACTTCCCCACTGCAACTTGAGACTATTACTCCTTGTTCTGTCATCTGGTACCACTGAGAACAGTCTAGATCAATCCTCTTTGGAACCCCCTTTCAGGTAGTTGAAACCAGCTATCAAATCCCTCCTTATTCTTCTCTTCTGCAGACTAAATAATCTCAGTTCCCTCAGCCTCTCCTCATAAGTCGTGTGCTCCAGCCTCCCAATCATTTTTGTTGCCCTCCGCTAGACTCTTTCCAATTTTTGCACATCCTTCTTGTAGTGTGGAGCTCAAAACTGGACACAGTACTTCAGATGAGGCCTCACCAATGCCGAATAGAGGGGAATGATCACATTCCTCAATCTGCTGGCAATACTCCTACTTATACAGCTGGACCCTATCCCTACCCTCCAGCTTATCTACCTCTCCCTCCAGCTTAGTGCCATCCGCGAACTTGCTGAGGGTGCAATCCATCCCATCATCCAGATCATTAATGAAGATGTTGAACAAAACTGGCCACAGGACCGACCCATGGGGCAATCCACTTGATACTGGCTGCCAACTGGACATGGAGCTGTTGATCGCTACCCGTTGAGCCCGATGAGCTAGCCGGCTTTCTATCCATCTTATAGTCCATTCATCCAATCCATACTTCTTTAACTTGCTGTCAAGAATACTGTGGGAGACCATATCAAAAGCTTTGTATCATGTGCACCACTTTCCCCATATCCACAGAGCCAGTTATCTCATCATAGAAGGCAATTAGGTTAGTGAGGCACGACTTGCCTTTGATGAATCCATGCTGACTGTTCCTGATCACTTTCCTCTCCTCTAAGTGCTTCAAAATTGAGTCCTGGAGGACCTTCTCCATAATTTTTCCAGGGACTGAGGTGAGGCTGACTGGCCTATAGTTCCCCGGATCCTCCTCCTTCCCTTTTTTAAAGATGGGCATTACAAGAGCCTTTTTCCCCCGATCGCCGTGAGTTTTCAAAGATAATGGCCAATGACTCTGTAATCACATCCGCTAACTCCTTTAGCACTCTCAAATGCAGTGCATCCAACCCCATGGACTTGTGCTTGTCCAGCTTTTCTAAATAGTCCTGAACCACTTCTTTCCCCACAGGGAGCTGATCACCTCCTCCCCATACTGTGCTGCCCAGTGCAGTAGTCTGGGAGCTGACCTTGTTTGTGAAGACAGTGGCAAAAAAAGCATTGAGTACTTTAGCTTTTTCCACAAACTCTGTCACTAGGTTGCCTCCCACATTCAGTAAGGGGCCGACACTTTCCTTGACCTTCTTCTTGTTGCTAACATACCTGTAGAAACCCTTCTTGTTACTCTTAACATCCCTTGCTAGCTGCAACTCCAGGAGTGATTTGGCCTTCCTGATTTCACTCCTGCATGCCTGAGCAATATTTTTATACTCCTCCCTGGTCATTTGTCCAATCTTCTGTTTCTTGTAAGCTTCTCTTTTGTGTTTAAAATCAGCAAGGCTTTCACTGTTAAGACAAACTGGTCCCTTGCCATATTTACTATTCTTTCTATACATCGGGATAGTTTGTTCCTGCAGCCTCAATAAGGATTCTTTAAAATACAGCCAGCTCTCCTGGACTCCTTTCCCACTCACGTTATTCTCCCAGGGGATCCTGCCCATCATTTCCCTTAAGATGTATTTTTATTTTTGCTTCTGAGCACTGAAGAAATCTATGTCAGTGAGTGATCATATTAAAAATGTCCCATAAAACACATTTGCTAAAGGAAATTGGAAAACACTCTGGTTTTGGTAACTTAATAACATCAGGAATTATGAAAATCTTTAAAAGCAATT
The DNA here is from genome assembly GCF_025201925.1 of Gopherus flavomarginatus. Taxonomy (NCBI): domain Eukaryota; kingdom Metazoa; phylum Chordata; order Testudines; family Testudinidae; genus Gopherus; species Gopherus flavomarginatus. The sequence goes on along the minus strand of NC_066621.1, from coordinate 121,456,092 downwards.
CAGCTTTGGGACCCCAGTAAATCTTAGCTAATTCTATTCATATGCTGATTAATGTAATACTTTTATGATTCATTTTATAGATGAACTTTGTTGGATTCTTTTGATGCTGGAAATAAAAATTAAACTTGTAGAGTGTTTGATTCAGTACATTGGCAATGTGCACGTTTCTCTACATTTCCCTTTGAAGGATTAAAAAACCAGAAGGATGCACATTTATTTGGGGAAATCTAGTCTTTTTTGTCTGAGATGCATTTTAATCTTTTGCAGCAAAGTAAGCATAGTAAGGCTTTTGTTTCCCTTTACGTGCTCAAAAATGATTATGTTCATATATGTATAACCAGATGAACATTCCACAGCACGCACACACATATATTCATTTCCTCCTTCTTTTGGGATAATGGCTCATAATTAAATACATGCAGCTGAACAATGGAAACATTGAGTTGAAACTACACCACTGTAGGGATGAGGCATGAGCGATTAAACTTCACAGGGTAGGAAGGATGGTCTAGCAAATAGAGTACTGACTAGAGACCTTGAGACCTGGTGTGTTCAGGGTTATGAGGCACCTTGATACCATCTGCCCTTAGCATGAAGAAGCCTTGTCTGTGCCTGCTGTGGGTCAGCTCCCCGAATCCATTGGCCATGGGCAGTACGAACATTCCCCTCTAGTCCTTGTAGTTACTCTACAAGTTAGTGATTGGCACACCTCAACTGTTGAGCCCTGTGAGGGTTTTTCTGGCGTGTTCAGCCTTGATCCACTGGGCATTTACAATATTTGAAGATTCACTGCTTTCAGAGAAACAGTATACCACCAGCTTACAATTTCCATCTCAGATCACCACTCTGCTTCACGCACAGCGCTTGGATGCTCTTATAGTGAAATTAAGTATACGTTTATTTAACAAAGCCTAGAGACTCAAGTAGTAGCAAGTAGAAGTATTGGAAATAAATGGTTACATATTAAATGAAATCATAACATGCATTCTAGAACCTAGACCTAATTAACTAGATACTTTTATGTCTTGTAGAGCAGTGCTCACCCAAAATCTTTGCAATGCATTACAGTCAGATTGGCTGTGACCTTCCCATGCCTGCTAGGTAAAGCATTCAGTGTGTTTCTTTGCGTTTATTCAGAAATGGGACATCTCTTGCAGATTTCTCTTATTTCGCCTGTGGCTCAGTATGCAAATATGCATACAATGTGAGGCATACAGTACACAAATGACCAGACAGGGAGATAGGTGTCTGTTATCTCCTGTCTGAAAGGAACATATCCGAGGTATGTCATCTCCTGGTGACCTGCCTTAATGCCAAGATCTTAAGAATATAATTTTGTGTATAGATACATAACTCCTTGCATATTATCTGTATATACATTTCACAATGATTATGTCAATCAGTGGGCTACTGGCTCTTGTTAGAGATCTGAAATGCCAACCTTTGGTGAACTATTATACATATATCTGACCCCAGGGGATCCCCATAAAACCTTATGCACCCCGTGCCTTCTGTCAGTTGGCACCATGGGGTACCAATTCCTCAGCCACAGATTTCCTGCTTGATCCATAGTTAGTCATTTAATATACCTGTACCTCAGTTCCCCATTTGGAAAGTGGGAATAATAGTATTTTCTTACCACACTGGGTTTTGTGAGGATAACAGTTCATTAGTGATTGTGAAATATTCCGACGACATGTGATGAGAGCCAAGGAAATACCTAGATGGACAGAAATTGTCTGATTGCATGCACTGACACTAGTGTTGGTATTCAGGTAAAAAGAAGCCATTGCAAATGTACACAGGCATCTAAACTTCTCTTCAGCAGTTTGTATCCCTTGCCCTTTACACAATGAGATCACCCACAGTTCATAAAAATTAGATATCTGTGTAAGTCTTTGCAGGATTGGGGCCTAAAGTTGTAAACTCTTCGGGCCTGGAAATGTATTCTTGTACGTGTTTGTATTGCACCTAGCACCATGTGGCTGATTGGGGTCTGTGGGTGCTACTGTAAGATATTAAATAATAATAAAATCCCCATCTCAATAATATGGGCTCTTGTATACAGGGCTGTTGTGGAGATGCTGCTGTGCTTCCCTTTCAATTATTGCACTGATGGTATCTACTCTACTGTTGTGTAAATCCCTTGGAGGGAAGATGGTCTTGTGGGAGTCAGAAGACCCTGACTGTGCCACAGTTTTCTTGTGTGGTCATGGACAAGTCACAGTGGGCCAGATTTTCAGTTATCAGATCTGCATGCTTATTTTGTATGTGAGAAAGATGGCTGCCATCTTGGCCAATTTGAGGGGAACCTCCAGAGTTAAAAGCATGAGCTACCACAGCTAGAGATAAACACCCCTGGTTCTGTAGGAACTCACGTCCTTGGAAAGGAACCTGTAACACATTCCCTAGTGGGTTACATACACACTACTGAATGTGCATGTACAAAGTGAGGAATTGATTACTGAACATCAAGCCCTTTACTTCTCTATGCCTTCAGTATCTCTCTAAGCCTTCAGTTTCCTCACCTTTAAACTTGCGATAACAATACTTACCTGGTAAGGAGGTTTAAAATACATTAATGTTTGTAAAGCTCTTGAGAACCACAGATGGAATACTCACTATAAGTGAAAAGTTGTATGAATGAAATGTTGAGAGTGAAAGGGAATTGGATAAAACTCAGATTTATCAGAAGAGCACCTTGCAACATCTTCTCTGGTTAAATTAATTTGCTGAATCAATGAACAGAAGTATCCCCTTACATCAAAAGAGAATACTATAGTGCAATGTGTTATTTTTAAACTGATGGTACAGGAGTAGTAAGGAGATAAAACTGGTTGATATTTGGCTATGGTGATTGTTCTTAGAGTACATGTCAGCCAATGACATGATCACAGTTTTGACTTTGTATTCTCTGCACTGCATCTTTAAATTTCTAAGGGTTTATCTCTCAGCAGAAAGCAACTGCCATTTTGTGTCTTATTTCTGCTTCAGAAACTGAATCTCTTGCTCAAGAAGATTTTTCTGTTTTCATTTCTTTAATCTCAAAACAGAAGTAAAATTTGTGTGAAAAATACAAGGTTTTCTTTTTCTTTATAGGAAAAACACAGCATGTCTCTAGTATTGACAGTCATGAATCTTCATCTCCTCCTTGAAATAAATTTGAACTAAAATTTTGGAGGTGCAAAAGAGTTTAGATAACTTTTTCCCCTACTCTGTGGGGCCAGAATGTGACTCTCTTACGCCCATTGGTGAACAATTCATCACAATTATTACTTGTTCATGTAACTGCTCCTCAATGGGAGTAAAGAGTTTTCAGTTTGGCCCATGGTAGTTTTGACCTGAACAGAAATAGGGAAGAAACAGAAATCTCATGGGAATGTCTATTATGATGATGATCATCAAATATTTGAATATTGTGGTATCACCTAAAAGGCATAGTCAAGATTAGGTCCTGGTTGTATCAAATGTTGTACACAGAAACATGGTCCCTACTCTGAATAGTTTACAGTCTAAATAACAAATTTGAATGCCCTTATTCATATTCAATAACACTTTACTCTTTGAGTAGCCCCACTGGAAGTCATGTGATCAATTATGCAGTGTTAGATGTTAGTGTGAAATAAGGCTATCAAAATCTTGTCCTAAGAAGACAAAGGCAGATAGACAGATATAGACAAACAACTTTAAGGTAAAATGTCCAAGGTACGCTTTTTGTTTCTTTTAACTTCAGCCTGTTTCCTATTTTTTGTAAGATTTCCTAACTAAGGGCAAAACTGTGAATCAGTTACTCACCCTGGTTACTCACCTGAGTAGTCTCATTGACTTCAATGGGCATGATCACAGAAGTAAGGGTTCCACATTCTGGACTATTTTTGCTGACTTAAAGAAGCATGGAAATTTCCTAGAGGCCTCCAGACTTCTGGGTACTAATTTAAACTAAACCCAAAGTCTGAAACGTTGGCGGTTTCTCTATCCCAAGAAAAACCACAGGTTTCTCAGATTACAAATGTCACTGGAATCTGCAAGTACAAGTTACAGTAAAATATGCGTCTACTGTTACCAAAGATCAGTTTGGATGTGTGGTCGTTATTTGTATGGGATATTTGAATCATAAGCAGTGTCCTTTTTGTGGCAGCGTATCTAATTATACACTGCAATAAACGAAAAAAACATACTAGGGCACATGTCTAACATGCTAAATGAAATATTTGAAGTAAGGGATGCATTTCTGAAATGGCTTTTCCATACTCTTCATCATTTAGTCCAGAAGTGTTCAGGACATACAGTCATCTGTCAGTCTAAACAGAGAAAGGAGAGCATTATGCCATTCCTGAAATGTTTCAAAGCCCACACATCTTCAGTTCTCATGACTCTCTTTTTGTTCAGCCATTTGTGTCAAGGATGTTAGCTATTCATCAGAGTATTGGGCAATACTACAGAATTTTAAATTCTATAGTGCCTTTCATTCGAAGTGTATCACAAACAATCACTTTACAGAGTTAAATAATATAACTACACAGTTAAAATATTCCAGGGTGGAGAAAAATGGTAAGAGGCAAAGATAAAAAAACAGTGTTCTCAGATGAGATTGGAAAAGTGATGGTGAGTATTTGAGGGGTAGGGATACAGGGATGCTATTCCAGAATGCAGAGGTAGAAGGTTCTTATAACCCCAGTTTCTGAATTTACCTTAAGCAGAGATTGATCTAAAGCGGAACCTCAAAGACTAAATTTCACACTGTTTCAGAGAGAAAGGGTGAAATTTGGATTTCAATTCCCAGATCCAAACCTTCTCCTATGAACTTGGTTCTGGGTTGGATCCAAAACTGGAAAAGAGCCTGTTTTCCAGATCTTGGACAGAGCTCAGGTGGTGTAAATTGGTGTAATTCATTAATTTTATGGATCTGATTTACATCAGCTAGTGATCTGGCCCCTTGTTTAGATGTCACTTTGGTGGGAATCTTGGGAGACCAATTGATCTTGTGAAATTTCTATAAATTGGGGCTGAAATCTTGGAGGAACACCTTGGGAGATTTTGGTGCTGTCAAATCTGAACCTAAACTCAACTCCCGGTTTAGCCTCCCCCACAGAGTCTCAACTTTATCCTAACCCTCAGCCAGAAGTGAACTCCACCTCCTTAATGCATCAGGCCCTTTCTAAAGTATAAGTAATCCATAAAAATATTTGATCAGAAATCTATTATTGGTGAATGATTGACAAAATAGAAGCATATATGAAAGGAAAGGTGAGATAAAAATACATAATTACATAAAACTGAAGTCCTTGGTAAATTTCAAGTGAATACTGTCATTAAAAAGGCAAGTAGGAAAAAGTCCGCATTGGTTTAGTACAGGGATCGGCAGCCTTTGGCACATGGCCCATCAGGGAAATCTGCTGTTTAACTGCAGCATCCGCAGGTTCGGTCGATCACAGCTCCCACTGGCTGCAGTTCGCTGTTCCAGCACATCCCTCAGCCCGCACTGCTTTCCACAGCCCCCATTGGCCTGGAACAGTGAACGGAAGCCAGCGGGAGCTGTGATCAGCTGGACCTGCTGACGCTGCAGGTAAACAAACCATCCCAGCCCACCAGCAGATTTCCCTGACAGGCCACGTGCCCAAGGTTGCAGATCCCTGGTTTAGCATATATTTCACTGGTAAATAAGACCAATACTGCCATCAATTTACAACATTTCAATTGAAAGATATCTATAACCAAACTGCAGGCCTCTTTAAAAACAAAGCAGGAAGATATAATGACAAATATCCATGCTACTGTCCTCACGGAAATAGAGCAAGTAACTATCAGGAAGTATGGAATCAGATATATCATCCTCATGAGAAACATTCGTGGTACCATCAAGTACCTCCATTGCTTGTTTATATTTGAAGTTCATTTTAAAAAGTCACTTTATCTGCATACTCAAAATATGTATATTGATTGACTTTGATAATATCATGGAATTCAGCTGGAAAAAGTACTGAAGCCTTGATGCCAAATGAAAAGAAACTGCCAAAGGAAAAAAAATGATTTGGGTGTGACTGAATAGGTCTGATCTGATCCAGAAGAATTTGAATTCCCAACCTGCTCATGTATTAGAATAGATTTGCAATTCCACATTGTTTGTATAACACAGGAATGGATATAAAAGTTGTACATGAAATAGAAGACTTAGGTTTTGCAATGGATGGGTTATTCTTAAAAAAAATTCTGAAGTATTTTAAGAAGCATTAGTGATTGAATAAATGCAATATGCAAAATTACATCTAAAATTTAATAAATTTAACAGGAGAATATAATTTCAAAGCTTCAGGAAATCCTAACACAAGAATGTTACATACCTGAGCATTGTTTTCCAGTATCTTAGTGCTGCTCTGTATTGTAAAGCTATCTGTAATGGTAACAAAAGTTAAAAGTATTTAAGCCTTACTCTGTGCTTGAAGTTCAGCAGTGCTACTTCTCAATTTATTTGTTTGTCAATTGATTCTAATTTTTAATCAAAGTCAAGAATTTCTGAATTAGGGGGATCAATCCTGGGTACCACTCAATCAAAGCAGAATTGCAATGTCCACAGCGTAGTAATGACAGCATCTGGTGTGAATTGAGATGATGATTTTTAAAGAAACTTGATATAGGATTGGCAGCCAGTCAGAGTGGATGACCTTAGCAGCAGTGGCTGCTAGAGGGAAATGCAAGGGGAGAAGTAAAACAAGACAATGTTTCCCACCACCTTACCCAGTAGTATTTGCAGCAAGTGCTGATATCACATATTATCCATTCCTTTCTTTTCTTTGTTCTTCATTTGTCTCTGAGGAGACATTTCATAGAAGGGAAGAAAAGGAAGAGTGAGTCTCGTCTAAGATTAACATGATGCATTTAATTCATAGTTAAGTGACAGAAGATCAGAACTCAGTCCCTGAGGTGGGCCAATAACCTCTCCAAATATACAGGAGAGGAAGCACCAGGATATCTAGAGCATCCTATTTGGCCCAGTCAGAAAACCAGAATCCTGCGATGGGTTGATAATCTCCTCAGATATAAAGGGCAGAGACATCTTAAAGCTGCCAGTGACACCAATCTGTGAGTACAAGAAATAAGAGCAGAACAACCAACAATCCCCCCTATATGGCCTCAGAGGGGTTTCCTATTAGCTGTTCACAGAATTCATGACATTTAAAATTAGACACAGCCTCAACAACTGTCAAAAAGCACCGTCATAACTCTCAAAAAATCTGACAGGTTTTCTGCCCCGGTTCAACCACTAGCCACTTGACTGACATTATTTTGCTGCAGAAATTGCAGACCTGCTTGGAACTTGTTTCATTCCTCACCATTGTTCTCCTATAGAAAATGGCATTGTTTATTACAGGCTTTAATGCAGTGCCTGACACTGTAGTATGTGGGTACTGTAGTGTCTAATAGATGGTAAAACTAGGCACATGCACACATTGGGATTGGTTGGTTATTCCTATACTGGCAAGAGCTTCAGCACTCTTGTACAGTTTCTTACTGCTCCTGTTTTAAATTAAATTACCAGCAGTGCTCAGGAGCTCAGGTTACAACAGTATGGTGGCCTGAAAGAGACACATCACAGCAATACTTTACAATACTTTATAATACAGTATTCACTTTTGCCAACACCAAACATTCAAAAACCAAGTCAGATCTAAAAATCATGAATTTGTCTTAAAACTCATGAGATTTAATTCTAAAAATAAGACATTTTGAGTATTTTTTATTTGCCTTCTTGGTTTTGAGTCTTTAGGGTTCACTTGGGTCATATTTTCAAGTTTTTCTCTGCAGTCACAAAGGTTAGGAAGTAACTTTTTCTTTTAAATGAAAGTTCATGTTCTCACATATTTATCTGTCTGAGAAAGCTGGGACTTAAGCAACATACCAATTATCATGAGAATTGGCACTACGTCATTGTTTGAGATTTGAAAAACTTCAGTTAAACTTTCACCTTCACTAGAACATTTCTTTTTCATGTAGCTCCATGCTGAAAAGAAAGGGCTGAATTGTTTTTATTTTTTTTATTTAATTTTTTTTCCACTGCAGGAACCACTTATGGAAATTTCACAGGAGTGTTCCTATTCTTTTAGATTTCTTGCTGACTTTTGCAGACCTGTGACAACTGGAGACTTTACTTAAGGTTCAGGGAAACAGATTCACAACCTTTGGATGAGCTCCCCTTATGGAAAGCACAATACAAAAGCAAAATATTATTTACTGCTGTTTTGTTATTTGCTAAGTGACAGATGTGAGCTCAATGCTGTGAAAGACACAAATGAAGACACAGTACCTGCCCCAGGACAGGCAAAGATCAAGTAAAGGTGCATAGGGAAACTCAGAGGTCAACAATAACATAGAGTATATGTTGTAAAATGGGGGTGATGATGGCATTATACTGACAGGCATTTGCATTTGTGGTCTTGTGGAAGAAGCGAGCTTTTAGTATGAAATTCAGGAGGGGGTTCAAAAGAAATTCAGGAATGTGGGTGGATGGTAATTGGGAGGCAATACCAGGCACAGGGGTGGCATGAAAGAAGTCCAGAGATAGATGTGATGGAAGGATTTGAAGGGAGTGGTGAGGCTGGTATTGTTTGAATGAAGGATGTGAGGTCAGATAGGACAAGAGAAGAAATGTAGGGGAACTAAGCCTTTTTACTAATTGAAATGACATTTTCTACACAAAGTGTCATTAATTAGTGGGCACGATAGAGCAGAAACAGTGACAACTATTTCTAAGGAGGCAAAGTGGTCTGAATTAAGCTTCTGGAATGTTAATGCATGCCAGGTGCCTGCTCACCTGTGTTCTATGTGAAATCAGTGATGGATGAGAATTCATAAGTCACCTTGTCCATCCCCTCTCTACTGGGGCAGGTTTGTTCCCTACAGACGGTTCACTCTGCACTAGGATGACAGAAGAACATTAGGCGTGTGTGTATGTGCGTGTGAGGGGGGCAGGAATCATCAGAGGGAACAGTCTTAACTCTATAGTTTTTCACAACTTCTTAGCTGAAAAACAAATTTACTGACTTGTGCTAGGTATTGGAACTGGAAATAAAATATTCAGGCTAGCTTTTGTTATATTCTGGCTACGATCAAATCCAGAACTGCCCCAGTTGCTTTGTATAAAGGAGGTTGGTAATGGTGGTGATCTTCATATTAAAAAACCTGAAATGCCTGCAGACAGCCTGCACTAACCACAGAGTTCCGGAGCAGGCTGGCAGAGCTATAGGAAAACATTTTATCCTTGCTCTGCCCAGCTTTACTCTTCCTAGTTTAGCATTGGCTTTGGCAGTGGAAGGAGTCACGTTGAGCAGGTACAGTAAGTAGTACACAGGTTAGCCAGGCTTAACCTCAGCTCTTCCATGGTTCAATTGCAGAGTCCTGTGAAATGATAAAGTGAACCCAGTTAGGGAGGGAGGAAACCTGGTGTAGTTATGAAATCACTTCTCTGCAGACAAAGAATATTTGGTGGTGCAGCAGTGAGGTTGGGAACTCCAATAAAATGGGCAAGGCTTAAAGCAGGCTGGCAAGTCCAGCCCACATTTCTGAGGTAGATCTGAGTTGGAGGTTGGCCAGTGGGATGATGCAGCAGAGTCTGGAGCAGTATTATTGAACCTGCTCAGTGTGTGTCTCTTCAGTGCCAAATGCACATGCAAGGCAGAAGGACACTTGCACTGGGAATGGGGTTTGTTTGCATTTCAGGCTAGAAATAGATCTCATGAGTTTATTTTGCTTTGTCCTTGGATTTGGCAATATTGTCTCTTGCCAATCAAGGGGCATCATTTCAGAGCTGCCGCTTTGCTTCTCTGGGCCCATCCCTGGTATAACTCTGTAAGGGCTGATGCAATCACACACTCCCATTTCATTTGGCTTTCCACTCTGCTTCTGTGGTCTAATGCCACTTCTTGCCACCCACTAAAGAAGGAACAGGAATATAAAAGTACATGTTGTGTCTATGCTGAAAACTAATGGAATTCCCTCACTGGTTGGTGAGAGGACTGGACCCTCATGAGATGTCCTTAAACCCTAGGAGTGGGTTATATGATATGCGGCTGTGTAAAATGTTTGAAATGACATTTAGAAGTCTTGAAATCTGCAGATTTTGCATTTTGAATTTGCTTTAAATGATCTGCATTTTTACAGGTTTGGTTTAAAAGCAGGACCAGTTTTTAATATAAATGGGAATCCATTATCACACGAGAATTGTTGTTTTCAAGGAAAAGTCTCAACATTTTAGAAATGTAGGTTTTAAAAAATGTGGAGATGATCAGATTTTATTCATGGAAAAATGCAAAAATAGAATTTTCACATGTTTTCATGAAGAACTGGAATTTTGTGGGAACAGTTAATATTTGCAGATGTGAAACTTCCTGAAATAAAGTAGTGAACATCTTCATGAAGAAAATTCCTGAAACATTTTTCACAATTTCCTACAGCTGTAATATAAACAGACTGACTTACATCCAGAAAACAACCATCTGCTCTCAGTTATTATTATTTTTTTTTATAACAGACTGTGTGAAGATGAGGTGGCTTTGATTTTAGCCAAGTATAAAAACAGCAAAAGTACCTGCAATGTATTAAATATCAGATAACATAGAAATGAAAGAGAATTACAAACAGATCCCATTTCTTCATACACAGATATGCATACATTACATACACATACTCACCAAAGCCCTGATCTTGCAGACATGATTCTGTATGTGCTTAACTGTAAACAAGTAATTCCACTGAAGTCAGTGGGACTATTCACATGTTTAAAATTAAGCACATGCATATGTGAGCCAAATCTTGCAAACCCTTCCCAAGTGAATAGTCTTTATTTATGGAAATAGTCCTTGGAACTACTTATTCAAGTAAGGACCATTCATGTGCAGAACCAGTTGAGACAATGCTGCCAAACTTGCAACTTTATGGGGATCCATTGGGCTTGGAGGCACCAGTCTATAGGAACAGGTTGAGATGTTGTGCCATTTACGGCTCATGCTCCAAAACTATGTGGTGTAGATTATAAACAGCTTCATGCTGTCTGAGAGCTCTCTGATGATATCTAGAGCCTCTTGGGGTTTGCCATTTATCATGGTCTGGCTAGGACATATTGCAGATTATTCCTGTCCTCCTGTGTTGGGCAGGTGTGGTGGACATCTTGCCACTAGAATCAGTAAACTTGTTTCACATTGGCTACTGAAATTAGATGGCAACTTTTAATTATTACTGACTGATTTGGGCCAGACATCAACACAGTGAAACCGGGTCCTGGAGGTATAAGTGCATTGTCAGGCCCTGGGCCCAGCTAGTCCTCATTTTCCCATTTTCTGTTGGGCTCAGTTTAATGTCTGGTCTTCTCTTTCTGTCCACACTACTGAAATATGTTATTTCATTTCATTTCAAATCTTCTTTTCTGTGACCTCCTCCTCCTCTCTATCCTCATAAGTACATGACCACCCTCCTCCAGAACATTAAAATTGAAGCTGCTAAAATCACCTTATTTGCCTGTTGTTTGGGATCATGTCACATCTTCTTTGACTCCCTTCACTGGCTTTTCTTTCACAGCTATTTCAAATTCAAAGGTCTTGACCTCACAGTCAAGGCCCTGCACAGTTCTGCTTCTCCCTGCTGTGTGGAGTAGCTGTAACTCTTATGTAGGGGTGTGGGAAGGTGGCCAGAGAGTTCAAAGAACAACACACCTATTTATCCGCTCCTTGTATCTTGTCCTGTTGCCAACCTGTTTCCTCCCCTTGGCCACTCTCTTGTGCACTTCCCCCACAGCTATCTCAGTGACTTCTTCCATGCTGCCCCGACACACACACAATGCCTTCCCTGAACAGATTCAAAAGGCCACATTACCCTTTCCTCTGTCAAATCTCTCCTTCTTCTGCTTGGCCAACTAGTAAGTGGGATGCTAAGGGGGAACTGGATATCCGAGTACTCTGGTAAACATTGTACACATGTTGTAGGTTGCATTCCTTTGCTTGGCCCTTTGGACGTTGCTTGTCACGATGTTGACAATTCTCGCAGTTTCAGCTGGGGATGTTCTCTGCCTGAGGGGGAGGAACTGATTGGGGAGAGGAACTGAGGAGGAGCTATCTGATTTGGCTGCTTTCTCCATTGCCCCACATCTGGGGGAAGAGCAGCCAATCAGAGCTGCTGCAGGAAGCAAGCAGAGCTCTCCTCTCCCCAGTTGGGAGCTGACACCATTCTCACAGAGTGTGGTGGGAGGAGGGAGTAGAAAGAGCCCAGCAATTGAGGGTACTCCACTCCCCCTACCTTTCCCTCCTGTGAGCAACGGGATGGCTCTTCCACTCATCCCCCCTCTCCCTCCCAGCAGCCCCTGGCCCAGGAAGGGGCCAACGGGGATGAAAAGCCCTTGGAGCTGCCCCCCACCAGCTGGGAAGGGGGAGAAGAGGACCTGCTGCAGCCCTCCCATTCTGAGGCGGGATGAAGAGCCCCAATAGGAACAGAGGTGAGGCTAGAGGGCTGAACTGATGTGGGGGCAGAATTGATAGGGAGATAGGGGGCAGAATTAATTGCTGGGCAGTTGTATGGTGAGAACTTCTGTAGCAGGAGCCAAAACCATCTTAGTAAATTTGGAAGCATCGGGAACACCATTACACATGCACACTTGGATGGGGGAGTTCAAAATAAAAAGACCAAAAACGCAGTACAGTTTTTTTAATCTCAGGATTTTGGGGCCAATCTCATGATTTCTGGGTCTGATTTATGATTTTTTTGAACCTTTGGGGTGGGCATTGCTGGATATCTTCCTGGGCTACCACCACACTTGTAGCTAGGGATGTGATTCCCAGCTCCTGTAGATGTACTTGAGCTAATTCTCATCAAGCTTGTGCACCAAAATAGTTGGGTAGCCGTGGTAGCACAGGCAATGGCAGTGGCGGAACGGGCTCGCCGCATCGAGTACAAACCCTCCTGAACCTTGTCTGTACGTACTCGGGGTACCTAGCCCATGCCACCAGTGCCTGTGCTACCATGGCTACACTACTCTTTTTAGCTCGGTGAGAGCTAGTGCAAAAATATCTATGTGAGCTGGCAGTCATACCCCTAGCTCATAGTGTTAACATACTCTTAGATGGTAAGCTCTTCTAGGCAAGGTCCATGTCTTCCTGTGTGTTTGAACAATACATAGCACAATGTGGGTGCTCCTATAAAGCAAATAAGTGAATATTAATGACACTAGACAGACAAGAGAATGAATTCACGCAGCTTTGGTCTCTTGCTGCAGGAAATTATAGCAATGTTCAGCACTTCATAATGACACGAGACAAAGAAAGGAGATACCAATGGGGTGAAGAAAATAAAACACTCATTCCCTTTATCACTAAGGTAAGGAACTGAGCTGTAGGACTGGGAGCCACCAGGAATTCTTAAGTTCAGATCCCTGCTTGGTTACTGAGTCATTGTGTAGCTTTGGGCAAGTGGTTTCAGTTTCTCTGAGTCTACTTTCTACTTCATGGAGGTGGTGTGAAGATGGATTGATTAGTCATTGTTTGTACACCTATTTTTAAAATGCTAATAAAGAATAAATATTATTTTATTATCTTTCTTAGCCTTGCAATGTGTTTCTGTGAGTTTAATAGTTTCCTATTCAGTCTTGGCACTAAAGTGAAAGGTAGATAGATATGTGTGTGTTTTGTGGGAATTTGTGAGGGAGGAGATGATGTATGTGACTTTCCCTGAGTAACTGTTGCAAATATTGGCCAGCTGTTTCAAAACGTGGAATAAAAAAACTGGTTTGGTCAGTGATAGCAGAGCACACAATCACTTTAACTGGCATGACCTACTCTTAGGCAGCAGGTCACTCTATGTCACTCTGACCTGGACAGTGGGAGGGAGGGAGGGGAGAAGAATCTTTCTTTCTTACCTCCACCATATTCTCCATTGTAATCATTCCCTGCTGGAGGAGACAGATTTGTTTTCTTGAAACAATCAAATTTACTTATGCCCTGCACACCTTTTTCTGAGGGATGAACTCACTGTAAGGTTATGTACTGAATTCTCCAAATAGCACAGGGGGATTCAGCAAATAACTGTCTGTAAGCATATCATATCTCTATTTCAGGTGGATCCACTCAAGATACTCCAGAAGCTGGGGTGCCGCAGAATGCAGCATGCTGTGATATCAGACATATCCCACATTTCTCTGGGGGCATGCAACATGTTGTTAAGGGTCCAGGTAAGGGGAATATTATCTTTTAAAATAATATAGGATTGTATTTAATGAATTACACAAACCAAATCCTATTTACTTTTCAGTTCTCAAAGTCTAAAGACCCATACCTGTTTGTATGGAAGAGACCTCTTTATGGACCCTGAGTTTTATTCAACCCTAGAACCTTGTCCTCGCTTTTAAAAAAGTGAGAGTTTTTGATGTTTGATAGGCCGATTACCATGCAGGGCACTCCCATATTGAGTTACAGAGATATGAAGTGGGGAAGAAAGAAGGTACATGCATACCCGAACTATCCCTCATTACAGATTCAAGTTTACTTGTTTTCTACACTGTAGTGCATGTAGCTAAAATTCTGTTTCCTGTGTATGGTATTTTTAAATGTAAGAAAGTTGTCTGCAATCTGGGGTTCGGTCTAGGTACTACTGTGTCTCCCCTCACCTTAGTAACTGAAGGCCTCACAAATACTGAAACCCCTAACCTGCCAGTGAGGTAGGGAAGTACTATTATCACTGATTTTGGATTGGGGAACTGAGGCACAAAGCAGGTGTGTGACTTGTCCAAGGTCACAAAGTGTGTCTGTGGCAGACCCAGGAATTACATCCAGATTCCCTGAGTCCCAGTATAGTCAGTTCCTATAACCAAAAGATCATCATCCACTCTATCAGAGATGGAGAACAGAGATTTCTCTCTCAGGGCGAGTTAATATTTGTACATTTGTGTTTTTTCCTTTAATCTAAAATGAAGTATCTTATAGTGGAAAGAGCATTGTTTTCTCTTTATATCTGGGCACAAAACACACGCTCACATTTCAGCACAGATCCTCAGCTGGTATAAATTGTCATAGCTCCATTGAAATCATACGGCGCTATGACAGTTTACACCAGCTGAGGATCTACCCCCTAAGATCTTTTAATGTTTGTTTGCATAAATAATTCACCTTGGGTCTACAGAATGATGAAACTGACTTTATAGGAAATCTTATTAATGTTAAAGAATGAATCCTATGTCATCTTTAGCTTTCTTGGTGTATTTTTTCTTTGTATTGTCTCTGACTTACATTTGGTTCCTACTGTACCTTAGTCCTACCTTTCTTCTCTCCTGTATTTTTTACCTGTGGATAATCTTGTGGTTAAGGCTTTTGGAACTTGGGAGATCTGGGTTTAATTCCTAGTTCTGCCACAGACCTCCTTTATGACCTTGAGACAATAACTTCCACTTCCTGAGCCAAATTGTGGTTCCTTTGAAGTCAATGGCAATTTTGTGTGCATAACCATGATTTGGTCCTCTGTGTCTATGTTTCCCCATTTGTAATATGGGGATAATGACACTGCCTTACCTCATACGGGTGCTGTGAAGTTAAATTCATTGATATCTGTGAGGTTCCAATACTACAGTGGCAAGAACCATTGAAAAAAAACTATAAATAATACTATCATATATACAATTTTTTTAAAATCTCACCCTTACTTGTGTCACATCTTGGGCACTTGAAACAATAGTACATCATAATAATTGTTTAGAATTTGGGACTTGAAAGGCTGTGTTTGTGTAATCACAAGAAGTCAGCATGAAGCCCCTGTGCAGGGAAGGGATGGTGCCCTGAAGCATGTTATTTCTTTTGCTGTATTTTTCTGTCCCTGTTCACTCCACTGCAAAAATTCTCTCAATCTTCCTGCCACCGATCAGTGCGCATGCAAGTGATTTAATTAAAATGGCTTTTATCTATTATGCCAAAAACAAGGAATTAACAATATCCATTAAAATTACTGTTATTGTTCACATCAAATAGATTTTGGCATCAGACAAAAAATATATGGAGGGGAGCTATGGAGCCAGCAGAACATGGTGTATAAAATTAACAACAACACAAATTTCAAAATGCTTTTAATCTCACAATGTAATTATTTTACCTGCCAGTCAAACTGTCTCGTAAGCCCTCCTTCTGTTGAACCTTAAGAATTAAATTAAATTAAAATGCAGTGAATTCAAGCTATGGAAATGATAGTTGACCCACAAAGGTCTATTGTTGTTATAATTTTATGTATAGCTTATTATATGTATTAGAGTAGCACACAAAGTCCCTAATCAACATCAGGACTCCATGATGCTGGGTGCTCTACACACATTGGTGTTAGCAATGATGGAAAATTTCCCTACAATAGACAAGGGCTCCTGCACATATAGTAGTACTTAAATATGGATGCAAGAATCTCCCTGCAAGGTGTATATTATTTCCCTCATTTTACAGATGGGGAAACTGAGACACAAAGAGGCTGAGTCACTTGGCAGAGGAAATACAGGGAGTAAAGATCGAACTCAGGAATCCTGGTACTTATTGTAACGACACTGTGCTGCGTCCCTTATAGCTAGTAAATGTATTCTATAATCATTCCTTCCCATTCATCTCTACCCTCCTCCACTGCATCAACATGAAGACTTCCAAATCCACTTAAACAAAATATGCAGCTAATTGTGCCTCTTTGTACATGAAACTCTATTGTTCAGAGTCTCAAACCAAATGTAGAGTCATCCTATGAACATGGACCTATATGCTTTTTTTTAAAATGTAAGTGGTAAAATATATATTGAACACCTATAGGATTTTCGATATGCCCCATCTGGCTGGTCAGCCCACAGAAGAAGCGTGTGCATTCATAGTAAAGCCAGTGTTCTTACACAATGCAAGAAAACAGACGGTGCCTATTGACAGCAATTACAGCAAATGTTTTCTATGGGCCTCCTCGTGCCCGTTCTTTCTGAGCAGATGGCATCAGCTTCACATTATTTCTCCATGATGGCCTTTTTTAAAATTCAGTTTATCCTTGGTGCCTCATTCACTTTTGCCAAAGAGGCTTTTTAATTTTTCATTCCTCACAATGGGATATGGAATAGTGTTGAAAGATATTGTGGCTGGCATAGCTTCCAGGCTTTGTGATGCTTGGTAACGTACTTCAGCTCTTTCTCACTGCTTCATCTTGTCTTGAAATTATATATACTTATTAAAAACACAAAAAGAAAACTCTCAACCCATCTAAATCTCTTTGCTTAATTTTATGATGCAAAAAGGTTAGGTACCAAGAAGACACCTGGTTGGATTAGAAATGCTGAGCTCTAGCATGGATAGATTTTTTTTTTTAATGCCCAAGCCTGCATTTTGAGCTCCAATTCTCATGTGTCTATCTAAAAATGAAACAAAAGTACAAACAGTTTTGTTTTAATTGCTCATTCTCAAGATTGCTAGATGATGACAAGCATGCACAATTGTTTTATAATCCAAGTGAAGGTTTGAACTCCTCCTAACCTTTTCATCACCATACTCCACAAGCTTAATGTTTCTTATATTTGCAATGGGATTTCAGATTTCTGTCTGTTATCTGTCTGAGCTGACTTATGACCTTGAAGAGCTAAACATGAACTGCTTCTAGTCTATTAGGGGCTGAAGCTCTGACCATATGTTCTTATTAGTAATTTTTATTCCCTGTTGTGCAGTGAGTGTCCTGAGCACTGCACAGAACATGTTTTATACAAGGTCCCTGTGTGAACTTGCAATGGGATCTTCTATCATGAACCCTTACACCTCTTCAGAGGCCTACGTATATAAGGTCTGCACTAGTGGTACGCACTTCAGGATCAGGACCTTACTTTGGGCAGGGACCTTGTTCTGTCTCACACCATAAATTCCCTTGGAATATAGGGTAAAAGAAAATATTTCACAGATGATTAACTTTCAGGAGTGGGATTCCCTTTAACCATCCCCAGAGAGGCATTGAAGACAGACCATCAGACTGGAGTCAGATGCTCAGGTGATGAAATTTAAAATCCAGACTCCAGTAAACTCAGCTGTTGTCTCTGTTTTTTGAAACTGAAGTAACTGCTTCTCACCTGCTTTTAAAGCTGAGCTAATTTTAAAGCTAATGGTGGTCATGAAGATCAGTGGCTTGACCAGAGCCACAAAGTGAGCGAGTCACTCAGCCTACATTAGGAACCTAGTATTTTCCTGGTTTCTGGGTTTTGTTCTAACTACTGAAAAAAACAGTTTGTCTCATTTTAATTTTCCCCTTGTGTGTTACTTTCATATAAAAGATTTTTTACCTCAAGCAAACAAAACACTTGCCCCTTCTTTGGTAGGAGATGTGTGTGCACACCACTGCAGGGATCCCTATCTGGGTCTAGCACACCTGTGAAGTCTCACAGACTCAAAGACTTTAAGGGCAGAAGGGGACCATCATAATAATCTAGTCTGACCTCCTTCACATCACAGGCCACAGAGCCTCACCCTCCCACCCCTGTAATAGACCCATAACCTCTGGCTGAGTTACTGAAGTCCTCAAGTCCTTCCTTTGAGGAATTCTTTTGGCATCAGTGTAGCAGGGCAACACAAACTCATTCCTCGTCTCACTCTATTGAACTCTCCAGAATTACACCAGGGATTAATTTGGCCCAATATTATTTATTGCCTAAGAAAGGATGAAATGGGTATGGAACCAGTTCATAGATGTTTGAATAGCATAAACATGATGGAAGGGAATTATTTAGGACGGGATATGGAATATAACTAGTTTCAGTCAGATGAAATTAGGAAAGAAAGCATCTTGACTGAAAACCTTCCTAACAGTGAGATCTGTGGATTCATTTCCCCAAGAGAAGTGATAGAAGACCCATTTCATGGAACTTTTACTAGTCTAGACCAGTGGTTCTCAAACTTTTGTACTGGTGACCCATTTCACACAGCAAGTCTCTGAGTGTGCCACCCCCCCTTATAAATTAAAAACACTTTAAAAATATTTAACACTATTATAAATGCTGGAGGTAAAATGGGGTTTGGGGGTGGAGGCTGACAGCTTGCGTCCCCCCATGTAATAACCTCACAAACCCCTGAAGGGTCACAACCCCCAGTTTGAGAACCCCTGGTCTAAGTAAACCATGAGACAAACCTCTAGGGAACTGTCCTGCATTGGCATGGAGATGGACTGAATGATCTGCTAGGTCTTTGCCTGTGTAGGCAAACTTCTATGAGTCAGACATTGCAATACCAAGTGACACACTTGCAGCTAAAATCATGTTATTTACATATACACCTCTACCTCAATATAACGCTGTCCTTGGGAGCCAAAAAACCTTACTACATTATAGGTGAAACCGTGTTATACTGAACTTGCTTTGATCCATCAGAGTGCGCAGGCCTGCCCCCCGAGCACTGTTTTAACGCGTTATATCCAAATTCGTGTTATATCAGGTGGCGTTATATCAAGGTAGCAATGTACTTGTATCTTGCATGATATTGGTTCAATATTATTTATTTAAATTTTCCAGCTATAAAAAGCCTGCAGGTCACTCACTTTGCCCTCACCCTTTACTGTTGTCACGGAGAGAAGTTCAAGTCATTATCTAGCATTTTAGATGCTCTGACGGGTACATGTAGGCAGCCCCACTGTGAAGGGCATAGACAAAGTGAAATGGATTTTACGAAGCAATGGTTAATTTGATTGTTCCTGTAGGTGAACTGAAATTTTATTTTTTTAATAAATAAATAAAACTGTTCAATCAAGTTCTCCAATAATGAAGATAATCACTGTGCAAAATTCACATGAAATATCTGAACATCAGTTCCTCTTTTTTACTTATCTGCTGAGACCTGAGTTCAAGGTTCTGTGTTTCCCTGGCTACAGTTTTTGCTCTCCTGGATGCCTAAAGCTCAGAAAAGAGAGAGGGAGCAACAATGCTTGCACAGCATTTGCTGTGAGTACTCTCAGCAACTGCTGCATGAAAAAAGACAAGGGGAGTCTGAACTCAGGTTTTAACAGGAAAGGAGTGTTTCAGTTCACCTGCAAGGTAAATAGTTACCTTCCACTGCAAGGCAGCCCATTATTTTTCATGAATGAGTAATCAGCTTGCCAGTTCAGGCTACTCAAGTTAATGAAAAAAGTGATAATGAATAATACAGCAACAGTTTCTGCTTTTGTACTTATTAATATACATGAGTGGAGTCAACTCAATGTACACCTGTCCTTGTGGTTTGATATGACCTGTGAAAATCTGCTGCGGTATCATTGCTTCTCGGAAGTAGCTGATAGGGACATGTATCAGAGGGGTAGCTGTGTTAGTCTGGATCTGTAAAAGCAGCAAAGAATCCTGTGGCACCTTATAGACTAACAGACATTTTGGAGCATGAGCTTTCATGAGTTTTACCAGTCTAAAATCATGTGATAGGGACACGTGATTTTAGACTGGTAAAACATGCTACATTGCTCAGTATAGCTTGGGATGAATGGCCTGAGACAGCTGTAACTTACTCATGGCCCAATTTATCTCTCTACCTTTATGGCCTCCATCACTGTAATATTTGAGCGCCTCCTAAATATGAATTAATTTATTCCCCCAACACCATGTGACGTGGATCAGTGTTATCATCCTCATTTTAGTGATGGTGAACTAAGGCAGAACTCAATGCAGTGGACCAGCACCAGGGCCGGCTTTAAGCCGATTCCCCAGAATTGGGCTCCGTGCCGAAGAGGGCCCCGCGGCCACGCCTTTTTTTTTTACTCACCCAGTGGCAGGGGAAGTCTATACCAGGTATTTGGCAGCATTTTGGCGGCGAGAGGTCCTTTGGTGCCTCGGAAGACCTGGAGCGGACTCCTCCGCTGCCGAAGTGCTGCCGAAGACCCAGAGCAGAGCCGGGTATTCGAATCAGGCCCCACCATTCATAAAGCCAGCCATGACCAGCACAGGCTGGACTTAAATGGTGCCTAGGCTGTGAGTTTGGCCTCTGCACAGTGGTCGGTTTCATGTACCCAGAGGTATTCTCTTGTCTTTCTCAAGGTTACACAAGAAGTCTGTGACAGAGACAGGACCTGAGCCCAGCTCTCCAGATCCCAGCCTTGACCACAAAATCATCTTAGAAGAAATCAGATGTTAAACCCATACCACACTTGACCTTAGCCAAAAGGCTGAGAATAAGTGAATATATACAAGATATTGTAAATTACGTACAATGACATACAGTAGACATAGCTGCCAAATTTTAAGTAGCTCCTTAGAGACATTTTTGCAGATGTGTGAGTGTGACGTGGGTAAGCTTCTTCTGATTTGGCCTTTCTTTCCCCTGCATCTGATAATAAATTCATGCTAATACTTACATCCAAACATCTTAGGTGCTTTCATGTACTTGTGATGTAAGTTAGTATTATCACTATCGCTATTGTATGGATGGGAAAACTGAGGCACACAGAAGTTGGGAAAAGTCAGCCAGCAGATCAGTAGCAGATCTTGGACTGGAACCCAGGCATTCTCATTTCTATCCTCCATATTAGGTATAAGAACATCTCCTCTTCCCTCCTTTTATTCTAGCAGTGTTTTCTTTGCTACCTTTTCCTCTCTCAGTTGTAATCTTTCTCTCATTTATTACTGATTTACCTTTTTCTCTTTCTTTGATTTCCTCCTGGACTTTTCTCTGCTCCTTTCCCTGGCCCAGTCTCACCCTCCTCATTTCTCTCCTTCAGTCTTTTCTCTCTATATTTCTCTATAATCCCTCTGCTTCTGTCTTCTTCCCTCACACCACAGAGAGAAAAGAGGGGCTGCTCAGAGCCAGGAAGTAGCAGTACTGGCCACCTGTTCCACTCCAAGTCCTGCCCTGAGAGTTACAGTAGGGAAGAGGGAATCAGCAGGCAAAAAAAGTGTAAAGGGGTATGTGGAGAGAGAGGAAGAATCTTTGGCCACCTGCTCAGAAGCCCCAGGGGAAGCCTCTCATAGTGAGGAGGAGATGAAATGAGGAGGAACTGAAGTGGAAATCTTGCTCACTGCCTCTAGCCCTGACATGTCAGCTAGCATGACTGAAGTGACTGAAGTGCAGCAGCAAGAGCAAATGTGTGACTTTCACTCCAGATGAGTGATTCTTAGAGATATGCATGGCTCTTTATGGGCAAATAAGAAGACAAACTCCTTGCTCAAAAAAATATAAGTAAAACCTCCATGAGTGACCACAGTGAATGGGAGTAGGTCGAAGCACACTAGCAGGGTCCACACAGCCAGTTAGTGCATGACGTGTTAGTGCACTATAGGAAAAACTTCCTGTTGGGGTGGTTAAGCATTGGAACAAATTGCCCAGGGAGGTTGTGGAATCTCATTCATTAAGGTTTTTAAGAACAGGTTAGACAAACACCTGTCAAGAATGGTCTAGTTATTATGTAGCCCTGCCTTGAGTGCTGGGGACTGGAGGTCCCTTCCAGTTCTACACTTCCATGATTCTATGATTTACACTCCAGCTTGCCATGCACTAGCTTGCCATCTAGACAAGCCCTTAGTCTCTTTTGTAACAGGCTGCAGCAACTTGGAAACAAAATGCTACTGTCTCTGTTGATGAGAGGTGTTCTTAGAAATTTAAAGGTGTACTTCACAGAAAATGAACACATCCCAATGTCATAGCTACATGCACCACAACTAACATCTAAAATTGAGCTGCTGAAGTCAATGGGAATTCTTGCCATTTACTTGAGCATGATGAGCCCAGATGAATTAAAGGGATCAATAATGAAGGATAAAGAGTTGAATGAAAAGGAAAAAAGATGCAATCATAGGGCTTTATTTACAACCCTTACTCATACAGGTAGCTCCATTGACTTTTATTATGGTTACGTACATGCTTGAGAACTATTTGTCTGAGTCAAGGGTGCAGGACTGGATCCTTATACTTTTCCAAACATTAATGCTTTCGGGGCTAGGTCCTGCTCCATTGAAGTAAATAGCAAAACTCCCACTAACTTCAAGGGACCTTTAATTTCTTCAAGGTCTCTTTAATTAGGATTAATTATTTAGTGTTTTTACAGTGCTTTCAAGATGTACAGAGAGATAAGTGTGAAATTTTTTATTGTTATTATTTTATTATTTGTTGTTACTATTAAACTCATTATTGTTTCATTTTTTATGTCTCTCATAAAGCTGGATATGATATAATATTGAGCGCTTTAGTAGTTAAACAAAGCAAAAAGGAAGAAGATGATGATGATAATTTATTACTTACTGAGCACCAACTTTGATGTCATTGCTAAAGATAGGACCCACTCCTGCCCATACTGACTCCCATTAGGAAATGTACTTCTGTCAACCTTGGCCACCTGTATTTGCAGGATTGGGACCATAAAGACAGGTATGGGACCTGATTCATCATTGCCCTGCATCTTGTACAGACACTGTACAGTACCAGTGCACAGTGGGTATAAAATATTATCAAACTAGAATGATAGCAGTTTATACCCATTTTGTGCTGGTGGGAATGACTGCACTAGATGCAGGATAGTGATTAATCAAGCCCATAGTCCTGGCTCTGAGGAGCTTACATTCAAAGAGCCATTTGGGAGACAGTTACACACATGAATAATTTTACTGGTGTGAACTGTCCCACTGAAGGTACTCTTGTGCATAAATGTTTGCAGGATCAGGCCATTCATCTGACAGAGACATAAGAAATTGACTTCTGGGCCTGCGCAAAATGTTCACAACTGCATTTGAAAATCTATAAATTTTAGGTCCTCTGGTTTGCACCAGTTCAGCCAGGGACTACTCTGATGCTTAAAGTTAGGACATGTGCTTAAATGTCTTGCTAAAACATTTGCCAGGCCCTTATTAGCTTCTCTCTTGATAATTACAGGAGGAAGGTTTTGTGACCAGGGCTATAAGTTACACAGCAACAGGACTGCCTCTACAGTAGCAAACTTTAGTTCTTGGAGCAAAGGAGGGAGTTTTTGTTTCTTTTTAATAAGGGATGCACAGCTACAGATTGCATATGGCCTATTTATTTATTTTTAATTTCTTAAATGAACTCAGTATTAATTCACATACTAACCCCTTTGTACGTAGAAGGGACAAGGGTTCTTCTTTTTACCTGTAATGAGACTGCATAAGCCAAATCTCATAAAACCTTGGGTTTGTGGTATTTTGGGTACTGGGAAATAATGGCTTGCTGCCCTAGTTAGCTCACAGTAAGTAGCACAAGGTATTCCATAATTAAATCTTGTAACTAGAGTGGCACTAATTTGTGTCACTGCTGTATTATTATTACTACTGTAACTAATGCTTGGTTCTTAATTAGTGTTTTCCACCTGCAGATATTAAAAAAGCACTTTACAAACCTTAATTAATTAAGCATACCAAGACTTCAGTGAGATACAATACCACCGGTCAATAGTGTTATAGATGGGCAAGCTGAGGCACAAAGCGTTCAAGTGATTCACCTGAGGTCACAGTTAATCAGTGGCAAACCTTGGAAAAGAACACAGGAGACCTGACCCTCAGCCTCCTCCTCCAGCCATTAGAACACACTTCTTCCCTTCCCTCTGATGACCTCCCTTATGAGATGGAAATGATACTCATCTTGCTGAGTTGCTGCTTGTTTCTTTTGAGGAAATTCATAAATTGAGCTGGACAGAGAGATTTAAAATGAATGTGTTGTTCAGACCTTACTAGTAGAAAATCAAAATAAATAGTCTCAGACCTCTGCTCTTTGCAGTTATTGATAGGGCCTGCCAAACTGAAGCTCTAATCAAGCTGCTTTCATTGTCTATAATGACTTTACCTTTCCCAAAAGGAGGCTATCTGCTTGGATAGTCTTTGTCTCATAAGGTCAGGAAGTTGCCATGACAAGCCCCTTTACAGATATTCATGCAACTTTAAACTACTGAGCTTAAAATAAAAAACCAAACCACTAAACCTATTGTTTTAAATTTCACTTCAACACAAAACTTTCCAACGCTTTTTTCATGGTTGCTTAGTTAACCTATGTCCTTTTCTCAGTCCCTTGCTTTATACTTTCCTTTCCTTCCCACAGCCCCCATCCCATGCAGATCCTTAAACCTTTCCTCCAATTTTCCTTATCTTGACAGCAGATGGATCGCTTGATGATTACCTGTTCTGTTCATTCCCTCGGGGCACTTGGCATTTGCCACTGTCAGAAGACAGGATACTGGGCTAGATGGACCTTTGGTCTGACCCAGTATGACTGTTCTTATGTTCTTATGTTTACTCAGCCAAAGCACCCGATGGAGTCAGGTGAGTAAGGTCCCAGGGCCTGGCCTGCCATTTTGTTCTGTGTCTTGAGCAGTATGCTTCTTTGGGCTGGTAAGGATAGCAGAGATAATTTTCTGGCTAAGGGATTGGACTAGGACTGTGGAGATTGGTGTTCAATTCTTAGCTCCTGTGCAAATGTGGTAAAATGGTGAGAACACTTTCTTCCTCCCATTCTGTACCCGTCTTTTCTATATTGATTGTAAGGGCAGGGGCTGTCTGTTACTCTATGTACAGTGCATAGCACAATGACCCCAATCCCTGCTGAGTCGTTTAGGCAATACTATAATGAATATACTATAATAGAGATGGGTCTGAATCAAATCCCCAGAGCTGAACAGCCCAAAAACTGGAGGGATTTTCAAAAATTGAAACCAGATCTTCATCTCAATATTTTAAATTTCCCCAATATTTATGATGAATTGAACAAAAACCCTGATCTCAACACCCCAAACTTTAATCCAGTACATTTTGCAGCATGCTTCTATAACTGACTCATAGTAGGAACATTTCAGTGGAACAAGGATAAACTAATTAATAGAAATGGGAAGCTTTCTAAAGGCTTAACCTTCAACACCCCCAAGTTCCAGGGCTTTGATTATACCCATGGATGAGTGAGTTTATGTATGCAGTTTCCAACCTCTTGCTCCTGGGGGCGGGAAGGGGACTGGAGAAGTGACTCACCAGTGGGAGAAGGCAGGCTGCAATACCACAGATGGATGGGAGTAGCTTTAAGTTGCCCTTCCTGATGTAGGAGGACTCCAAAGGACCTCTGCTTATGGAGGCTACCTGGAAAACACGCTGAACCAGCATGTCTCCCAGACGCCCTTATCCCATTCCCTTCCAAGGCTAGCCAGCCTTTCTAGGCTGTGCTGGCTGACTCCAAGCCCTCAAAAGCAGGGACTGTGGTCGGTTGGCACTATTGTCTGCTTTCATTCTGTTGGATGTTTTGTCACTGGGGACCTTCAGCCTGTGTCATCAGTGAGGTCAATTGCAATGTTTATCTGAACTAGCTCAGCTTCTTGGTTTGAGAAAAGAGGGCCGGAGATCTCCAGGGAACAGGATTTGCTGGAACTCCCTGCTTCTGGCTGAACCAGAAATACAATAAGAGCCTTTCTTGTGGCACTTCAGCATTTCTGAAAATTACACAGGGTGGAGCTTAAAAATGACTCAGGATGGGGAGGGGGGGATCAAAAGCTTGGATCATGCACAACTACCAGTATCTGAATTTGCAAACAGGAAAACCTGAGTAGACATACAGGGGCACACACCCTTTTAACTCCATTGAAATACACTGGAGAGCTTTCAGAAGGGATGCTTTGAAGGGAAAAAAGGCCAAGACAAAATAAAGATTCATTCTAGGGTTTAGGATAGTTACGTAGATTTTATTCAGTACTTACCCAAGCAAAATGCTCACTGAAGCTAGTAGGAGTTTTGCGTGAGAATGAACTGAGTTAAGGACATCAGGAAGGGAACTTAGAGATTCTGAACTCTGACAGTGTGGGAGAAGAAGTCTTATATAGCAGCTTCAGTACAAGGTCAAGTGCAGAATGGGTTGATATTTACTTTCTGCAGTGGTGGCACAGGGAGGTTGGCAAGAGCCAATTGTATCACAGGGACAGTCATATGATCTGAAGGTCTAAAATCCCATCCCAGTTCCCCTTGGAGGTTTGGGTAGCTAGAATCAGAACCTCCATGCAGGAAGGGGTGTCTTGTTGCCATGCCTGTGAACCAAACTTGTAGAGCTCTTTCACTCTCTCTTGCCATGTAGTCAGAAGGTTTGGCTTTGATTTCCTCTGAAGGGATTTTCCCATTATCCTTAATAAAATTATAAAGAAACCTCTCTGTTTTTCATAGAAGAAACTGCCTTTTCTATTGGGTTGGGCAGGGTGGTTAGTATTGTTCAGACTCAGAGTTGACTCACCCAGGTATGTTTTATCACCAGGTTTGTTCACTCAACTTTATTTACTGTCCCCCCTCCACACACACACATGCCAACTACCTGGCTTTGTTTTCATACAGTGAACGCAGGGCTCATGAAAGGTGCCAGATGTACAGCTCTGAAGTGCACAGAATGGGTTTGTGAAGGAAGCAATAATCCAAGCTCCCTCACACTGTCATCTCCTCTGTGTTTTGACTATAACAGCAGGCAAATAGATTAGACAAAATGCTCCCATGCAGTGTGACATATGAGGGAACCCAATCTTTCCACCTCCGTCTGTCTAATGCCATTGTAGCCATATTTTTCTAATATGTAATCTGTTGTCCTGCTCAGTTCTGTCTTCCATCCACTGGCATCCAGTCAAAGGCTTCTCTAGGAATAATCCTCTCTAGGAACATAGTTTTTTTACATCCATACAACATGTCTAAACGACTTTAGCCTTTTTTCTCGAATCATTGTCTCTGTAATCTGCGCATCAGCATTAGTTACTCCTCCCACTGGCAATCACCAAGTATTCTCCATCATTCTCTCTGATGGAATGTGTAAAGTTTCATGTTGTGGACTTCTAGCATTTGCCAGGTTTCAGAAACATATAACAATGGTGGTATTACAGTGACGCTGTATAACTTCATTTTGTTTCTTATGTGAATTTCCTTATTTTTCCAAATATTTACCAGTCTCGTAAGCTCCACTTGCCTTCCAAGTTCTTGCTTTCACTTGCTTATGGCATTGGCCATCAGCACCTTGTTTCCAAGATATACAAACTTCTTAACCATTCTGTCAATTCACTGTCAATCGCACACACACCATCATTGCTTACTCCTCTTTACAACTGTCATGACTTTCATTTTCTTTTGATTTCATTTGACGTTCTGATTTTTCATCCTACTTTCGTGGCCTCACATTTGACATTGGAGAGTTTCTTTTCCATGGCATTGTTATGTGTGTTCAACAGAGAAATATTATCTGCAAAGTCAAGATCTTGATGTTTTCTTCTGCTTCACATAACTTGTGTATCTTTCTTTGATGTTGCTCTTTGCATCATATAATATATCACAATGCAAAAAAGAAGAGGTGAAAAGATGCAACACCGCCCCACTCCAGTGATGATATCAAAGCAATTCATCTTTCAGCTTTCTGTCTTTCCATAACATTTTGAACCTTCATACAGCATCTTGACTAATAATACTATCTTTCTAGGATGCCCATATTGTTGCAATATCTTCCTTAGTGACTCTCTGTGAACGCAGTTGAAAGCTTTGGTGAAATCTATGAAGTTCAAGACTAATCTTCTCTGGTATGTGAGCCCTTTCCTCAACAAATCATCTCAGGATAAAGACATGACCTACACAAGATCTTTTCAGTCTCAAGCTTGCTTGCTCATTATGCAGTTTTTCATTTTTGACCAATTTGATACTGTTCAATAGTATACTGCAGAACACTTTCCTGGATACTGAAAGTAATGTTATTTCTTGCCAGTTATCTCACACCAGTTGGTTCCCTTTCTTCGGTAATTTACAGATCACACTTCTGTTCCAATCCTCTGGACAGAGTTCTTTCTCCCAAACAATAAACACAGTACATGTACTCCCCATCCTCACCAGCTTTAAGCATTTCAGCAGTAATCTTATCTTGACCAGGCACTTTGCTGATTTTTAGCTGCTTAATTACTTTCTCTGTTTCTAAATTTCTAGCAGTGAAATGTTCAATCCTTACCTACCTCACATCCACTGATTTGAATTGTTGGCTCTTCTTGGCTGTTCTTCATTAAAATGTCCTCACCATCATTTCTTTTGTTCTACTTCTGTTTTTAACAATCTTCCATCTTTTACTTTTATGATACCACTGTGACTCTGAAAACAGGATGACAATTGCATATGTAACCCAGCCCTGAGGTACAGCTGCTGCTTTCTCTTTTTTCTCCTCAGGGTTATAGGCCCTGGATTCACCAGATACCTGGTGCCTCCAGCCAACTAAATGCCTCCTAGTGCAGAGAACACAAAGAACCTGTCTCTTAGGAAAATATTCAACACCCAATCTCATACAAAGGAGTGTCAGTCAAAGCAAAAAATAAATAAATAATAGCTATCGCAATGCCCAGAAAAATAAAACAGTAACTGGGGTTTTTTTTAGGTAACTGGGGAACTCAGAATATGGAACAATGGGAAAAGGGATCACAATAATAAAAGACAAAGTTAACAATAAATAAACTGTACCCTTTCCAACATTTACAGACAATACATACTACCCCGCTTCTTCCCAATACCCACCTAGACAGATAGTGAGTATTGGCTCAGTCTTTGATAGGTGATACAGCAATGAAACAGTGGCCAGCTGAAAACACAATATCAAAATTAATAAACCAGGGTGTTCTTACAAAGTAGCCACACCAAGGACAGTACGATTGTCCTTGTGGCTCTCTAGTCTGGATTCAGATGTGCAATTAGACTCACTCTTGTTAGCCTCACCTTGACTGTCTCCTCAGCCTCCTGGGTTTCTGGTCTCTGCTGTGATGACACTATTCAACATCCCAAAAATCCCAAAAGGGATCAAAGTCTTCCCTTGGATAGGAATGTGAAGGATAGAAAGGTCCTTCCTGGCTGTGTAGTGCCTTTCCCTGCTATACTCCAAACACAATCAACTGAAAGTAAAGTCAGCCCCTTTTCTCTGAGTCCTGGCTCATGAGTGGTCCCACATAGTGTAGCTAGCTGGTTCTATCTCCCTCCCCAGACTCTAAGCAACCTAGGAAACAGATTCCTGAGCCTTTTCCATCATTACTGCTATAGAGCAGGGGTGAGTCCCCTAGATCCTCAGTGTGGTACTTCAGGAGCACTCCCTCCAAAGGAGTTACACTTATGTATCTGAACCATTTTCTTAGAGTCACCTTTGACTAATGCATGTTAGGCTTCTCTTGCTTTTTTGAAAAAGCCATTCTCTCTTATCTTGCTGACATAACTCCTTTACTTCTTTGCCTTTCTCTACAGACTCCTATTGCAGCTTGTATTCTTGTCGTGTCACCTGTGGGCTGTAATACTTTGGTTTAATTTCAGTTGTTGAGGTTAGTGTGGAGGGGCAAGGTGGTGCTGGTAGCCTGTAATATACAAGAGGTCAGACTCGGTCACCTGGTGGTCCCTTCTGGCGCTGAACTCTATGATTCTGTGACACCTATGCTTGCTTCTTCTGATTTTTTTACGGCTTTTCTTTCCTCAGTCAATTTCCATTTCATGACTGCGTCCCCAGTTTTTTTCCTTGATCCAAGTAAAATTATGGCTGCTTCCAAGCAGACATATCTAAGGCAAGCCATTGCTCTTCTATACCATCATTCATTCATTACCCACTGCTCTTTAAATCCATTTGAGAGCTGGATTGTAAAATCCCTCCTGATTCCTGGCAAGCCCAGCTCTAGGAATAGGATTTTGGGACTCACTTGCCATACTGTAGAACTTTTTATTCCCTCTGTCCAGAGGCATCTTTAGTATTGGTCATTTTTCTCTTCTGATGTATTTTCCAATTCCTATTGGACAAAGTATCTGCATCATAAAATCAACCCCAGTTGTTTCCTCAGAGAGCCAAAGGACTAAATGGGCCATTGAGACTGAACTACCCTCACAGCCCGAGCCCTACCTGTTTTCCCTCCAGGCAATCCTGGAGGCACCCAGGCAAGGTTGTGTGTTGGAAGCTTGCATTCTTGCCACCTGTGTGCATAAATAAAGGAGTTCAGTGCCAGGGCTGTCAAGTCAGCACTTTTCACTGGTGCCAAAATCACTATATTTTACCTTTTTAAATACATTTTTTTAAAAAAAATCCCTTATCCCAGAAAGTCTGTTGCTTCCCCCAACCAGAATTAGGAGACGGATAATCAATCAGCATCTTGATAATCCTTGAGGCAAGAGGATTGGTGTTAAGGAGCTAAGAGGTTTTCTCTTAGTAGCAAAGAAAAACTGGAACATACCAAGAGACCAAATTCCTGTACTTGTGTAAAACATTAGTAAGGAGGTTTCGCACAGGGGCAGGGAAGGAAGAAGGGAGGCTAGGCAAATCCCTCCTCCTGCCAATCTCACGGCATTGCCTCTCCAGGGAGGATACTTCAAGCTCCCAGGCTGTAGTAGTGGTGGGGGCCCACATAGGGGTTAAGGCCAGAAGATCCTCAGAGTTTGTAGGCCCACTGGCCAGCCCCAGCTGGAAAACTTCCCTCTGTATTGCTGCAAACAGCACAGTGAAGCAGTGTTGTGTGGCATGCAGGTAGTGTGAAGATCCCCCTGGCATGGGCACTCTGCAGAAACTCTAAGCACACCTCCCACGATTAAAACCATAGCAGTAGAGCTGGGTATCTCTTGCTGTGAGGAGTTCTTGTCATGTTGTGTGGAAAAAAGAAACTAATTTTGAAATGGTCCTGCTAGGTCCTGAGGAAACCAAGTCAGAGCAATGTACAGCAATCAAGTTTCTTGATGGAATTCAAGGCTCTTCCATATAGGTGACCAGATACTATGGTGATGGGAGTCACTGTGAAAAAAAGTCTAGATAGATAGTTCATCTCTGTCTCACAAGTGAAGGCCCTGAAAGCAGTGAAGGGTTCTGGACATGTAAAGCAGACCCCTGTCTTTTTAAGCTCTAGAAAACCGGTATAGACCTAGAACATCAATGCCTCTATCAGAGAAGTGATCTGCCAACTGCGTTGCAGCAAGTAATAATTCAGCTGGCTCTCAAAGAAACATGCATTTGAGGTCAACTATCTCAGCAGCAATCACTCCGTCTCCAACCTCTCAAGCCTGAGAAGAGTTATCAAGAGAGTGTTGGGGAACAAAGTTCAGAACTTAATCACTGCCAGCATCCTAGTCTTCTTGCTATTGGGATATGGCATAGGAATGGTTTTAACATGTGATTTTTCTAAGGCAATTAACAGAGCACAGACATCTATGCTGAAACTGTTTATTCACATATAAGATCCAGTAGGAGTGGAAGGTGCAGCACTATGTTGGCTCTACTCATTTCTCTTAGCCAAATCTCTCGGTGGCATTTTTATGTTCCCCCTTACTGTGGTATTTGAGCAGCTCACAACAACCGTGTAAGGCTGGGAAGTACTGTTATCCCCATTTTACAGATAGGGAGAACTGAAGTACAGAGAGGCTAGATGACTTGCCTACAGTCATGTAGGAAGTCTGTGGCAAAGCAGGGGAATTGAATTTAGGTCTCCCAGATCCCAAGCTAGCACATCAATCAGTGGCCACCTTTCCCCTCAGAGAGTCAAATCCAAGAGATTCAAAAAGGCACTTGATCCTTTTCCAAAAGAGCTCTTGCATGCTGAGGTCTGCAAGGCTCAGTCTTTCCTCTTCTTCTTTTCAGCTTGATGGGAGACCTCTAGGGGAGGTAGTGAGATGTCATAAATCCATGTTACTAATGTGATGCTGAAGATAACCATTTGCACATCAGTTTCTCAGTAGACACAGGTAGTGCTAACCTCCAGATATTCCAGTGCCTGAGAGAAATAAGGACATGGGTGAATCGCAGATGACTCCGGCTCAAGAAGAGGGAGATACTTTGAGAAGCAGATAGGGATATTAACCTAATTATCCACTGAGAGAATTTATCCTCAGACTGTCAAGGTGATGTGCAGTCTCTGACTTCTGTCAGTCTCATCACTGCTCCTGAGAACACAGATAGCCACAGTGTCAAGAAGTGCCTTCTAGTCAAATACTCTTCAGAACAGGTGGCCACAGTGATCCATACATTTGTCACCTCCTGATTAGAGTTTTGCAACACACACTACCTGGGGTGAATGTGATGGCTACCTGGAAGCTCCAGCTAGTACAAATTCCCTTAGTCCAGCTACTAAGCAAGAAAGATCAACAAAAACATTTCATGTCACTGTTCGATTGGCTCCCCATTCAACTCCAGCTCCACTTTAGAGGTCCTTAAGGAGCTAGAGTCTAACTGTCTTACAGACATCCTCTCCATCCATAAACCACTGATGCAATTGCACTCAGTGGGTAGGTGAGAGTATGGCTGAGTGATCACAGGATTCAGGATGTTCTAAGTGCAGGTCCCTGGCTATGGATTTCCTTACCGCCAGAGAACAGGAAAAGCCCAAGCCAGACTGACTTTACAGTTGTCTGCAAACCCTTCCCAATAAGAATGATTGATGGTTGATCTGGAACTCCCCATCCCCCAAACTCTCTTTTAATATCATTTGGCAGAGGGTGACCAGACAGCAAGTGTGAAAAATTGGGATGGGGCTGGGAGGTAATAGGCACCTATATAAGACAAAGCCCCAAATATCAGGACTGTCCCTATAAAATTGGGGCATCTGGTCACCCTATTTGGCAGAATAAAGGAAAGGTATAGACAAAGGGGTCCTTCACAGCCAGAAAAATGTATGTACCGGTGAGATAATGCATGACGGCTGTTTTAAAAAGGCCTGCAATAGAGAGATTAGGTATCCCTGCCCACGGCCACACAGTGAGTAAGTGTGAGAGCCAGGATTAGCACTCAGGAGACCCTTGTGCCTAGCATTGAGCTCACATCACAAGAACATGCTGACTTGTACATGTTTGAGGATATAGAAATGCTTGTTAATAACTTGTTTTTGCAAGCTGGAGTTATAAAGCTGAATCAGTGACACAGCAAGCATTTCTATGGCAACAGAGTGATGTCACCAACAGCATTTTGACTTTACAACTGATTTCATTTGAAGGAAAAACTGAGCTTAGCTCCAGAACATTTCAGCATTTGAAATGGAAACACCCAATGTCACCATTGTGCTTGTGTGTGGGGGGGTCCTATCAACTTCCGTAGGTCCTGCACCTATACCTAAGGGCAGAATCTGTGCCAAATATACTTATTCTTTTCCCCCCAGAGGAGTCTGAAACTTGTTCCTGAGAGGGTTGCAACACATTGGCAAGATGGTGTGAAGGAAGCTTTCACTGCTGCTGCCTATATGTCTGATCAGTGGGTAAACAGAGAGGGGAGGTGTACAGTTCAACCGGTAGCTTTGATCCCTAAGATGTGTGGTGATGGGGGCTTATATAAGCACCTAAATAAACAGATAAATTAATTCAAAACAAAAAATGTAAAAGTGAATATAAAATACAGGAAATATTTCCCATGAGAGGTTAGAAACCCTGTTAAAAATAGCTCAGAAATACTCACTTCTGGTTAAATCATAAAACAAAAGTTAAAAGAAAATTAACAGTGCAAAGAAAAAAAATCATTTTCTTCATTATGGGGCTCCAAAGTGGGTTTTTGGCTTTCAAGCCACACATGGATCTTACAAGAGATACTGAGTTCTCTGAGAGATTTTAAACTAAAAATGAGTTATTGACATTGGGCCAAATCCTTAGCTGATGTAAATGTGCACCCATTTTAAGTCAATGGCGCTATGCTGATTTACACCAGCTGTGGATCTGGCCCATTATCTTTTCAGTCAGGAACTTCAGCTTTAAGAGAACTCATCCTAAAGCTGTTCTTTTCTCTCTCTCTCTCTCTCTCTTTCTTACACATCAGCAGATGAAGTCAGTCCTGGGTGTTTTCTTATGTTTCCTTAAATACCAAGAAGACAACAAAAGATATTTAAAACACCATGCACATTGTTCTCTATGGGAGTGGAAGGGAAATGTACAGAAATATCCCCTTTCTAGGGATGCATCAACTCACACACCTTCCTGGAAAAGACAAAAGGGCAAGGGCGGGGGGAGGGGGAGAAACTCAAGAAAAAACAACAGCAGAAGCCTGTGTTGCTGGATTATCTTCCTTGTCATATGAAAATACTTTTTCCAAAGTTTGAAAGCGTTTCTTAAGAGCAGCCAGCAGCATATTGAGATTTCCCTCCTCTCCTTTCTAACAACAAAGCAAAGTTCCACCCTCCCTCTCTCTTTTCTCTTCTCTTAAAAAAAAAAAGTTTTGAGAATTTCACTTTTCTATTCACAGCAGCCCTGGCCAAAGTAAAGCCCTCTTTTACACTGACGTCAAGATCTTTACCAAGATTAGGGTTTCATTTCTGTATTGCAGCAATTAGCCAGGGAATGTATAAAAGGCTTCAGGGAAGCAAGCTGGGACTCCAGAGGGAAAGCACTTTGCACCACAGACAGATAGCGAGAGAGAGGAGGGAGACAGGGGCACACAGAGAGAGGGACAGAAAGTTTGTGTACAAAGACCTTAAAAAAAAAAAGTAGCGTTGCACCTGGTGACACAGAAATGAGAGGTCTGCTTAGTGCTTAAATAGCTGAGAGACAATGGGACAAGGGAGGAAAGTGAGCGATCTCTGCTTAAATTTCATAACTGCAGGGAAGTAGAAGTACAGCTGCCTCTGTCTTTAAAGGAGTCAAAAGGGCTATTGGATAAGGGAAACATTTTAGTCTCTGAAAAAGAAAAAGCAGCTCAGAGTTGAATGAATTTCATGCTGAGTTATGGTTTTGACCGGCTTGAGTATATTTCATAATTTCTGCTGGCGTTGAGAGAAAGAGGCGGGAGGTGGAAGGGGCTGACGAGTTTTTTAAAAATGCCTTTCGTTTTATTTTATCTTATTTTTTAAATGAGTGTTCAGGGCAAAAAAGGGAGCTGAAGGGAACCCGCTGGAGAGCAGCAGCAGGGAAGATGGGTCTGTTAAGCGTGGATTTGCTGATCGCGCTTCAGATCTTGCCGGGTTTTTTCTCCAATTGCCTCTTTCTTGCACTCTACGACTCTGTGGTCCTCCTGAAGCACATGGTGCTGCTCCTGAGTCGGTCTAAGGCGGCGCGTGGCGAGTGGCGAAGAATGCTGACCTCGGAGGGACTACGCTGCGTCTGGAATAGCTTCCTCCTAGATGCCTACAAGCAGGTGGGTAGGTGGAAGGGGACGGAGAGGAGGTGAGAAAAGGCACCCTCGTTCCGGGAGGGGGCTGTGCGCTCTGCACGGTGTTTCCCCCTTGTGCCCTGCGCTAAACTAGAGTTTGGTTTGGCATTGAGAGAGTGGAAAACAGCTGTTCTTCAGGAGGGTTTGGGATTGGGATTGAACAGACCTTGGTTCTGTGCCCTCCTCTGCCACTGACTCTCTGTGCAATTTAGGGCAAGTCATTTAACCTTTTCCTGCCTCTGTTTTTCTAGTTGTGCCGGGAGGATAATGGTACTTGTCTTTGTAAAGTGCTTTGAGAGTGTTGGATGAAACATATTATATAAGTGCTGAACATAATTAAATACCTTTGTCAACCATTTAACCAGTGCAATGTCTTCAGAAGTTATACAAAGATTAGGTCTTTAAATAACATCTCAAGGTGATCTGAATGCCCATGATAGCACTGTGTCATTATATCATCACTTTTATTCAGCTCATCTGTTCATTTTTGTATTGAGAAGGAAAGCACTGCAACAGTGTGACTAGGTTTAAAAAGAGAGCCCATTTTCTCTTATGAAGGTGGTGAAAACAGGACATGACAAAGCTTAAAAATAAACTTGTAACCAGCTGAGAGACAGCTGCCTGGTCTTCTTAGCTGCATGCACAATATGCCTCAAGTGGCACGTGACCAGGATTCATCACTGAATTTGGTCCCCTGGTGGTTTTGGTTAATAATGCTAATAGCAGTTACACAACACATGCTCTTTACAAGTTCCACACCAACATTAACTAATGAGCCTGGATAAAATCCCTGAAAGTAACTGTATCCCCACTTGATAGATTGGGAAACTGAGGCAGGGTGCTATTGTGTATTTTGCTCCAGATCATCCAGCAAGTAAGGTCTTGTCCGTTCAAATGCTTCATTTGCAGCAAACAGGGGCATGAATCTACCCTGCACTAGCCTACTGAGCACCAAGAGTACATGTGGACCTAGCTACTGCACACTAAAAGTTCCCTAGTGCTCTGTAATCTGCTTCCATTTGAAAGAGGGATAGACAAAGTGCACTAGGAAAATTTTAGTGTGTGGCAGGAGGGTACAGGTGGACACTTAGCTTGCATCAGGCTAGTGCAGAGTAAATTCACACCATGACTTGCTATGAACTAAGCATTTATACAAGCTCTATGAAGCAAAGCCAGGATTAGAAACCAGAAGTTGCTGTCTCACAGCCTTGTGATTGGAATGTGCTGTTTTATTAAGATTATTTAAAAACAAAAACCCATCTGATGGACTTAGGTTAACGATCTCTTATATCCTGTCTGAACCATAGCTATTTATCTGCTGAAAAGCATTTCTTGTTGTGCTACCTCTCCTCCCACTACAATAACATTATATATTTACTCTTAAGTACAGCTGTAGGGAGCTGCTGATGGTGGTGCTTAGTTACCATCCAGTTAGATTTAGTTTGATATATAACACTAAGTGCCTGTCCTGAAGCTCTAGGCAAATGTACATACTTTTCAATATATAAAACAAATACAAATTACATTAGCTATCCCAACCACAATCTCTTAACTCACCACAATACAAATCAAATATTTGTAAAATATAAGAATTCTAATGACTTCTGTCACACTTTAATCTCCAAAACACTTCAGATATTAACTAAATAAATGTCTCAATGCCCTTGTGAAGTAGCCTGCTAAACGTTATTATTCCCATTTTGCTGCTTGAGGAAGTGAGACAAACAGATGAACATGTGACTTGATCACGGGTACAGAGGAAACCAGTAGCAGAGCTGTGATTAGCACTCGTGCATTCCCAGCTCCTAGGCTTGGGCGCTAAACACTGTGCCTCACACTGGGAGAAGGCTCAGACTTTCACTAGCTTCCTGAAGGTGAATGCAAATGTTTTAAAAGTCTCCAAAAACTCTTATATACATGAAAACTCTTTAACTTCTTTAGTAAGTTACATGAAGATTCAAATGATGCATAATGCACTTTAAAACAAAGCTATTAAATTACTTCCTTCTTTCCATTCCTGTCAAGACCTGAGTTCATGATTCAGTGTTTCCTCATCTGCTACTGATGGCATCACAGACACCTGAAGGAGTGGGTAGCTCTTCACTAGTGTTAGCAAAGAAACTCAAATCTTAACTTCAGGGCTTAGAAGGTAATAAAAAGTCTTTTATTTTACCTTTAAACTGCCTGGAACACATCAACCGTATCATGTAGGGTGATATCCTTGCCCCAGTGAAGCCAATGGCAAAATTCATATTGACTTCAATAGGGCCAGTATTTTACGCCCCAGTCTCAAAAGGGGGTGGGGTGGGGGGAATTCCTTCACAGCAGTGATTCTTAAGGAGAGGCTCACAGTGCCTTCACAAAGCACCTGATTGAGTAACCATAGATATCATTGGAAAGATTCCTGTTGACTTCAGAGATGAAGCCCAAAAAACACTGAAGATTCCTGACTGTTGTAGAGGCAGAAGGGACGGAATACATTGAAGGTCAATATTAACAGTGAAAGAGGAGTAGGTTGTAAATTGCTTGCCTATAATCTCTGGAAGTCTCCTGCCACTTCTGCAGGGCTGGAGGGGAAGCTAGTTAAATGCTTTGTTAGAGTCCAAAGGAGACCAAACTTCTGCGGCTCTGTGGCATAAATGTGAACAAACAACGTAAAACAGTGAAATGCATGACCCTAAAGAGTGTCCAGCAGGGCCTCTCCACAAATAGATATTTTTCCAAGTCCTGAAATGGATTTTACATGTCAGAACCACTTAATTGCTGTATTCCCAAATTCAGCTGGGCAGAGGGAGTAGCTGTCAATCGGATTTAAATACACGCCTAACATTAGGCGTGTGCTTAACTGTCTTTCTGAATCAGAGCCTTCTTCACTAGTAATAATACTTTGCAGTTCCATAGTGCATGTCAAATGAGCATCGCAGAGCATTTTACGAATCCTAAGTAAACTCACAAAATCTCTGTGCGGTTCGTAATCTCCATTTTACAGATGGGAAAACTGAGGCACAGATAGTTGAAGCAGACCAAAGCCACACACAAAGGTAGTGAAGGAACCTGGAATGAAACCAAGAGCACCCAGGCCCATATAATAATAATACTATCTAGCTGTTATGGAGTGCTCTTCATCAGTGAATCTCAAAGCACTTTACAAAGATATCATTTTACAGAGGAGGAAACATGAGTCAGAGAGAGGTGAAGTTATTTGCTCAAGATCACCCAGCAGGCCATTGGTAGAGTTGAGACTAGAACTCAGGGCTCTGTCTCCCAGCCCAGTACTCCCTAGACACACTACCTCTCCAAACAAATTGGTTTCCTTTGAAATTTTTTTTTAAAAGGGCTTGTTTACAGGGGAAAATTGATTACCATGGCTATTGTGAGATAAACTAATTCATAATAGCTATTCTGGAATAGTTCCATGTGTGGATACTATTCCAGAACAAAAGTGATTTTCTTCTTGAATAATTACTCTGTCTTGGAAGTGCATTAATTATTGCAAAATAAAGTGACTTTTATTCCAGAATAGCATCTGCATGGGGAGCTATTCTGGAATAGCTATTCAGGTCAATTGCCATGTAGACAAGCACATAATACAGGGGTGGGAAAACTACGGCCTGGGGGCCGCATCCGGCCCTTCAGATGTTTTAATCTGGTCCTCAAGCTCCTGCTGGGGAGTAGGGTCTGGGGCTTGCCTTGCTCTGGCAGTCCAGCTGGGGGCTTGCCCTGCTCCGTGAGTGCCGTGGCTCCATGCGGCTCCCGGAAGCAGCAGCATGTCCCTCCTCCAGCTCCTATGCTTAGGGGCAACCAGGGGGCTCTGCATGCTGCCCCCCATCCCAAGTGCCACCCCCACAGCTCCCATTGGCCGCAGGGGAAGCACCTGCAGACAGGGCAACGCGCTGAGCCTCCTGGCTGCGCCTCTGTGTAGGAGCCGGAGTGGGGACATGTTGCTGCTGCTGCTGCTTCTGGGAGCTGCTTCAGGTAAGCGCCATCTGGAGCCTGCCCTTGACCGTCTCCCATGCCCCAGCCCCCTGCCCCTGCCCTGATCCCCCTCCTGCTCTCCGAACCCCTTGGTCCCAACCCGGAACACCCTCCTGCATCCCAACCCCCAATTTCATGAGCATTCATGGCCTGCCATACAATTTCCATACCCAGATGTGGCCCTCGGGCCAAGAAGTTTGCCCACCCCTGACATAGTACATTACACCCAGATTTGTGCTTGTTATTCCTATCTTTCTGACAGGACTTGCTTCTGGTTCTGGAAGATCCCAAATATTGGACCTCAAAATTATGATTTTTTTATGTATAAGAAAGCTATTTTAGGTCATTTTAAAAGTGTTTTAAATATGTCTGTTAACATTTTAATCTCCTTTTCTGGACTCTAAATAGCTGAATTCATCATAATGCTAAGGCACATGCCCTTACCATCAGAAGAGTTAAATATATTTTTTAATCCTTCTAAACAGGCTTTCTGCATTTCTGTAGGATATGAGGCATATAGAGAATACTTGATGTGGTGTGAAATAAATGCTTTATTGTCACTCATATGGATGACTACATAATTCATTCAGAAGCAATGTAAATATCCCGCAAACTCTCTTTCTCTCTGTATATGAATCCAGAGAGATATACATGTTTTCCTAGTAATCATTTCACTCACCACTTCTGTGGGGGAACACAGCTGTTTGTAAACAGCACACAGCAACACTACAGAACAATTAAGAGTAAAAAGAAGTGTCGAAATAATAAAAAGCACCCTAAGCTTTCTCTGAGATGAAGCTACTTTGCCTAGTCTACTAGCTCTGTTAACTCCCATTATAATAGTTAACCTTGTTCTAAAGAACCTCTCTTTGCAACACATCTTGTATGTGCAGCCCATAATTAGGGGTGGTGCAGAGCCATGTTTGACTCACAAGGCCACTACACCCCATGTCTCTGCTTCCTCATGGGAGGAGAAGGAGGAGGGTGTTATATAAATCATCAAGAGGGAACAGTGTAGTCACTATCAACAATTAATCTGGCAGATGTTCAAATCAGAAACCAGAACTCAGGAAGTTGTAAGAAATATACTAATCACAGATAAAATGTACATGAGAAAATAAACAAACAAACAAACATCAGAGAATTACTCAGTTGTTCCTATTCTGCTGGGGGGATAGAGTGGAGAGAGGAGGAAAATATCTCAAGTAAAATGTTCCAGGGTAAGAGAATGCTGGTACATACATTTGCTAAACAAGTAAATCAAAGTATCTATTGTTTGCCCACTGAGAATGTTAAACTCTTTTGTTTTTGCTACTAGATCCTCCCAGGTGATAATGTCTTAACCAAAAGACTGCAACAAGTTTCTGCTGCTGTGTGGAATAATAGTTTATAACAAGAGGACAATGGAAAAATTCCATTGCAAAGTTAGGAATGGGTATCCCATTGGAAAGCTATGAAGCTCTCTGTGCAGTGATTTATAGCTTTCATTTCTAGTCCTCAAAGGGTAGCAGGAAGTAGGTCTTAAACCTGTCACTTGTCCAAGATTGAATATTGCCCATTCTGCACCTAGTGCCAGTGTAATTTTGAAGGATAATTCTATATTTGGATTGTATTTTAAATGGAATTTGGTTGAAGCAGCTATATTATTTGGAATGTCAGAAGA
The DNA here is from genome assembly GCF_025201925.1 of Gopherus flavomarginatus. Taxonomy (NCBI): domain Eukaryota; kingdom Metazoa; phylum Chordata; order Testudines; family Testudinidae; genus Gopherus; species Gopherus flavomarginatus. Next base: position 121,414,428 of record NC_066621.1, on the reverse strand, counting down.
CATTCTTTCTCTCTCTCTCCCCCCAATACTACAGTGATCAGAATGATATAAATAGTTTGATTGACAGATTCATAGCTAAGTTTATGTGTGCGTGTGTGTAGATCCTTCCTGTCTCTAAAAAGGGTTGAACCAAAAGCAAGTTCTCACATGAAGACTCCAGAATTTAGAGAAAGTTTGGATCTGGATCCAGTCTTCAGGGGATGGGCCCATCTCTGGAAGATGTTCAAATCAGAAACCAGAACTGTGTAGATTAAACCAGTGCTATGAGCTCTGATGGAGGCTCAGTTAAATCACCAGACATACCATCAAACCCATGGCTCTCTTCCTATATAATAAATGTACTCATTCCTAGAAGCACCAGTATGCAACTCAACATCTGGAAGGGCATCACAGCTTGTGACAACATGGGTTGCTCAACGACGTTCTGCAACATTGCAGAGCAATATTTGCAAAGGTAGTATAAAGAGCAAGTGCCTCATTTCCTATTGGTCAGCTTTTCAGCATACCACTGGGTTACAATGCTACTTTTCAGAGGCTTTTCAGACAGTAGAGCAAAGACCTCTTAGCTCGAACCCTTATGCACTCATCACCTTTGTTAATTTTGACCTGGAGGGTAAGGAAGTGTCTTTCTTTGAATTTCATGGCAATAAGAGGAACTTATGAAATAAGCCCCCTGCTAAAAATGAATTGTCAAATAATTTTAGGTCCAAAATGTAAGCACTGTCTAGTGTTTAAAAATATTTGTCCCTCCAAACCTGTATTAATAGCACTGATTTTACAAAATGTAACATTAGCAAAATTATTTTCACTGAAATTTTCAACTACAAATGATAATAAAATAAACTTAAAACTAATAATAATAATGAAACCTTCCCTTCAGTATTGGGAACCCAAACTCTACAGGGCTTGGGCTAGAACTCCAGAACCAGGAAGTAGGGCTGCCAACTCTTCCCCAGTGCCCCTAGCAATATTGTTAACAAATAATGTTAATAATAAAGACCTCAGTTACATCTTGTAGGTATAGCCCATAATTACGGATGGTGCAGAGCCATGGTTGACTCATGGTTGACAAGGCTGCTACACCCCATGGCCCTGCCTCCCCATGGTTTACTCCCACCCGTCTTCGGAGCATTATGCGCCCCTAGGGGAGTATAGAGGGAGCAGAAATGGAATTCTGCCAGGTCCTTATGTGGGAAGCAAGGACAACTTATGTGACCCCCTTGCAGTGAGGTCCAGGCAGAGTTTGTTCCTAAGTGAGTAAGGAGAGCAGGGTTTGGCCAATTATTTTTATTAGGACTGTGTCATTTTAATTCTTCTTTTCTCCCAGCCTCACAGACCTGAACCTAAATAAAGAGCAAGAGCACCAATGAAATCCAGCATCCCCTGTTCTCCCTGTGTTGTACACACTGTTCTAAAAGCAAATCCCCTCTTCCCTGTGGTGAATAAAAAGTGCACATTAATGTATACTCTTCCAGGCAGGGATCTTAGGTGATTTATATGCACTGAGGGATTCCTACACACCTTTGGGTCTTGTAAAAAAGCCAATACTACTAATACTGAATAACTCTGCCGCCACAGCCTAACATCTGGATGAGGCACTGAGAAATGACAGGCTCTTCTGGGGCTGCATTTTACTGAATAGAATCAAAGCAAAGAGAAGAACTTGAAAGGGAGTTAAGAGCTCAGGGGGTTCTGTCCATAGCCAGTAGCTGGGCTCCAATTCCTAATATGGCATGTCCATGTTTAAATGGCTAATACCATAGCCTGCTAATTATCTGGCAACACCTATTTTCTTTAGGGAGTTGATGTAGCCTGATGAGCCTCCCCAACAGTTCAAAAATCCCTGATGTGGGGCATGAAAGCAATTTTTCAATGCACAGGATCCCAAGAGGGATACGTTAGATCTGATAAAAAGCAAAGCAAAAAGAAAGCAGATCAGGAGATGATGTTTTGTCCACTGGGCTTTTCCCAGGCCATGTGGAAAATGTACAACAAAGTTAGTAATATGTTCTGTTTCCAGCTTGTGGTTTATGAATAGGTCTTTCTTTTCCTCCCCTTCCCCTTCATTTTTCAGTCGACATGCTAAAGCAGCATTAGCGTTGCTCCCCCTTTCCACTGTGCACAATGCTCCAGAACGAGATGCCCAGTATCAGAGCCGTCAAATGAATGCAGGATTTGCCTTAAGCACAAACAGTGCAAGTTATTGCTTTGAGGTGGGGAAATCCCTTTGCTTGTGGAGATGGTGAGACAAGGGGGCCTCACAGTTTATGGGCTAGTTTGCTGTCCTCTGAAAGCAGGATCATCCACCTCAGCTTGGGACCCATAAGGCCAGCATTGAGTGAGTAAACAGTCAGCACAGAAGTGCGTGATTATATAAATGCTGGAGCCAGAGTTATTGCATGTGAGAGAAGTTCTGCTGCTTTGTTTCTTAGAACATATATTTGCCAGCTTTTGTGTAAGATTTCAAAAGCAGTTGGGCTGACTATTGTGTGGCTTTTTTGGTAGGCATTTTCATTGCGTCAATTTTTTTCCAATAGCTATTTTTTTCCTTTCTGTAATAAATAATGACAAAGAGAACAGAAAAGCCCCACAATGCAGATGATCGGTGAGGATGATATTGTCATCCCGTGTCAATCCCGTTCCTGAGTCTGGTGAAATGAAGAGGCCCTTTGGGAACGTCAGAACTTCATCAAGACCAATTAGCGGAGATGTTGCTGTTTGTGTTTAGGCATTAATGACTGGGCAGGGTTGGGTTTCTGGAGTGGCTAACATTGGCATGGAATGAGGCACCGACCTAATTACTCCTCTGCAGGAGCACAAAATGCTTTGTGAATGCCTGCTTGGCAAGGATGTCTCATTAAAGACAAAGCGGCAAACACAACTCTCCTCGAAGCAAAAATTAACATGATAGGTACCCCATGGCCGTGAGACTTTCTTGTGTCTGTGGGAAATAAAATGAGGTTAGCCACACCAGGGGGATATCTTGGCTGTGTTTTAGTCTACACGGTGTCATGGAAGTAATTTTTATTTTGTCTCCAAATCTTATCTTTTTGGTTTGCAAGAAATACTCTGCCTATGGGAGGCACAGAGAACACCCTTGCATTGTTGGAGCACAGTCACACATGCTAACACCCTTGGCACCAATGTGAAGTAATACTTGAAGGGCACTATTATACTAATGTCCGATTGAAACTATTTTGATTTTTCCCTCCAGGGTTTAGGAATCTAAACAGCGAAAGTGGCATTTGGTAAAGCTGAATGCAGAGTTGGGAAAGAGAAATTTACTCAGTGAATATAGCCTCTTTTTCTGCCCACATAATATTCATGAGCAGATTGTGGTTTTCCTCAAATTTATTGATGAGTATAAAACTGGTCAAAATTTTTCATTCATAATATTTTTCCAAAGTAAAACTGGAAAAACTTGGACAAAATGAGGCCTATCTACCTCACAGGTATGTTGGGAATTTCTTTAATTAGCTATATACAACAGTAAAAATTCCCATAAAATCTGTTGGCTTGAAGAGAGAGTCAGGGGAAAGGAAGAACAGGTTCAGTGTCAATTACCCTTTGCAAAAATGGAACTGAACCATGAAGGATCATATATTCATCAGGGATAGTTAGGTTTGAGGTGAAGAGATGGAAGTCCCCGTACCTACAATGTGCTCATTGCTGGATTTTAACTATAATAGAGATTTTTTTCCCCATCAGCTGAGCATTCTGCACTCTGGTTCTGGTTTTTCAGGAGGCAACGCTTGGTAGTGAAATCTGAGATGACCTCTGTGGGCCAAATTCAGAAGTCCTTACTGAGTTCTTACTCAATTGAAACTACTGCTAGCTTCATTAGGAGTGAATACAGTCTGGATTAGGACCTCAGGATTTGGCCCTATATGAATTCAATCAAAACAGTATTTTTCTGAACATCATGAGATAGGCAGGAGATGAGAAGAGAGAGAAATTATCAGGGAAATAAAAAGACAATTACATTGTTATTATAGAGCTTGATGCTAAGGAGAGATGTGCAGGAGTTGCAGTGACTAGACTTATTGTCTTTTATAGTAGTACTCTGTAATTCCATATAATCTTTCAGAGCACCTTGTAGACTTTAGTCAATCTTCACAACACCATTGTGTGATACATGTATATTATCTACATTGCATAGATGGGGAAACTGAGGCACTGATGGGTGCAAGGACTTTCCCACAGTCGCACAGTGAGTCAGAGTTAGATCTGGGAATAAAGCCATGGACACCTAACTACCAACCACCTGCTTGAGACACTAGCCACACTCTTCTCTCCTCCTGCTGCTTGAGGAGAAACACAGCAATGGGAGAAGACACTGGTCTTATATTGATCATTTGCTTAAAACCAGGATCCCTGCAGCATTTTCTGTGTAGGGAGGACACTGTGTTATTTGAACAGCTGACTGTGTTTGTTTAGTGAGAGTGAACATGAAGGACATTGTGGAAGCAAGTCACAGTAACTCATCGTGTCTTTATTTGTTTTGACATCAGGTGAAACTGGGAGGAGAAGCCCCAAACTCCAATGTGATCCACATAGCTAATGGCAGCAACAGCAGCAGTAGCAGAAGAAAAAGTGTTGGTGGGAAATATGGAACCAAGTGCCACCTTCTGGACTTTGCCAATTCAGAGCGCCCGCTGGTGGTTAACTTTGGTTCTGCCACCTGACCCCCATTCACGAACCAGCTGTCGGCCTTCGGCAAGCTGGTGGAGGAGTTCTCAGGTGTGGCCGATTTCCTATTGGTCTACATCGATGAGGCTCACCCATCGGATGGCTGGGCCGCCCCTGGGATCTCTCCCTCCTCATTTGAGGTGAGGAAGCACAGGAACCAGGAAGACCGATGTGCTGCCGCTCACCAGCTCCTGGAGCGGTTTTCCTTGCCACCCCAGTGCCAAGTGGTAACTGACTGCATGGACAATAATGCAAATGTGGCCTATGGGGTCTCCTTCGAGCGAGTGTGCATCGTGCAGAGACAGAAAATTGCCTACCTGGGGGGCAAGGGCCCCTTTTTCTACAACCTCCAGGAAGTCCGGCTTTGGCTGGAGCAAAACTTCAGCAAGAGATGAAATCCAGCCTAAGATGAGTAAAGTGTGTCAAGAGCATTGTCCCTTTAAAGTGATATAAAAGGGAACAAAACACACTGTTTTACAATAGGTCTTTCAGGGCCTATTGCAGGAGAACAGGTTCAATAATAAGGTCAAATGAATGCAAGCCAGGAAAAAAAAAAAAAAAAAGAAAACAGCACATAAAAAGAGAATTGTGTGAGACAATCCTACTCCTGCCTTCTTAATAGGGCAGAAAAGGCCACTGAAAAGTGCTGCTGCTGCACATGAAAGGTGGTGGGATGAGATTTCTCACCCATCCTTTTAACAACATGTTGACTTTAGGTTCCGAAGAAAGCACTGCTTCCTGGAAGGCGATTCTGCGGAGAGGCAACCTCATGTATTTGATCAGGGACATCTCACTTTTCCATTGAGGCCTGTGTAGGCAACTTGCCAGCAACCTGAGACCTTCAATTAATTTGCACAAAATGGAGTGGCTTATGGCTGCCTTCCTTTTTTGATACAGAGGTATGACCCAGCAGAGACTACAAGATCCACCATGCAGTGCAAACTGGCTGCTCAGTTCAAGATGAAACATTGTATGTGGATGTTGGTACTCTCTCTAAGGGCAGCCTTTCTGCATAGTGTGTGTGTGTGTGTGTGTGTGTACAGTACGCACGCACGCACACACACACACACACACACACTCTTAGGCATCTGTATGTTAACAATTAAATTGGCAGCAGGCCACACCATAGAACTCCATAAGTTGCATTTGGCTCTCAGGCTACACCTTGGTCACCACTGTGAGATAAAGAAAGAGAGAGAGAGAGAGTGAAGGAAAGAGGTGGAGGGAGAAGGATACAGACGAAAGAGTCTGCAAGATCCTAAGATCAAAAGGAGTGAGGGAGAAAGAAACAGAGATTGTGTAATAAAACTATAACTTTTCACTTTGAAAATTCAGAAAGTGGGATTATTTGTCACCAACACACACAGATATATACACACAGGGCAAGAGAGAAGAGTTCAGCTGATACCAGCCTTCAATATGTGGCACTGAAAAGATGTATTCATCACTGCTTTTTTCTTTTTCTTTCTTAAGAGAAACAGCAGAGAGAGAGAGAGAATTAGGGGTTATTTTGTGTTTAGTTTTGTAAAAGTAATTTATTTCTTTTGACATAACAGGCATATTTTTGAGCAGGGGCGGGACTTACACACCACTTTACCTCATTGGAATCGAAACCTGTCCAGTTGATTACCCTGTTAAAGTGGTCATGTTGATTTTTGCTATCCTAGATGCCTGCAATTAGTTTACAGCCATATTAGTTCATTGGAAAGTTAAACAGTCTTTAGCCTCAGCAACTGCAGTTTCTGTTGGGCAGGATAGCATTTGGTTCATGTTTCATTCTTCTTCTCAGAAGCCTTTGGGGAAAAAAACCCCATCACACTGGCCTCACAGTCACCACCTTATTTCTCTGAAGAGGTTAAGGATGAACTGAGTGATTTATCAAGAACAATTGTAACAAATGGCTGGGTTTCTCAAGAATGGCTGAGGGGAATATTCTGAAGTATATTTAAAGAGACACTGTCAAGTGAAACTGACTAATTACAAGAGTGAACCTGACCAGCCTAGTTTCACAGTCCACACTGAGAGAAATGCAAAACAAGCAAACAGCATAAAGTGGGGAAAATTAAAGGAAAGTGTTAAATCTCTTACCCTGCTAATCACCTGAAATGTCAGTACAAACCCAGGGAAGAACTTAAAAAAAAAAAAGAAATATTTCTATTTTACAGTGTCCCTTTAATCACACTTGAAATATTTCCTTTTGTTTTGGTGTGAGTCAATTCAGCTAATGCACATGGCATTTTAAAAAAAATGGATGCATACACAAACCCTGGTAAAGCATCCCAGAGAAGCTGGTGGGGAATGGAGTTCAGAGAGCCAAGTTCAGCTGGGTGGATGGAAGAGCATGGTACTCCTGTATTTCAGGATTTCATAATTGCACTACGTAATTTGTGATGGGGGTAAAAAAGGGAAGATGACATACACTGTTTTCTTCTTTAGGGTGGGCCAAGGGTATACAGTAAGAGGTAAGAAGAAAAAATTGAACAATGGAAAATTTAGGCTGAATATCCATCTACTCCAATGTCTGCCTTCTGGTATATAAGCCTGACTTCTCAGACCATTCAGTGAAGTGATCATGACCTACCAATTACTATGGTAGATTGTTACACATGATCACTAGTTCATCTAGTGCAGTATCCTATCACTGATAGTGTCAGATGCATTAGAAGAAGGTGCAAGAATCCCTATACTGGACCATTCTGAAGTAAACTGTCCACAGGAGTTACTTGTTCTGAGCCACAGACAGTTAATAATTGGCTTGTGCCCTTAGAAGTTTTATCCTTTCTAGTGTGACTACAGATGTCCTCATTATCCATATAAATGCCTGGTCCTTTTTTGGAATTCTTTGAAGAACCTGAGCTCAATTATGTCTTGTGGCAGTGATTCCTTTTATCAAATTTGTTGTCTTTCAATTTAATTGAATTTCCCCTTGGTCTTGTATTATAAGACAGAGTAAATAGGGGCACCCAATTCTCCTTCTATGTGTCATTCATTATTTTCTATACTTTTGATGCAAGTCTTATTTGTGTCCTTTCTGAACAAAACAATCCTAATCTTTCAGTCCCACATATGGGTCCATATCTCTTTTCATTTCCTCCCATTTTTGGACTCCTTCTCTTTTTGCTTAACTACTTTTTTCAGGTAGGATGACCAGAGCTGAAAACAGTATTCCAGATGAAAACATTCAGTGGGTGTATATAATAATGTAATATTTTCAATGTTATTTTCTATTACATTCTTCAGACATCCTAAACTTTATCATTCCATAATTGCTTCAGGCTATAACCCGATGTGCCTTGTAAAGGTGAAATCCTTCTTTCTTTCTTTCTTTCTTTTTCTTCAATCTGGGGCTTTTAGCATTGTCTTAGTTGTCTGTCTGCAAAATGCCAACCCAAGTGTCTAATATGACTGTTGAAACATATCTTAAGATCACAAGAAGGAGTCCAAATTAGTAACTCTAATACTCCTTTGCATAGCTAAAGTCACAGTAATTTTGCATAGCTTTTTTTCTCCTTTTTGGATTTCTACTATTTTGTCCCTCTCTCACGTGTGGGTGTCTTGTTATTCATAGATGGGTTTTCATTGCACAGCAATGGGATTATAAAACTAGCTTCTGTAAATAGACAATCCTCAAGGATCAGAACTTTCTTTTTTGGCAACATGAATTCCTGACCCTGGCCAAAATGCAAAGATGCTGGCAACCTCTGTGGTTATCATGACAGGGATACATTTTGTAAATTCTTTTGACCCCTCCAGAAAACATATGGCAAAAAAAGCAGAGAAGAATATTTTCAATAGAAAAGAAATTATCTTAGAGAAAAAGATGTTTTCTCTTTTGTAAGTGATTAATAGAAACATTAAATACAATTCCTTTAATTTTTTGGTGGTATAAAAGAATAAAACTTTTAGAAAAGGTTTAAAAATTAATGAAAAAATGTCACCATTAATTATACAAATAGACACATATAGGTAAGATTAACTTCTGCAGTTATGTTAGTAGGATTAAAAAAATTAAAAGACTATCAGTCATCAGGCTTTCAGGATGTAAACTGATTGCTAGGTAGAGTCAGGAAGGAATTTTGCTACTAACATGGCATAATTGGCCAGGTGCATTGTGAGGTTGGGTTTCCCTTTCTCTGTTTCTTTACACAAGGCATCTGCTGGACCAGAATAACCATAGTTTATTCCAGTATGGCAAATCTTACATTCTGAAGTTGAACAGAATTCACAGAAGAGGCTAATGCCTGAAAATATTTCAAAAAGTCACTAGATAGAATAGGGAATGCAGTCCTGTCCCTTGGCAGTAGCTGGAGATTGTTAACTGTTTTTTTAAAAATATCCTAGCATGCCTGCAATGTCACGTTGGATCTGATTCTCCACAGATGTTTGCCTTATATTATTATTTAGCCCTGCGCAAAATAAATGTAAGTGACACCACCAGAATGATAGCTTTTTGCTCCTCCTTTGCACTTGTGTAAATGATGACACAAGGTGAAAGGCAGTGGAGAATCAGGCCCGGCACATTTAAAAAGGAAAAATCCATGGCAAAATGTATGTCACTGAACAGCTTCGCTAAGGACTTCAAAAAGCTAAAGGCGATTATTCTTCTGAAGGTTGTCTAGATGGAGAAATCCACGAAGCTTCTTAAAAATGTCTCAGTGGTGTGTGCGAGACCTTTATATGTTGTTGGGTGTAGGATTAAGATTTTTAACACATACATTCAGTACTATAACCAAAGCAATAAAAGAGGTATCAGGTAGGGAATAATGGCCAGTTTTGTTCGACTCTACACTATATCAATGCATGACCCATATGCAGCAAACTACAGGCCTGAATTCTGGGCTGTACAGATGGGGGATGAGGGCAAGACAGGAGTACTAGTGTGCTCATGAAGACCGCTAACAAAAGAGTAACTAACTCCGTTGGCGTTCAGATGCCATCACACTGGCATTTCTTTCTGCGTTTTGCTATCTCTATTTGGAGGGTCTGCTTGATGTCCATTCCTTTGAGTACTGTGGGTAGAGATGTGTTTGTATGTTTAGATGTCAGAAATATACTTCATAGGAGAACCAGCAAAAATGTGTTATAATATTGGTGCTCTGTGCAATGTGTGCTTTTTAGACTTGTCTTTTTTTTCTTGTATTTTAATAAAATCTAAAGGCAAAAATATTCTGTATTCTTTGGTCTTTTTTAATTTTTAAATATGGCATGCTACAGGTCAGTGCAAGTATGAAGAATTGTTTTTTTCGATAGAACGGTCTATCCTGCAATGGTTAGATCTTGGCTTATGTGGGCAAAACATAAATGTCAAAACATAAATGTCAGGATCTGTGTTTTTCTTTGTTTACTCTCTGACTAGAGCTCTTTCTGAGAAAGATAAGACAGACCAATTTGGAAACATCTAGGATGATGTTTAATATGCACAGTACAAGCAACATTTTAAAAAATATGAGTTTGAGGCAAGCACACGAAACACTACATTGCATGTGAAAATTTTCATGTATCTTGCATTTGTGTGTGCAATGTAATACACATCCAACACGTATACATGCAGCTATATTTTCAAAGGGTGGCATTAAAGAGCAAAAATCAGCACATCAAAATGAATGAGCAAAACTCAGCACTTGATTGAGAAGCTATCCGATGAATGGAATGGCTTGAGATGAGATTGCTCAGCACCTTACAGGATCGGGACCAACGTTACTTGGGGATATATTTAATTTGTAGCTTTTTTGAACTATATATTAACGTTACAGCAAGTTTTGAAAATCTCACTCGCTGTACCCAAAACCAAATGTGAAAATACACCTAGAATGAAAAAGGAGAAAACAAGTTACTGAAAAAGAGAAGTAGTTACAATGTAAATCATACCTAACTGCACTGTCTAGAGGACATCCACTCTAATATCTTGACCAGGACTTTGGAACAACCAAAGAAGAAACTATTCCTAGAATTCCACCCCGGGTTTTTTAAAACGACCCTGTAAGCATTATTCACAGAGCTCCCACTGTGGGCATGATTGAGAAAGCCCATAGTTTAACTACCTCATTATCAAATCTCAGGCCTGGTCTACACTAAGGGGCGGGGTCAATGTAACATACGCAACTTCAACTACATGAATAGCGTAGCTGAAGTCAAAGTATCTTATTTTGACTTACCTCCCGTCCTCACGGTGCGGGATCGATGGCCGCGGTTCCCCCTGTCAACTCCGCTACCGCCACTCGCTCTGGTGGAGTTCCAGAGTCGACGGGAGCGCGTTCGGGGATCGACATTTCGCGTCTAGATGAGACGTGATATATCAATCCCCGATAAACCGATTGCTACCCGCTGATCCGGCGGGTAGTGTAGACATACCCTCAGTGCTTTGATTTAAGTTAAAAACAGCAAAGAATCCTGTGGCACCTTATAGACTAACAGATGTTTTGGAGCATGAGCTTTCATGGGTGAATACCCACTTCCTCAGATGCATGTAGTGGAAATTTCCAGGGGGCAGGTATATATATGCAGGCAAGCTAGAGATAATGAGGTAGTTCAATCAGGGAGGATGAGGCCCTATTCTAGCAGTTGAGGTGTGAAAACCAAGGGAGGAGAAACTGGTTTTGTAATTGGCAAGCCATTCACAGTCTTTGTTTAATCCTGAGCTGATGGTGTCAAATTTGCAAATGAACTGAAGCTCAGCAGTTTCTCTTTGAAGTCTGGTCTTGAAGTTTTTTTGCTGCAGGATGGCCACCTTAAGGTCTGCTATAGTGTGACCAGGGAGGTTGAAGTGTTCTCCTACAGGTTTTTGAATATTGCCATTCCTAATATCTGATTTGTGTCTGTTTATCCTTTTCCGTAGTGACAGTCCAGTTTGGCTGATGTACATAGCAGAGGGGCATTGCTGGCATATGATGGCGTATATTACATTGGTGGACATGCCACTCAAGGCCTGTGAAAGGCCAGTCCTCGCCCACAGGCAACCTGCCAACCTGAAACATATTCTCACCAGTAACTGCACACCGCACCATAGTAACTCTAGCTCAGGAACCAATCCATGCAACAAACCTCGATGCCAACTCTGCCCACATATCTACACCAGCGACACCATCACAGGACCTAACCAGATCAGCCACACCATCACCGGTTCATTCACCTGCACCTCCACCAATGTAATATACGCCATCATATGCCAGCAATGCCCCTCTGCTATGTACAATGGCCAAACTGGACAGTCGCTACGGAAAAGGATAAACGGACACAAATCAGATATTAGGAATGGCAATATACAGAAACCTGTAGGAGAACATTTCAACCTCCCTGGCCACACAATAGCAGACCTTAAGGTGGCCATCCTGCAGCAAAAAAACTTCAGGACCAGACTTCAAAGAGAAACTGCTGAGCTTCAGTTCATCTGCAAATTTGACACCATCAGCTCAGGATTAAACAAAGACTGTGAATGGCTTGCCAATTACAAAGCCTGTTTCTCCTCCCTTGGTTTTCACACCTCAACTGCTAGAACAGGGCCTCATCCTCCCTGATTGAACTACCTCATTATCTCTAGCTTGCCTGCATATATATATATACCTGCCCCTGGAAATTTCCACTACATGCATCTGATGAAGTGGGTATTCACCCACGAAAGCTCATGCTCCAAAACATCTGTTAGTCTATAAGGTGCCACAGGATTCTTTGCTGCTTTTACACATCCAGACTAACATGGCTACCCCTCTGATACTTGATTTAAGTTGCGTCCCTTCGACCCTAGAACGTAAGAGTAACAAACACAATAACAGTGGAAATACCTTAAAAGGTCTGATTCTTCTCACACCAGTGTAAGGCAGGTGTAACTGCAGAAGTAAGTGGTCTTTTACTGGTGTAAAACCAATATAAGTCAGAGGAGAAACAGGCTCCTTGTATATATCCACCAACATATACTTTTATTTATTTTTAAACAACTTATTCTTGCAAGTATTTGCAGGGATATTTTCAACAATAGTTTTGTTTTCTGGGAGGGACATTATTCATTACAGACAAGAAAAAAAGAGTTCTATATCACACAATTAGAGTAAAGCCTCTTTAATAACTGGAATATTTTCAGAGCAGTATCGGTGGATTGACCAGTGCTCAAGAACAAATTTTTTTTGACAAAGACTAGAAAAATTCTTCTGGCATAATAAATCTTCCCCAAGTATAAACATCAAACAAAGGACCTAATTGCTGGCTAAAGACTTTGATCACAGACAAGTGATCAATTTTAGCTAAAGTCAGTATCTCCTCCATGGTTCAATGCATTAATTGACTCACTACATTCTGCCTGTCTGTTGCTAATTTGCCAGTCACATTAATGACCCAATGGCTTACATATGTTTTAAAGAGACTAATGTGCAGTGAGACATTCTGAGAACACCTAGTGTTTGAGACCTCAGTTCAAGTCCCCGACTCCTTAAAGGTGCTTATCACATAATTTAATTTGAAAAACGACACAATCCATTTTAGGTTATAAACATAATCTAGATGATGATTTCAGCTTAGTCTCCAAGCTAGTAGTGTATTTGCCCCTGGTTTGCAGCTAGGGGAAAACAAAGAAAGAAAAGGTAATATGCATAAATCATTCTATGTGTCCTTTATTTGATTCTCTTGTTCATTTTTCAGTAGGCCCCACTGGAAAATGTTTGATAACTTGAGCACTGGGTTCATTCTCACATATACTGTGATGTGTGATTGTCTACTGAGGTAAGCTCCAATGTCTGATACAGCCCACCACAGTGTAGGTGCATTTCTAATTTCCTGTAGACTGCAGGGAGAAGAGAAGATGCATTTTTATTCTCATCCTAGGGCATCAGTTAATCTGTCCCTGCCCTGGCAGCTGTTTGTCAAAACCAGTCTAATTTAGCACAGAATAGAGGGTGTTGTCTGGGAGGAATCCAGCACTAAAATGCAGATGCACTGTGGGTCAGAAGTGGTCAGATGTCTTATGAGACAAACCTTTCTGAGGTTCATTCAGAGATTCACTGGAGATGCAGACCAGAAATCAGTAGAATATGTTTGTAAATGAAAAGCACTTGCTTCCTGAGAAAAGATTCTCGTGGCTGATTACATGAGGCAAATGACAGCAGATTTGCCTCAGCTGAAGCTTCTCTAGTGTCCTTAAGGAAAGCTCCAGGTAGAATGAATTGCAATACCACAAAATGTGGAGGTCACGAACGCCTGGATGGTGGGGGCAAGATTCACAATAGAAAAACAATTCACACTTGTCAAGTGGAAAAGAGTGTATAAGCCATTGATAATGCCTGAGAATTAGGAGTAACTGGGGATCCAGAAGTATCTCCATATGAGAACTCTCTCTGACACAGGTTGAGCACATTTCATTAATCGTAGGGGCACATCAACAATACTCAGCCACACTCCTGAGATGTTTCTCCTCATTACCAGCAGCACCTCTTTTTCTGGGTATAAGGTCCATCAGTAGTATCATTATATGATGCAAAGAGCAGCAGATAGCATCAGCTGAAGTTTCCTTAGTGTCTTTAAGGCAAACTCCTTCATATAATGATACAGACCTACTATATCATCCCATAGTACTGAAGAACTGTCCAGCCACAGAATCAGAATCATAGAAATGATAGGGATCTCATGAGTTCATTTAGTCCATCCCACGTGCTCAGGCAGTATTCAGTACCCCAGACCATCCCTGATGTATGTTTGTATAAACTGGTCTCAAGCGAGCATAGCCTGTTGAGCAGATTGGGATGAACCCTTTCATTTATCTGATATGAATTTGGAGTTGGGAAAGGTGCTGATTGACAGCCTTAGAGACTGAATTGCTTTGTTTATCCATATGGAAGATATATCTCAGGCAGGGGAAGTATAAACTTCCTACCCATCCCCTACTCACTGTCTCAGCAATAAGCATTAATCCTGATCTGAAAGGAATGATTTCAGCTAGGGATGGAGGGGAGGGTTTATTCCCTATCCTTGGTCAGCCTTCTGCATTTAGTTTCAATTATGAAAGTGGTCTCCAGGATGTGGACACCTATCTATGATAAACAGCTGTCAGATGATAACTTCCATTGGACTCTCAGTTTTTGAAATTACATACATATGTAACATATGACACTTCCAGTAATTGTTTTGCTATAAAAGGATCAAGGGAGAGCTTCTCCAGGTACTCATGGCAGCTGGATGGCTACGTTTCCAAGATGAGAGTTGCCAAGGCAAATAAATGAAAGGGAAATCATGTACCATAAGGACCACAACATGGCCCATGTCAATGGGAGGTTGATAGAAGTACTGGGAGCACAAGATGTCTCTTAGAGACTGTGAACCATTTCTCTCTTCCTTTCCCTTTTGTTTGTAGAGGGAAATCACAAACTCTTGAGATACCTGAGAAGTGGGCTGTGGGCCAGGGCACATTCATGGAGTAAGATCTCCTTTCCTTGCACCACAGATGTTCACTTGCAGGGGACATTTCAGAACAAAAACAGCTGAAATCAGGGAGCAGGACAAGGTAAGTTTAACTCTCTGCCAGGCTGAAAAGGAGGACGTTTTTAGTTTTATGTTTCAATTGTTTTAATCAATTTCGCATTCTCTCCCCCTACAGAGGTGAACAGGCTGCTTCAGTGATTTAAACATAATAACTCCAGAACAATCTAATCTAGATGAACTATTTGAGCTTTATTTTTTTTGTGCTTTGTTTGAGTCCAGGTAAATAGATAAGACAAGCCATTACTGAAATCATTATGGCCTGGATCATTACCCAGAATACCATCTGCTGGTATTTTATCAATCCTCCTTCTATTAAAGTGCCATTAAATTGCTTCTGATGTTCACTTATGGGCAGCAGCTAAATCAGCCTACTTGACAGATAAATAGGAAGCCAAGAAACTATTTTTAATTGTCTCTACTACCATCCAGTGTTACTCATGATCTATTTAATCACTGATAGGACTTTAATTAAATATATCCTAAATCTGATCGTCTTGTCAAAAAGGGGAAAAATTGGCTTCAACACTTGATGAGCCTTTGGGTTGGCTATGGTCTCATTTTTACATTAACAGGAAATTAATAGCATGATTTTAAAATGTATGCATGCTGTCATGGGGGAAAGGGTGGGGGCTTACTTCTTGTAGCATCAGAATGGCAGCTTGTGAGGAAGGTGGGTAATAGAACTCTGAAGAGAAGTTAAGCAGTTCTGGCAACTTTATTGCTAACAAGAAGTTATTCATATACTGCCTGGAGGCCTGTTGTATTAATTTGTGTTTGTGTATGTGTATTTTGAATGTAGTGAGCACCTAATCTGCAAAACAAATTTAGGAGGATCCATTTTTAACTGTGTTACTGTAGCAATTGCAGGGGAATGAAAGAAAAACAGTTCAATACAATAAATGCTGTTTTATTTCACTATCTTTGTATTCATATTTCAGTGATGTTAAAAAAAATGTATGGAGTGCCCTGAGGATAAGTCTGCTGGAGTCTCAATCACAGGTCAGACAAGGTCATACTACTCAGCTTCTTTTATAAATCTGGCAGCCTGAATCAGAGATGTTCATGAGTCACCCTAGAATGCAACAATCAGTGGCTCCTTCAGGGCACCATATAAATTTACCAACAAGTCCATCATGTCATCAATGTTGCTTAAGGATTTATGGGCTAAAACACATTTTAAATGTGGTTAACCTAATTGCAGTGGATATAACAGAACTTTATTGTTAACACATTCCACTATTCATGGTTCTCTTTTCATATCGTTATAACCTTATGGAAAAATTTCCCTTTTTTTTTCTGAAAACTTCTAGGCTTTGACTCATCCCAAAGTTGCTTTAAAAAAAAATCATGGAAAATTTCAAGAAATTGTATTCAGCTGTTTCAGAGTTTGGTGGTAACGGGAAAAAATATATTTTCTCATTAAAAAAATTAAAATCTAACTACACTCCACTTTTTTTTTAAATGTGTTTGCAGCAAGAATGGCTGAAGATTGAGACTTGAAATTGCATGCAAATATTTCTTAATGAGGACTAGTGCCTTTTTTATTTTTGAGGAAAAATAATGGTGTCTGAAAACTCACTTCCGAGCATGCTCAGTGAGCAGATGACTACATCACAAAACTGGCCTAATTAGCACCTTTATTGGCACTCTCAGCAGGAAAACCAAGGAATGAATGGAGAATGACATGTTTTCTTACCCCTGGAAGTTTGCCTGCCAAAATAAGGCTCAGGCTTACAGGACCGGCTCCAGGGGGTTTACCACCCCAAACAGCCAAAAAAAAAAAAAAAAGCCACAATTGCAATCTGTGGCAATTCAGCAGGAGATCCTTCGCTCCGATCTGGAGGGATCCTCCGCGAATTGCCACCAAATAGCTGGACCTGCCGCCCCTCTCCAGAGTGGCCGCCCCAAGCACCTGCTTGCTAAGCTGATGCCTGGAGTCGGCTCTGCAGGCTTACTGGAGGACTGTGTTGCTCTCAGGGCTGGATTTAGGGGCAGGCAACCCAGGTGACTGCCTGGAGTGCTGGGCTTGGGGTGCACCAGGCTATGGGTGCTGTTTTTGTTGTTATCGATAAAAGGGGAAATAGAATGTTTGGAGTAAAATGTTTCAGGTATTCTGTACATGGATTCCTTTTTCACTAACCTTCTAGAATGTTCTGGACATGAAATGGGCTACAAATGCAATAAAAAATAAGGTATTCCAAAGTTTAACAAATGGAAGGGGGGGGGGGCAAAGACGTTCCTCACCTGGGGTGCAATTTGGTCTAGGACTAGTCCTAGTTGCTATTGCCCATGTTGTCTCTTTTCTCTGGAGGACAATTTCAGTCTTCTATGCTAAAATTTGTTCATTATGACCATCTCAACTGTTTCTCTGGTGTCTTACTGAGGAACCTAAGAGACTCTTCCTCCCTTATGGTTTTTCGGCATCTCACCTCCCCTGTTCTAACCCAGTGTGTCCAAAATACCACTACCACATCCTTTATTCTAAGGTCACACCTCACACACATTTGAATGCCAGTGTTGGTTTCAGATATCAACAGATTAAAAATCTTTTCTGCCATCTGTTCCCTCTGCCTCCATCTCCCACATATGTACTTTAAGTGCCTGAAAAGACATTAATCAGGCACAGACATACAACTGGATCAAAGTCCAGATACCAAAATGTATTTTAAAATAAACAAACCTCCCAGGCTATCCAGTTAAAACCCCTGCTCTCAATGGAGTTATACCCCAGACAACCCAACCCTTTAGGGACAATGTGGGGACATAGGCTGGCCTTACAAGATGCTCTGAAGGTTCAGAATTTTAGAATCTGTGTTCAACCAAGGGGTAAGTGAGATCTAGAATTGAAGACACCTCACTGCCTGTTCACATTTATACTAGGGAGTGTTAACATCAGTTTCTCAGCAGTGTCTCCAGCAGAGACAGACATTCCTTAATGTAGCCAGGACCTAAACCCTTTAGATCTTCACACTTTCTCTTATGCAGTCACCTAAACTTAGAACAGCCTTCAAATTCCCATATTCCAAGCACTATCCTCCTTCAACCCCTCCTTAAAATCCACTTATTGGGACCCACAGCTAATACATATTAAAAAAACAAGTAGAGCTGTCAAACAATTCAAAAAAACACAAGCATTAGATTTTTTTAAAGTTGCAATTAATCACAGTTTTAACACACTGTTAAACAATAATAAAATATCAATTTAAATTTATTATACATTTTTGGATGTTTTTCTACATTTTCAAATATATTGATTTCAATTATAGCATAGAATACAAAGTGTACACTGCTCACTTTATATTATTATTTTTATTACAAATATTTGAACTGTAAAAATGATAAACTAAATAAATAGTATTTTTCAGTTCACCTGGAGTTCAATCTCTTTTTCATGAGAGTGCAACTTAGAAATGTAGAATCTTTTTTTTTTACATAACGGCAATAAAAAAAAATGTAAAACTTTAGCTC
This sequence comes from Gopherus flavomarginatus, assembly GCF_025201925.1. Taxonomy (NCBI): domain Eukaryota; kingdom Metazoa; phylum Chordata; order Testudines; family Testudinidae; genus Gopherus; species Gopherus flavomarginatus. The sequence goes on along the minus strand of NC_066621.1, from coordinate 121,395,810 downwards.
CTACAAGTCCACTCATTCCTACTTCTTGTTCAGCCAATCATTCAGACAAACCAGTTTGTTTATATTTACCAGATAATGGTCCCCACTTCTTATTTACAACACCTGAGTGTGAGAACAAGCATTCACACAGCACTATTGTGATATAAAGTGAGCACTGTACACTTTGCATTCTGTGTTATAATTGAAATCAATATATTTGAAAAGATAGAAAAAAATCCAAAAATCTTTATAATAAATATAAATTTGTATTCAATTATTGTTTAACAGTGCAATTAAAATGGTGATTAATTGTCACTATTGTTTTAATGTAGCTAATTTGTTTTGCATTAATCGCTTGAGTTAACTGCGATTAATTGACAGCCCTAAAAACTCCCAAACATTTATGGAATGTAAAATAGTTTTTCAGTTGCCATTTAGCTGGAAGATATATCTTGGTTATGGCCTACAATTCACCTTGTTTTCCTACATACTGAGAAAGGCAGGCTAAATATCTCTGGCAGGCCAAAAGGGCCTTCACTGTACTTTTAAGAATTGGGGCACTTTCTGAAAAGCTTGGACTTCTTTCCTTAAATTAGTTTTCCTCATGTCATTCCTGGCAGAAAGTGCTGATTTAAACATTATTTTTCTTTTTACATTGTTTGATATAATTAGAAATCTCTTTTTTGGTCTTTACAACTAATGATTACTAAGGCAGGTAAATGTTAATAGATTTTTTTTAAGAGATATTTTTTTTCCTTTTCCTTTTCCTTTTATGACAGCACTATTTTCTTCTGTTGTCTTTCCCCTGGTTTGTTTGTAATATGATACACAGTTTGCTTTTGTAATGGAGCTAGGAAATGGAGGATGTGAACCTATTTCTGCAAAACTCCTCATGCTCTAGGCATGCTCTCATTCACACTCCACTATCCAAATATCTCATAGCTCAAATGCAACTTCAGGAAGAGATTAAATAGGGGCCCATCCATGATCCTGTTGAGTCTGAGCCCATGCTCCCACATGGTGCAAGGGTCACTAGAAGTTGCTGTCTTTTACACAAGACTTAAAATGGAAGTCCTGACCACTTAGAACATTTAAAGATTCCTTTGCATTTTCTGTAAGATTCAAAGTATTAGCTCTAGAGACCTGGGCAAATTCCAGTCTTGACCAAAAAAAAAAAAAAGAAAGAAAGAAAGAAAAGGGAGGGCCCCTGAAGAACGAAGATGGCTGCCCCAACATTGAACCCATAGAAGATTACCTTGAGAGCTCCATGAAAGAGGTGCGGTAAAATACTCCCTTCCTCTTCTCTTTCCTCTTCGTGCTGCACTGTGAACTTGCTTGTTTTTTCTACGGGAAACACCAAAGGTAAATTAAGATAAAGAAAGTAAGGGTCTCAGAGTGTGCACTCACTAGAAAAGTAAATTAGGTGCTGCCTAGGATCAGTGGCAGCATGCAATTTGCAGGAAATTGCATGAGGGTGGAGTCTACAGGAAATCATAAGCCAGGGTAGAATAGAAAGTAGCAGAGTCTCAAGTGGCTTCCGATTTTGGGCGCCTCCATTTCTGGTTGCCCAGTGCTAGACACTTTGAGTAAAATTCACTCCTCATTGAAGACTGTGGCAAATCTCTCATTGACTTCAGTGGGGCCATGATTTCACCCTTTGGGACTGTTTTTTCCTTATATGCTAAACAGCCAGAACACCAAATGAAGTCAGTAAAAGCTATGGCTGGTCAGCACTTCTGAGAACCAAGCCCACATCTTTACATTTGGGCACCTAAACTTAGAGGCCACTTTTGCAAATATAGGCCTCAACCCTCTCTGTGTCTTGGCTGCCCCATCTGTTAAGTAGGAATAATTATGTTTACCAGGGGTGTTGTGAAATCATTAATGTTTGTAAAGCAGGTTGAGATGAGATCCTCAGGTGAAATCATTAATGTTTGTAAAGCAGGTTGAGATGAGATCCTCAGGTGGAAAGGACTGTAGAAAGGAAAGTTTCACAAGCAGGACACAATAACTTCCTAATGTCCTAGCTCCCAAGGTTATAAGTATGGCAAGCTATGTAACCTGATGGTCCAACCTCCACAAGCAACATGGGATATATGAGTGATGACAAAAGATCTGTCAGGCTCACATCTGTTAAATGCTTCATTATATGAATGATAAAACTTTTAGTGTTGATTTTATTTTCTGGGAAACTAGCATGAGGATTTTTAAAGGGGACTGAGATTTTGAGACTGCTGAGCCTTGTTCAGGGTAGAAGGTGCCCTCATGCCATTTGCAGTGCTCAGTCATTACCTCAGTCTTCTCCTTGGAAGTGGCTTCTCTGGGGTTTTGTTGTTTTATATTTAGTAGGCAAACTGAGCCTAAGGGCTGGTCCACTCTACGGGGGGAAATCGACCTTAGATACGCAACTGCAGCTACGTGAATAACGTAGCTGAAGTCGAATATCTAAGATCGGATTACTCACCCGTCCTCACCGCGCGGGATCGATGTTCGCAGCTCTCCCTGTCGATTCCGCAACTCCGTTGGGGTTGATGGAGTTCCGGACTCAATATAAGCATGCTCGGGGATCGATATATCGCGTCTAGATGAGACGCGATATATCGATCCCCGAGCAATCGATTTTAACTTGCCGATACGGCGGGTAGTCTGGACGTAGCCCAAGAGAGGATGAAAGTGGAGAGACTATTTCAGCAGGGAAGTCTAAGTATCTACCACAGCAGCCCTTTCTCTATCACAAATAATTGTTCTCATTCCCTTTGTTTTATTTATGTTGTCTGAGTCCTGCATTGGATTTTTGGTGTGTCTCTTATTTTTTTAATTCATTGCCTTTAATTAACCTCTTGGACAGCCTCTCAAGCCTTCTTAAAAAGGTGGTTAATATGCATTAGGCCCTTCTCTGAAGAAGAATAGCTCCTAGCTAGGATAACAATTACATGAGCTATCAGGCCTGGGGGTTTAAACAGCTAGGTGGGCTCAGGAAAAAATAGTATCAGACATAGGATAGTTTTGGATAATTTTTCAGGCTCATCATAGGTATTTTTCACAAACTGCTGAAACATTGCTTTGTATCAGTGAGGGAGGATAACCACACACAATAGATCACTGATCAGTTCTTGTCCAAGGGAATTCTTATACTGTATTCCTAAAACCATAGATGGAAAAGCCCCATCAACTCTTCTAGCCCATCTATCTGTGAGCCGATTCAGGATTGTTCCGTACAGTATATTCTCTAGGGTTTTTTCCAGTCCAATTTTAAATGACAGGACTTTCACCACTTCCTTCAGAGTTTAGTTTAGTCTCAGATTATAGGCAGGTCCCACCAGATTAAGGTCTTAAAAAACTACCCCCAAAACAGAAAAAAAAAAAGTTCTATTTCACCCATTACCAATCTTCTTAGCCATGTGAGCTCCCTTGGTATTAATGTAAAACTATTTAAACAAACTGACGCATATTTATCCAGGCTATCATCCAATCTCCTAATCCTCATTACCTTCCTGTTTCCCAGCCATTTGCTATAAGCCTTAGACCACCCTGCCTGTTTCTATTTAAAAGCCTCTCATGTATAGCTAACAGCTCATACGGGTTAGAGGAGCAATGGGTTAAATACACACAATACAATATAGCTTTGAACACCCCAGATATAGGAGGGTCCATATCCTGGGTTTTGATTCGGCCCTTCATAAAAACAGGAGCCAGTTGCTAAATTCGGATCCAGATTTGGGTTTTGCAAACCCCTAAATGAGGGAACTGGATCTAGCATTTTGGTTTGAGACCATCTTTTGTTTAAAGTGGGTGAAAAAGAATAATATTAAAGCTGCCATGGTGTATAATCAGAGAAAGAGAGTGATTGTGTTAGGGATATTGTACAGTAAATGCACTTTAAGGGCTAGTTCCACGAATGGATTTAAGTGCCTAACTGCCACTTTCGGCACCTATCTTCAAAATTTAGATTCTCAAAACCCCCGCTCAACTGCCACCGAACCCTGCAGTCACCTAAGGTCCCTTGGCGCCTGTTTCTTCAGGTAATGTCCCCAAGCATTTACATTTCTGCCTGTGGTGTGTACACAACTGCCCAAGTCTTCACGCCACCAAGCTTGTCAGCACCTAAATCTTGGCAGAATTCTCAAGCTAGGCATTCTTCCACCTGTCTCACTGTGGGGCCCAATCCAGCAAACGTTTTCAGAGGGTGCCCACTGCATTGTGTCCTGCACAAAACAGAGGAGGTGTTCCTCTGGTATCACATGGCCCAGTGGTTGGGGAGGTGGGAGGTTCACAACTTGCCTGCTGTGGAGCACGGACATGAACTAGGGTTTCCCACCTCCGAAGTGAGTACCTTAGCCACTAGGCTCCATGGTATTCTGGGGCTGAAGGTCTCTCAATCTCTGTTGAAGCTGTTACATGTCACATGACATGCTTAAATAGTCACTGGGCCAGCGAGAGAGAGTGTGTGCATGCCTCTAGTTAAATGGTGAGGACACTTCCCTGGGAGACCTGCTGCAATGAATATTTGAGTATTTTATACAAAGCAGCGTCGCTTAGACAGGAGAGAGAAGTATGTCAGCCTAGCTGCTGGGAGGTGTAATTCCCAGCTTAGGTGTACAGATATGTGGTAGCTCTGACTGAGCTACTGTGCTAGAAATAGCAGCGTGTCTATGGCTACAAGGGCAGCAGCACAAGCGAGCCACCTGAATACAATCCTGCCTAATTCCCTGGGTGTGTGCTCAGGTGACCAGGCTGAGCCGCCAGCTGTGCTGCTCCAGCCTCCCTGCTATTTATAGTGTGGTAGCTTGAGCAGCATTAGCATGTGGCTGTCTAAGCTGAGACTGACACCTGACAGAGAAATTATTTGACCCTGGATTTCCTACATTCCAGGTAAATGCGGTAACCTCTTAGCAACCGGGACAACACCCCCACCTCTGTGTGTGTTTGTTTTTTGAGAGAGAAAGGGCTGCTCTGGTTTAGGTGCCTAACTCCAGGAGAGGGTTTATGGGTGGGAATCCCAAACAGAGATTGGCATCTCCCTCCAGTCCAGACTAAATACTAACTCCCTTTGAGTGGCAGTGCTTAGGTATTTCCTCTTTGCTAGTTCACGTGGTTTATCGCTCAGCTTGCTGGCTTCTGTGAATCCCATTCTAGGGTTCCTAAATCTCCCCATGCATCATATAGGCACCCTGGACACCTAACTCAGGGCTGTGGATTTCACTAGGTGACAGGAAGTGGGGGCATTGCAATGCTGAGCCTAAGTCCCCTGTGTGGATCCAGCCCAAAGAGCCTTGTTGGCTACTTCTTTCTCGAAGGATAAGTGGTACTTTAAGACTCCAAGACTATATCTGCCAGGACTAAGGTTGTTTGAATGGAAGTCAGTAATTCAAATCTTCAGCTACAATAGCTGGGAGAAGCGTGTGACACTGCACCCCATATTCTTCACAGTAATATTATTATGATATGATTATGGCATAATTATGATCCATTTTGCACATGATAGGTCATGTGAGGTATCATTGGAAAAGTTATGATTTGCTGAATATGATTATTTTATTTGTATGCATGTATCATTTTTATATCTAAAGTTGGGAATATTGACTATGTAGCTGTATTTCAGTGTTGCTTATACTGGGCGACACCCACAACTAGACTTTCTGGTACAACAATGAAGAAGCCAGACAGTGCTGGTGGGCCATGAGCAAAGATAATGGACCCTGGAAGAACTTAACCTTCTTGTGAACGTTCCAGACAGCCTGTAAGTAATGGCTGCTGTGACTCAGTAAGGTATGCAAGGGCACGTAACTGAGCCACATGACTCTCAACTCCATCTTGGAATGTCAGTGTTTTTCCACAAACTGAGTTTGGGACAAAAGGTTCTTGCCATATGCTAAAGCTATATAAGACAGGAGAGTGACATCATCTGCGGTTCTTCACTCCCCACACAAAAAGATTCCTGGAAACACCTGAGGAACAAACACTGAACTGGGGGAAGTGCTAGACCCAGGCTAAAGGGATTTCTAACCTATGTATGAAGGACCTGGGGATTCCAAGCTGTAAAGCAAGTGCAGTTTGCACCTTCAGAAACTGCAGCCTCCCTGTATCATTTCTCATCCTGAGAGATGATACTGCTAAATCAAATCCTATCTTTCTAGTATGTTAAACTCAGTTTGCAGTTTTGTTTACCTATTAGGTAATGTGCTTTGATCTGTTTGCTAGCACTTATAATTTAAAATCTATCATTTGTAGTTAATAAACTTGTTTTTGATTTATCTAAACCAGGGCGTTTGAGTGAAATACATGGGAAATCTTAGCCCAATGGGCAAAGGCTGTTGCATATTCCTCTCCACATTGTGTGTGTGTGTGTGGGGGGGGGGACTCTATGAGCTTACACTGTACAAATCCCTGTGTAGTGCAAAATGTATAAACCCAGAATTATACCTCCACAGAGGTGGGGGGGTCCTAGGCTGGGAAGCTGGTGGTTATTTTGGCTGTAGCCTCTCTATTGCTGGTTCATGCAGTGGCTGGTCAGAGAGCCTGCATGTAACTGCAGCTGGGTGTGTCCTTACCTGTATGAATGCTGAAGGAGGTGTAGGACCGGGAGGGGGTCTGCAGCTTGTCCCAGCAGCACAGTGTAAAGGGAGCCCATGCTGGTGGGTCAAAGGGCTCAATGGTACCCCAGTTCCAGGTGGCACCCTGGGAGGAGCCCATCACAGAGTGCCCTTCATAATTTTTGTTAGTAAAATCTGCATTTGTGTTATAAAGAATCTACCACTTGTACTATACTGAGCACAGACAGTCTTCATTAGCTAAGCAGAATCTAACCTAGTTGGTTTTTGTTGAGGAGACCTCCAGAAAGCCCAGACTCCTGCAGGAAGTAGTGATGTCAGTGATCCTAGATGGAACTGAGTTAGAGTGTGTCTTCACTGTGTGCCCGCGCGCGCGCACACAAGTGTTCCTTACTCACGTTAGCTAACTTGGGTTAAAACTGCAGTGAAGACAGGGCAGCTCAGCTTTTAATTCAGTTTAGCAGCTTGTGACCAAACCCAGGTACCCTTACAGAGTTGCTGTGTCTTCATTGCTATTTTAACCTGAGTTAGCACTACTGAATGAAGAATACCTTTGTGGTTCTTTTTTTTTTTTTTTCCCCAATAAAGTCATACCCTTAGCATTGAACTAATACTCCAGCTTAGTGCTAGGAGGTACCATCTTTCAGATCAGCTGTAAAACTGAGGCTCTGATGACTTGTGGTCACTAGAGAACCACTTCCATCTATTCACATGAGTAGAGATCCTACTAAATTCTTATGGATAGATCCACTCTACCTCCCAAAATTCCACCTGAATTTTCATTTGGACATACTATTGCTCTTCATGTCCCATCCTAAACCATGGTGTAGTGTTGATGTGGGCTGCTAAACACCTGACATGTTCTACCCTGGAGATAGCTGCATTTTAGTGTTAGGTAAGCTCCAGAAGTCTGTGTCATTGAACCTGTTCTCCTTTCATAGGCTTTTACATGAAGTATTGGGACTCATACGTGGCAGGGCCAGAACTTGGTGTAATTCCATTACATGTGCCTAATTGGGAGTTCTCAATTCAATGTCGTCAGCAGTAAATCCTGTGATTTTGGGGGGGAGGACTCCTATTTCCATGGGACCTAATAGTCCCTAATTCCCACTCCCTCCTCATGACAGTGAAATCAATTTATACAAGGCAGGAAACTCAAAGTTCAGGCAAAGTTTTACCAGAATATCACTTTTTGCTCTTTTAAAAAATCAGAGACCCTTCCTCCTGAAGTCCCACCCCCCACATTTCCCCCCAAAAAAGACTGGTTCCAAAAGCAAGATCTGCAGCACCAGTTCAGAGGAAAACAGCTGATGCTCTGGTACTCAGTGAGGCTTGGATAATGCCATGTTCAGCATTGCTGAGGTGTCCCACTTAAAGTACAGGAAGAGGTTTTCCCATCCTGCCAGAATTTTAAAGATTTCAAAAATGTTTCCAGCCTGAAGTGGGACAAAGTCAAAAGCTTGCAAATTTTCACAAATCAATAATAAACCCCCTCAACTTTGAATTACATCGATTATCATATTTTGATTTGGTTTTGACTTTTAATTTATAGTAAAAAAAACTAATTAAACTTAAATTTCTAAACAAACAGTCATTTCAACACCCAAAATGGAACTTTTTTGTTCAAAAGTGTCAAAACAGGACTGTGATGGGAGTGTAAAGACCCACACAGACGAGGAAGGTATCAGAGAGGCCCTGGAGGCAGGATTAGCCTCACCCTTCCAATCATAAGAATGGCCATGCTTGGTCAGACTAAAGGTCCATCTAGACCAGTATCCTGTCTTCCAACAGGGTCCAATACCACATGCCCTGGAGAGAATTAACATGTATGATAGGGAAGAAACTGCAGTCAGTAGGGAGCAGGCTTGCCCTACACAGCAGGCTGCAGGAGTGATTCCTGAAGCTGTGAGAGAACTCCCAGCCAGGAGACCTGTACCCTGACTCTTTGGAGAGTGCAGCTAACTCCCAGGGTAAGCCAGATGGACTAAGCCTTACTCAAAAGCTCAGCTAAGGAGATTGCTCAAAAACCATTATGTGGGTATTGTACCATTGGCAGCACTGTGAACTTTCCATCCCCCCTTTTGGGGTGCCCCAGGAAGTGGGGATATCCTCAAGTGTATTGGGGTTTGACTTTCCTTTTGATCCACCATCTGGAAAGATTTAAGAAGGCTCACAAAATTCTGGCTCCCCTGCAAGAACCAGTGCTGAAGGCACCCAGTGCCAATAACTGAGCATGGTCAGGTCCTCCCAGCATCTGGGAGAAGAACCACAAGGGACTCTGTTTTAGGGACAATTCAACAGTTTTGAAAATTGTTTTTGGAAATGGGAAAGACTGCACACAGTTTCGGTTTTGACAAATTGGCATTTTCTGATAAGAAAAATGTGTCATTGGAAGCTGGTTGGGAATCTTTCAGTGTTAAGCACTATTTAGATCAGAGGTCAGAGCAAGTAGCAACTGTCACAGTCGTGACCCAAAAGTGGGTAAACAGTGCATCGGGAAAGCCGTTCTAATTTGGAGATGCCTTAGCAAACGTACAGTCTGTGGTGGAAAAAGCAAACAGTGCTGGGAGACCTGGGGTCACACACTGGCCCAAAACCCATTGTTTATCTTGTGAGCTTTTTTTCATTTGCAAGGAATACATTTAAAAAAAAATGTATCCCTTTCCCCTACTTTTTATTACATTTTTAAGTAACTCTTATGCAAACTGGCCTGCTGAGTCTTTGTTTGGGTCCGGGCATGACACTCTCAAATATTACACTGTCTTGACCCCCTCCTCACCCCACTCCAAATATCCCCCAAAAATTCCAAAGCTATTTCTATGCTGTGGGACAGATTTTTCAGAAGAATTCTGCTCCCATTTAGGAACTTTAGTAAGTAGCCAGACGTTCCACAGAGTTCAGCCCCATAATTTTAGGGATTTAGATTAAATGGGACCAAGATCCCACCATCCCTGCTTTTGGTTTTACCTGATGAGGTTTTGCTAAATCACGACCACTCCTAGTTTCACCTATTGCTGTAAGAAACAGAGATTGAGGCAAAAATAACAAACACTGATTGCATCCAAACTTTCAGGATGATGATAGAAGGGACCCCCGACGAACTGAGATACAACTACAGCAAGGCAAATAACTGATTGTTTTGTTCACTAGTAGTTGTGGAAAAATTGGGTCAAACTGACACTAAATTTCTTTGGCTTTTTTGGCAAATTGAAAAAGTTGGAAAAATTTCATTACGCTAGAAGAAACATATAAGAATGAATCTAGAGCCTGGGGGATAGAGCATTCACCTGGGAGGGGAGACACTTGGATTTCACACAGAACTGAACAACTTTAAAAGGAGAGATTGAGAGCTGCCCCTAACTCAGAATATCTGCTAGCCTGGTGGGTAAGGCAACCACTTGAAAGGAAATGGAAACCCGCATTCAAATCTCTGCACTAGAGTGGGGATTTGAACCTGAGTTGTCTCCCACCTAGGTAAGTGCCTTAACTACTGGGTACAAAAAGAAGCACCATCTCTTGCTTGATTTTATGCTTGGCACCCAACTATCCTTGGAAGTTTAGCCCCTAAACCCTTCATCTGACATTTCAGAATTGTCTTTGCTTGTTTTTGATTTGTTTTGTTTTTGTTTGTTTCAACCAGAACAATTCACTGAAATTGACACACACTTGCAAAAAGTTTTAGTGGATATAAATATGGTTGCTCTTTTGCACCAAAAAAAAAAGTTTCATCTGAAACATTTCACCTGGCTCTAGATACAACAACAATACTAAAGGAAGGAAGGAAGGAAGTGCTAGATGGGAGCTAAGCCTGGGTTCAACTCCCTGCTCTGCCACAAACTTAATGTGACCTTGGGCAAATCCTTTAGAATTTCTGGGTACTCCTACACTGACCTGGAGGAGTAAATTTCATCTTGAGGAGACATACGCAAGCTACATCTGATCCAGTGCTGGATTAAAGAATTTTGGGGGCCTGTGCACTATGGCAACTGGCTCCACCCCTCGCTCTGGGGTTGGGAGCCCCTTAGGGGACACATCCTGCCTCCGGTGGGTAGGAGGCCCCATGGGGTGGTGTCAGAGAGCAAGTCCACCTGCATTCACGCTGCAGCAGCTCCTATCTGGCATGGCTGGACCGGCTCCCCTTGCTGGTGTAACCAGCACACTTCCTGGGTGTGGTGCTCTGTCCCATCTAATGGCACTGAGACCACAGAGAGAGAGAGAGAGAGAGTTAAGTGAGACTGCCGTACAGCCTTAGCTAACAGCCACATGGCTTTGAGCTCATGCAGTAGAGGCTCATGTATTTAGCTCCAGAGGTCCCAGGTTCGATCCCGCCTGCCAACAACTGGGGTCTGTCAGTGTTACACTGGCTCTCACCACAGTATGCAGGCAGGGCCCTCCACCCACAATACCTCTTCCTGGCTCTGGGCTGGTGTTTGTTTTCCCTGTCCACCCTGCCTGAGGGTCCTGTGCAACTGCAGTGATGTGGGCATGGGCATCTTGCCTCTCTGAGCTTGCGCCAAAGCCCATTTAGCTCAATTGACTTTGGATCTGGCCCTTTCATGCTTAATATATTCCCAGCCCTCTCTTCATTACTTCCAGAGCTGCAGCTCAAAATATATGGGGATCTTATCAAACGTGCTAAGTCTTTGCCTCCCCTGGGAGGTCATTGTTTAATAAATGCCCCTCATGTTGAGCCTTCACTCATTTCTAATTGCCTTGTTCAGGACAGCGACACTTGCCTCGATGTTAGATTTTACTGAGGAAAGGGTGTGATGCTCTCATTTGTTACAGAGAGGATTCTCCTCTAATAAACAGGATCTGACCTGCCTTCATCTTCTGATGGTTTTAATAAGTAAAAGAGAGAAATGTGTATTACTTTGATTGTATGACTCATTCCCCAAGTCCCAATGCTTTAAGGTTATTTTTTATTACATTGGGCTGTCTGCCACAGAGGAACAGCACACTGTACACTCAGGCAGGGGAGGAATTATTGGTGGCTGGACGTTATTAGTGACTGGACTGACTATTATTCTTTTTTAGAGGCAGGCCGAAAGTCTCAGAAATAATGGAGATTTGTGCAGGAAAACCTCAACAATGCTGCTAATCAAAAGGTGACCAGGAAAATCCTAACGGGACAAAACTGAAACAGTCTGCTTTGTAAGCTAGAAACAAAATAACACACACACACACACACACACCCCACAGCTTGGATTCTACCCCATCCTGGCATGTGTGAGGAAAGAGTGTGAGGATGAAGTGATCAATTCACACAGAGTCCAATTTGCCTCTTGATTACACTGGTTTTGCATTAGGGTAACTCCCTTGACTTCACTGGGCTTACTCCTGATTTGAAGCTGCATGAGATCAGAATCATCCGCCTGAGTCTACATCAGCTTCTGATAGCATAAACCCTGGCATCAGGATCAAAGTGATCACTCTAGTGATAGTTGTCCATGACCTAAGGTAGGCTCACTATTCAGTAACTATGGGTTGGACTGTGGGCCAGCCCACACAGAGGCATAAAAAGTAAGAATTCTCCATACTTCTGAATGTTATCCTAGGACCTTAGGTCTGGATACAGAAGGATAAACTGGTGCTGTGCACCTGCTACTTGTACCTAACCACATGGGTGGGGAGTAGATAGAGCTGGTGTTGCTGAGAAAGCAGGAAGAGTAGTAATTTGTTGTGGGTAAGGACCAGCAGTACATTGCAAGGGGGCAGTAGGGAATGAACTGAATCTCTGAGGCATGGTTCCTTCTCTTGAGGCTTTTGGCACAGCATGACTAGGTACCACACCTCACACAAGGCAGATTGTATAAACACAAGTTTGCCTGATGAAGATCAAGAAAACTAAAAAGAGCAGGAACTTCAAATCTGAACTTATAAATAGATATGAAGGAGAAGCTTCATGACCTGCTTCTTCCCAGTATACTCCCATTGCATGCTGTAAACTGTTGATCTAGCCTCAGTCATCAGTGGATGGTGTTGCCTTCAGGCTTGACTATCCCCAGTGGCCCATCAATGTGGGTTAAAATTACAGCCTTGGAAAGAACTCTAGCTGTTTAGAAGTGCAGGAACTCCCCTACTTAGCAACAAAGGTCCTCACAGACATGTCACTCTCATGCTCCAGACCCTATTTTGGCTCCCTTCAAACTCATATTCGAGGTTCTTGATCCCAGGCCAAGTCTTAAGTTGACTGCATGTGGGATCCCTCAGAGAATACCTGTGTCTCTAACGAGGATTATTGACAGCTGTGCCACATAGGAACAATGGCACAGCCAATAGCAAGGGTGAGACTCTTAGGACAGAAGACAGCTTTCCTGGTAACTGGCACACACAGCTTTGGAAGTCCCTACTAGGAGAATGGAGTAGGAGCACTAATATGAACTCAATTAAATCAAAATGGTTTTGCCATAACCTCTGACAATAAGTATCCTAAATGATAAGCTGCTTACTCTTGAGATAGCCTCTAAAGCCAAAAGACAAGCTTTGTCAGAGTCTTCAGATAGCTGGAGATTAGAGTGACAAAAGACATAAATTCCATAATATTCCAATTTTGCAAAATGGAAATAGCTAGGCACAGTGTAGTTAGGTTTCCCCCAAACTAAATAGTGAATTAGTGGCAGAGCTTGGAATTGAAGTCAGGACTCCTGACTTCTAGTTCTGGAACCACTAGAGAGAGCTGCCTCTTTACAGTAATTATTAGAGCTGATTATTTCAACTAATTGGAGCAGATGGCTATGTGACATAATACCCACCTTTTCTCTCTTTCCCCAGTGCTTTCCTCCAAGCCTTTCTGAATGCTCAAGGCTGGACACACTGTTTCTAGGCTGGAGTCAAGTCCTTCAAGCTCTGAACAGCCAGCTGTGTGTTTGATTATTGGAGCTGTTTTCAGTCAGTTTACCAGCTCTTTAGCCTGGAGAGCCAAATCACTCTGGGGCAAAGTAATTGTTCTCTATGCATGGTTTGCTACTAATTGTGGAACAGAAGAGGCCTGGAGCACCTAGTGTCTCTTCCCAGTATGCTCTTCAATAGAAAATATTATAAACATTTGTGACACGCAAACAACTAGGATGCGTTTGATATGTGCCACTCAATTTCTTAACTCTTGAGAGCCCACATGTTTCTCCTGATAAATATGTTACAGCAGGTTAGAATGTACCTAGAAATGTCCAGTCTTCCCTTTGTGATCTACTACTATGTTTAGAAAGAGCAGAGCAGTAATTAATTAATCACCACATCATCTCTTTGCAATAGAGAAGTAAAATTATTTCCATTTTACAGATAGAGAAACAGTCCCCCATGACATTCTGATAAATGGGCTGGAGAAATGAGGGCTTGGCAGAACTACTATTAACTGGATAAATAACTGGTTAAACAACTGAAAACAAAGAGTAAGTATTAGTGGAATGATATCAGATTGGAGGGAGGTTTCAAGTGGGGTTCCACAGGGATCTGCTTTGGGTCTGGTGTTGTTTAACATCTTTAATAACCTGGATGTAGGACTAGAGAGCATACTGATCAAATCTGCAGATGACACAAATATGGGGGTGGGGGGGTTGCCAACACTTTGGAGGCTAGCGATCAAATTCAAGCAGATCTTGATAAATTGGAGAACTGGGCTATAGACAACAAAATGAAATTCAACAAAGACAAGTGTAGCACCTTACATTTAGGGAAGAAAAACCAAATGCATAAATCCAGAATGGAGGATAAGCTATGATATGAAGGAGAAGCTTCATGACAGCAGCAGCATTGCTAAGAATCTGAAGGAACAGGATATGTTTAGTTTGGAAAAGAGGAGAATAAGTGGGGACATGATAGCGGTCTTCAAAGGCTGCCATAAAAAAGATGGAGAAAAGCTTTTCTCTCTTGCCACAGAGGGTAGGACAAGAGGAAATGAGTTCAACCTACAGCATAGCAGATTTAGATTAAATCTCAGGAAAAAATATTCCTAACTGTAAGAGCAATAGGACAATGGAACAAACAGTCTTAGGAGTTTGTGGAGCTCCTTCACTGAAGGTTTTCAAAAGGGAGGATAGCCCTCTCTCTTGGATGGTTTAGACACAACACATCCTGCATCTTGGCAGGGGGTTAGATTGGATGACCCTTGTGGTCTCTTGTAACCTTTTAATTCCATGAGTCTATGAAACAAAGGCAGAGAAACAACAAGGAGTCTGGTGGCACCTTAAAGACTAACAGATTTATTTGGGCATAAGATTTTGTGGGTAAAAAAATTTTCACTCCATGCATCTGAAGAAGTGAGCATTTTTACCCACGAAAGATTATGCCCAAATAAATCTGTTAGTCTTCAAGGTGCCACCAGACTCCTTGTTGTTTCTCTGCCTTTGTTTCATAGAATCATGGAATCAAAGGGTTACAAGAGACCACAAAGGTAATCCAATCTTACCCCCTGCCAAGATGCAGGATGTGTTGTGTCTGAACCATCCAAGACAGATGGCTATCCAGCCTTCTTGTTGTTTTTGTGGATACAGACTAACACAGCTATCCCCTGATAAAAGGCAGAGAAGTTGAGACCATTATTTTCAAATGTCAGTATCCAAAGTTAGGCCTTGTGTGTTCTACTTAGGCCCTTAAATGAAAGGACTAATTTTCAGATTTGATCAGGACCAGTTTGTTTTGCCACATTTTCAAGGCTGTCTTCACAAGGAAAAAGGCTGGGACCTTGTTTTAAAGAACAAACAAACAAAAAACCAAATTGAGATTGTTCTTTACAATTTCAGAGTAGCAGCCGTGTTAGTCTGTATCTACAAAAAGAACAGGAGTACATGTGGCACCTTAGAGACTAACAAATTTATTTCAGCATGAGCTTTTGTGAGCTACAGCTCACTTCCTAGGATGCATACTTCCACCTTTTCATGTTCTCTGTTTGTTTGTATAAACATCTCCTGTCTGTGTGTTCCATTCTGTGCATCTGAGGAAGTGAGCTGTAGCACATGAAAGCTTATGCTGAAATAAATGTGTTAGTCTCTAAGGTGCCACAAGTACTCCTGTTCTTTCTTTACAATTGTAGTTCCCCCTTGGGCTGCAGGCTTTTCACACACCCCCAAAACCAGCTCTGCGAAAGGACCACTTTTAGAGAACTCACCCTTAAGGAAAGATGAGAATTCAGACACCTTAAGTGTGATGTATGATGGAAGATAAAGGGAGCTAAATCTATCTATCTTGGCTAATGGATCCCAAAATGGAAGGAACCCGGTCAGCAAATACTTGAAAATACTTAGGTGGCAGAAAGAATTATTTGGGATGGTGGATAGGGTGTAAATATGAGTAAATGAAACTTCCTGACATTGTCTGAATTTATCCTGACAGTAAGATACACTCATATAAATTTCAAGTGTTGTGGTGTAAACCCCATTGCTTAGAACATTCAAAATTAGCTTGAAGAAGATACTAGAAATATAGTATCTGTCTGTCTATCCTCCATCTATTCTTCTCTCTCTCTCTCTCTCTCTGATATTTCTGTCGTTGTGGTATCTATATGTACTCTAGGGATCAATCCTGTATTATAGGAAGATGGCTTGTCTGACTGACTGAAAAGGTCATTTCCATCTATAATTTCTAAGATTCCGCAAGCAGGGTAGTAGTTCATGATATGGACAGTTCTTTCTCAAATCTATAATGGGTGCATTCCATCAGCAGGGTGAGTTCCCTATGGATAAATCCTTCCTAAAATCCTCCCTCAGTCAATGTTTCTTTGTAGACTGAGAGCCAGTCAGACCCAGCTGTGCCTACGCTACTGTCGGAGGGTCCCGTATCTCAGCTGTATATGACTAAGGAGCAAGGGAGCATCACCAGTTCTTACTCTGCCGTGTCATTAAGTTCCTGGTACATCATTAAGCATTTACAAAGCCGTAGTGTTCCTGTGTGGCTACTTATCCAGCTGTCTCTTTTATAATAATGGAGGTTTGGATTTTATGTTTTTAGTGTAATGGGGGTAATAGAGTTTCAGGAGGTCTCAGTTAATATCAACACTGGGATTTTTTTGATCTTCTTCAAAGTTCTGGCTTCAAACATAGGACAGAAGGTAAATCTGGGTCCATTCCAGCTGTTGGGTGCCAGCAGATTTACTAGGCTTGTGTAATCATTTTTCTGTTATTAAAGCTGGCAGGCCAGGCTTGGCCATTATCAAGATTTTTTTATATAATTTACTCCCTTCCATATTGTTATTTGCTAACAGCACATCGAGTAAATCCTAGGTAACAAGGTTCCTAGAACCAGCAGGCTGCATGAGTTGAAAAGGACATTAGACACATATTTCCCCAAATGACTTTGAAGCTTTTTTGATGGTAAGGAATCGTGTAGCTTAAAATTAGAAATGGGGGCCCAAACAAAGATTCTAGAACTCAGGAGGAAATTCAGATACAAGCTTTTGAGACTCAGGCCCATCTCTGTCCCAGCGCTCATTTTGCCCCCTTTCACATACGTATCCTCTCTTTCTCATGTGTATCCATATTCACACACACACACACACACACACACACACACACACACACACACTATTTTTTTCCTTTCATTGTCTTTGATGTGGGAAAAACCAAAAAACTCAAAGAAAGCCAGAGTTGGCAGTAAAATCTTTGTGGTCTGCAGGCCCAACTAGGGAAATGTGGTGTTATTTTTTTCTTATTTTAAAATCCACTGATGCCTCCCACAAAACTTGAAACATGGGATATATTTTGGGTTTATTTCTTTCCATTTTTTTGTTACTAGGAAAATTTGCATGAAAACAGGATATTTCTCTCTGAAGAGCTGATTTGCTCCTGCTGCTTATTCTCCATCTAAACTTCCTGCTGCTGCTGCTGCTGCTGCTGCTTCAAAGATTGATGTCCTCCTCTACCTGTGCTCATGTCTCTTAACTCCATTATTGTGCTCCTTACCTTTGCTCCCAGAATATGGACTTCAGGTTTTCTTTGACCTCTGACATCTCTTCTAATCAATTTTCGCAGCATCTATTTGCCTCTAAATTTGTCCAGATTGCCCCCTCTGGAACATAAGACTGGCCATATTGGGTCAGACCAATGGTCCATCTAGCTCTGTATCCTGTCTTCCAACAGTGGTCAAGGCCAGAGGCTTCAAAGGGAATGAATAAAACAGAGCAATTATCAAGTGATCAATTTCTCTGTCATCCAGTCCCAACACCACCTTGCCTTCTCTTTACCTCCACTTAAATCATCATCATCATCATCATCATCATCATTTCCTAGTGCATCTATTACAGTTCTTACATTTTAGATTTTCCCTTACTCCTATGCATGTAAGGTCAGGAGATCCAGACTTCAACTGTGGCCTGACTGCTCCTTCACTGCAGGGAGTGGACCTCCTCCATCTTTGGCCACTTTCACTGACTTCCCATCCATTACTGAAAGTGGAAGCCACCCTTTAGATTTTAAAATTTCCCCATAGGCTTTCTTTCCTGTTCCTCTCCGACTTTACAGTCACCCATTCCTCTCCTATTATCTCTGTACCTGTAATCATAGGTGTCTGTATCATAATCACCATCATCTCATTAAATCTCCTATCATAGCCTGCCTTTTCTCTTTTGTTTATGATAATCCACTCTCTGTGAAGAGTGGTGATGCAGGGCCAAATCCCGATCATCCTAAAGTCAATGACAAAGCTCCATTGACTTACAATAGCCCCAAGATTTACTCCACTGCATATTTAGGGCACTATATAAAATCTTCATACAGACATTGTTCAGTCTTGAAGACATTGATTTTTTTTCCAATGTCCTGCTGATTCATTGATTGCATGGATTAATTTTTTTGTAATAAGGACATTCTCTATGGCTACTGCAGCATTGACAATTCCGGACCTTGGCTTAGATCAGCTCTCCTCCCCCATCTCCCAGGATTCTGGTAAAATGTGCTTGTATTTCCTCGTAACATTCCAGGTCACTGAACTCTAGTGTACTCAAACAAAGCAAGGTGTTCCAGCCATGGGTAAAGCTGGCCCCTCTGCCTGCAGCTGGAAAAGATGAACTCCTATCAGGGAAAAGCAAGCGGTTTCCAAGACTCATATGAGATACTGTTTTAATGCGTCTATGATGAGGGTGAGCTGTTCCTTCCCAACAGTAGCATGATTTTCTCTCCTGCTTCATAGTTTGTATAAGTGTCTCTGAAGATCTTTACTACCTTGGGCAGGAGTTCAGTTCAGGCTAATATCCTGGGAATCTGGATGTGGATTGAGGAAAAACGCTGATCAGACAAAATCCAAACTTTTCTATTTGTTCTGCTTGGATGAATGCTTGTCCTGTGCATTTACAGCAGCAATGACTTTTTTGCCATTTTCTTATCCCAGTCTTATTGGAAGGAATCAAAGATCAAAGCTCAGTGCAATGTGATGCCACACTTGGCAGTGGAAACACTATGACAGACTCAGAATGGACATATGACCGTAATATAGAACAACCAGCCCTTTCTCCACTTAGGTTTCAAAGAGTTGTATAGTAGAAGGTACGAAGCCTCGACTGTGCATGTGCTGGCTGCTAGGGAAGTCTCTGAGAGACCGTGCACTGTCTCTTCAAGGCACTCACTCACCACCCAGAAGGCTCGTTCAGACCTCAGACCGCAGCAGTTCTCCTGCTCCTGAGTCCTGTGTCTCCCCCCTGCCCCCCCACCCCACTCTCCACAGCCAGCAGGAGGGACCCAGGAGCAGCTGGCCAGGGGCTCCAAGGCTGAGGGCAGGAGCAACTTGGTTGTGAAGCAGCAGGGGGAGGGGCACCTGAACACACACTGCCAGATGTGCACGGCTCTGCTAAACAAATGCATGGCACTTGAATCACTCCTGGGCGGCCGCCCGACCACGCAGCTGAGAGGGAACACAGATCTAGACCATCCCTGACAGGTGTTTGTCTAACCTGCTCTTAAAAATCTCCAATGATGGAGAAACCCTAGACAATTTATTCCAGTGTTTAGCTACCCTGACAGTTAGGATGTTTTTCCTAATGTCCAACCTAAACCTCTCTTGTTGCAATTTAAGCCCATTGCTTCTTGTCCTATCCTCAGAGTTAATGAGAACAATTTTTTTCTCCTGCCTCCTTGTAACAACTTTTTATGTACTTGAAAACTGTTAACATGTCACAATACTCAAGTTGAGGCCTAATCAGCATGTACTAGAGCAGAAGAATTATTTCTTGTGTCTCGCTTACAATGCTCCTGCTAATACATCCCAGAATGATGTTTGCTTTTTTTTTTTTTTTTTTTGCAACAGTGTTACACTGACTCATATTTAGGTTATGATCCACTATGACCCCCAGATCTCTTTCCACAGTACTCCTTCCAAGGCAGTCATTTTCCCACTTTGTATATGTGCAAAGTACTCCTAAGCAGAGTACTTTGCATTTCTCTTTATTGAATTTCATCCTATTTACCTCAGACCATTTCTCTAGTTTGTCAAGATCATTTTGAATTTTAATCCTATTCTCCGAAACACTTGCAACCTCCCTCCTCCAGCTTGGTATCATCTGCAAACTTTAAGAGTACTGTCTATGCCAGGGGTAGGCAACCTATGGCACGCGTGCCAAAGGCAGCACGCAAACTGATTTTCAGTGGCACTCACACTGCCCGGGTCCTGGCCACCGGCCCAGGGGACTCTGCATTTTAATTTAATTTTAAATGAAGCTTCTTAAACATTTTAAAAACCTTATTTACTTTACATACAACAATAGTTTAGTTATCTATTATAGACTTATAGAAAGAGACCTTCTAAAAATGTTAAAATATATTACTGGCACGTGAAACCTGAAATTAGAGTGAATAAATGAAGACTCAGCACACCACTTCTGAAAGGTTGCCGACCCCTGCTCTATGCCATTATCTAATTCATTGATGAAGATATTGAACAGAACTGGACCCAGAACTGATCCCTGCAGAACCCCACTTGATATGCCCTTCCAGCTTGACTGATAACGGGAATGGTTTTCCAACCAGTTATGCACCCACCTTGTAGTAGCTCCATCGAGGCTGTATTTCCCCAGTTTATGAGAAGGTCATGTGAGACAGTATCAAAAGCCTTACTAAAAAGTCAAGATATACTACATCTACTGCTTCCCCCCATCTAGGTGTTTGCAAATTGGTTGCTTAATGATTTGCTCCATTATCTTTCTGGGTACTGAAGCTAAGATGACTGCTCTGTAATTCACAGGGTTGTTCTTATTTCCCTTTTTATAGACGGGCACTATATTTGCCCTTGTCCAGTCTTCTGGAATCTCTCCTGTCTTCTATGGCTTTTCAAAGATAATTGCTAATGGCTCAAATATCTCCTCAGTCAGCTCCTTGAGTATTCTAAGATGCATTTCATCAGGCCCTGGTGACTTGAAGACATCTAACTCACCTAAGTAATTTTTAACTTGTTCTTTCCCTATTTTAGCTTCTGATCCTACCTCATTTTCACTGGCATTCACTGTTAGACATCCAGTCGCTACTAACCTTTCTAATGAAAACTGAAACAAAAACAGTCATTAGCACTTCTGCCATTTCCACATTTTTTGTTATTGTTCTCTTCCTCCCTCCCCCCACTGAGTAACAAGCCTACCCTGTGCTTGGTCTTCCTCTTGCTTCTAATGTATTTGTAGAATGTCTTGTGTCTCTAGCTAGTTTAATCTCATTTTGTGCCTTGGACTTTCTAATTTTGTCCCTACAGGCGTGTCATCAGCATGGTTATCTCTTCCCCACAACTGGCTATTTTTACTGATGCTGTATGTTGGGTAGCTGTAAGGCAGTGAGGATTCTTTGGGATGAAAGATGTTCTTCTACGATAATTTGTTATTTATTATTACTATTATTATTTTATTTATTATACTGACAGTCTCAAGTCTGAGACGATTTGACTCGGACAATTCTTTTTTCCAGTTAGTTCTTCATAGGAGATGATCACCATGCTACAGCATCAGAAAGGAACTCCATGTGTGTCCAGTGCTAACTAATGGAGCTACACTAATGGAACTAACTAATGAAGCTAAACCTGGAGAGCATTTGGAAAGTGAAATTAGTGCAGGCGCTGGCAGCTCCCTTATTAAGCTGTGGGTCACGCAGGGAGCACTCTACGCCAACGATCTACAATCTGCGCTGCCTACCCATAAGTTTCTGGGTGGAGTGCCAAGTGCCAGTGTCAACATATAAAACCCTAAATGTTTTAGGAGCTGGTTGCTTCAGAGATGTTCAACCACTGTGCCACAGCAGAGATCCACAGAGGCACTTAATCTGGAGCTTCCTAAAATGGGAGGAAGTTGTTGGTAGGGCAACCTCTGCCAGAGAAGAGATTTGTTAGTTTCCTGGGCACCTTGCAAACCCTATGTTTCTTCTCAGGTGCTTGGGGAGGAACAGAGCTGATGTTCTGATGAGCTGGGACACAGGAGCTGGGATCATTTTTCTGATGATTAATTGGCTGTTTGATCATATGTTAAAAACCTGAATTTGCATATTGCATATATTTTAATATGTGTTAAGCACCTGGAAGTCTAAGACTATTAGTCTGTCCTCTGCAAACGCCCAGCTCCTTGGAGAGTGAGAATAAAATGGGGTGTGGCAAACCTCCAGTTTGGAATACCCCAACTCTAATGGATCCTCTTGTTGCCGCACAAAGAGATGGTGAAGGGGAAGAACCCACACTGAGCACTCCTGAGGCCCCACTGTCCAAAGCTGTGGAGACATCTCCCCTCCCCTCCCCTCCCCGCCCCCATGAACATGATGAGGAAGGTTCAGTGCAGGCAGAGAACCCTGTACCACAAACAGCCACTTTAAATCCAGATGCCCTCGAATTCATGTCTCAAGGATCCGTCATCTTGCCTCCATGTTCAGTGATGTCACCTCAACCAATACTCAACATCCAGCCTAGATATTCCTCTAGGGAAGGGAAACCCAGGGGTGGGCTGACATATGATTGTTTAGAGGAACCCGGTGACCTACAGATCTCTGGGGTGCCACGGGGGGCAAGTTGCCTCATGGGGAAACCTGTTCCACCCCTCAGGGTCCTGTGAGATGGATGATGGGAATGCTCCTGATGAATGGGGGCCCTGGGTCTCCTGCAGGGGATCCATGGTTTAGAGTTGCCTACCTTGATGGGGACATCAAAGATTATTTCTTTTGCAGGGGGGGAGGGGAGGAGAGAGTAACCTCTTTGGAGTTTAGAGAGCATGGCCCCTTTAAATCTTTTTCCAAAGGGGGGTGTGGGAGCAGTGACAGAAAGGAGGGAAACTCCGGGGGTGGCTCTGGAGTTCCAGAGAGAGAAGGGCTGCAGCCTGCAGGCCCTCACAAAGGAAGCAGCAAATAACCTGCCTGAAGCCTGGGAAGGACAGGGCAGCCGATTGGGGACACCCCGGAACAGGAACCAGGAGGAGCAGGGAGGAATCGCCCGAGAAGGACAGGCCAGATCTGGACCCAGTATCACGGCTGCCCAGAGCTGCATAGGGTTGTGAGTACTGGGGCTTGTGACTCAGCATTGGGAACAAGGAGGGAGGTTGCTAGATAGTTAGGTGGGGAGGTGGTCACTCTGTGTGGCTTTGCAGAGAGCGGCAGAAGAGGGCACCGGAAGAGTTTGTTGGGGAAAGTTCACTGGCAGCGAAGATGACCAGGAGCACACAAGACTCACCACTGGACTGGAACTTTGCTCAGGACTCCTGAACTCTGTGTGCAGACACATTGCTTGGTGTCTGCCCTTCCAGACTGTGCTACCTCTGGGCCCATGGGGCCTTGACTTGAATGCAGCCCTGTTTTACTGCTCCCCCTATATTTCTCCTTGTTGTATTTCTCCTCTCATCCCTCTGTAAATAAATCTCTCCCTTTTTTACATCCATTGTACTTTTCCTGTCGGGGTGTGTGTTCACTCTGGGGGGTTTGGAACAGGTGTCCCTGGGGTGGAAGGGACTTACCCTGCTGCATTTCTGCATGCTCTTTCTCTTGGCCAGAGCTGCCTGCAGAGCAGACTCCATCTTGGCTACAAGGACGCTAAAGTTACAGAAGGTAGCAGCCTTTAAATAATACACAGCAAAATTACACAACATCTGCCCATCTAGAATTAAAGAAATACCCCTGGGCTTGGGTAAACAGTTATAGGATTTTACCAGGTCTCCATTTTACATCTTCTGAAAGATGGTGCCTGTTTGCATCAGATTGGCCCTACCACCAATATTCAGAACTGAAGAGATGAGAAGAGCACCACCAACTGGCTCAATCACATCATAATATCCTAGTAGGTCACGACTTACTGTCTTTCTTACTTGTGTTTTTCATCCTCCTCAACAGCAGCTGGTCTGGTACAGTGGTAGCAAAGTGATTCGAGATTTGAGAGGTCCTAACAGCTGGAAGGCTAAATCACGGAAAGGTTATTAACTGATGCAGACAGTCGACTCTTAGAAGCTATAAAGCAAAGAAAAACAAGATTCTGGGTTGTTGTGTGGTTTGTTTGTTTGTTTTAAATTGTTCCTCAGCTGCTGCTTCTTATCCCACGCTCCCAGTTCCTGAGCTTTTGTAGTTAATTTGAAAACTTCTATTTTCATTCTTCAAGTGGTGAACTCAGTCATTTGGACTTTGTCTCTGACTCGCATTTGATGGATTAGGTGCCTCGGTCATCATAATGACCAGACATCCTCTTTTATTTAGCACAATTGTGGGTCTTTCTTACTGCTGTCAGGAAGGGTTCAGTGAGTAGCAGCCAGAGTTAATGCTTCTGCCACTTATTTGCCTTGGACCTGGCTTCTGATAACAAGAGAAATGAGGTTGTAAGAGTTCAACCTTATTTTAGTGGTGTTACAAATAATCAGAGGGGGGCATGGCACTTAATAGAGCAAATAGAAAATAAAATTCTTGCCCCAAGCAGTACACCATGTATTGGAATCAAAGGCTGGACTTGGACAATGACCCCATATCTAAATACCTCTGAACTTTGGGGAAGTTCACATCCAGATGTAGATTCTCAGCATGGACCCATCTCTAGATGCGTTATAACCCTTTGTGACTGGCTTGGCACCTCCACCACAATGCTTTCTTCACTGAGTTGAGAGATCCTGATTTCCAGTAACAAAAAGTCATATCATGGTTTGAGCTGGTGCACTGGCAGTGTTGTATGGCAGAGAACCAAGAAATAATTCTCTACTATGTCATGCTGTACCTAGTGTTATTGTTTCCCCCTCTTTTCCAGCTAGGTTTGCATTACTGATGGACAATTCTAAGACGATCCTGGATAAACATTCAGGTATTTGGCTAATCTATTGATTGATCAAACAACCAATATGGTTGCCATCATCATAGCGTCTGAGCACCTATTTAGGCTTTGCCTTCACTGCAGAGTTAAACTGAGTTATCTACATTCATGTTATCTATACTCGAGTTAGGCTTGCTCGCCTGGCCACATTGCAAAATAACACTCAAGTGAAGACAAGCCTTCACTATGTCTTTGTAAAGCACCCAGCACTGTGAGGGTCTGATCCTGATTGCTGCCTCCAGTTGCTACCAAGACCTAAATTATTATTAATAGTATGATTACTATAATAATGAGAACTTACTATAAGGAGGGTGCAAAACTGGTTGAAAGACCATAATCAAAGAGAAGTCATCAATAGTTTGCTGTCAGACTGGGGTGAGGGGAACATATCTAGTGGGGTCCCACTCCGGTCTACCTTGGGTCCAGTACTATTCAATATTTTCATTAATGCCTTGGATAATGGAGTGGAGAGGATGCTTGTTCACTTTGCAAATGACACCAAACTGGGAGAATTGCAAACGCTTTGGAAGGATTAGAATTCAATAGGACGAATTGACAAATAGGAGAATTGGTCTGAAATCAACAGAAGTTCCATCAAGACAAGTGCAATGCACTATACTTAGGAAGAAATAATCACATGCACAACTGCAAAATAGAAAATAACTTCGGTAGTGCTACTGAAAAGTATCTGGGGCGTACAGTGGATCCAGAATTGAATATGAGTCAACAATGTGATGCAGTTGCAAAAAAGGCTAATATCATTCTAGGGCATTTGTAGTGGCCTCCTCCAGTATGGAGGGGGTTAACTCACCCAGCTGACCTTGCCCCATCTCCCTTGGAGGAAGTGCAGGGACAGGAAGTATAAGAGAAGGGCCCTGCAGCTCAGTTAGGGCCTGATCAGGGAAGGAGGTAGACATCCCTCCCAGACAGTTGAACATGCAACAGAGTCCTGGACTGGCCGTGGGGAAGAAAGGCAACCCACTGCCCCAGGAGACACTGGAGGCAAGGTCACCCATCTGACAGCCAGAGCCCAGCAGCAACGGAGCACCAGCAGCAGGAACTGGTAGAAAGTAGCCCAGGGAAACCAGACATTGGTCTGGTTGTACTGCCAGGCTGAAAGACAGCAACTCCAAGTTTGCCCGCTGACCCTGTGGTGGTATCGCCCACCACTGCTAGGGCCCTGGGCTGGGATCTGGCAGATCAGTGTGGGCCTGATCCGCCTACCTCCTGACTCTAGCCCCACGTGCGGGGCTGGGCGCTCACTAACGGTTAGGCTGGAGCCATAGACTGTTGCTGTTTGCCCCAGCCAGAAGGCTGAGGGCTATAGACTGCCTAAGTTCTTAGCCCCTCTGGCTCTGGTCCATAGACTATTGTTATCTACCCTAGACAGGAAGCTGGGCTACCAGCCGACTGGGGGTGTGCAGAACCCGCCTGCAAGAAACGTGACTGGCTAGTTGGCTGACTTGCATAATCCCATGTCAGACCACCTGACGAACTTCTGGCACGTGTGCTGGCTTCCTGATGCTTCTGAAAAGGGTGCCCCAGCCCTGAGAGGGAGGGACATTATAGGTGTATTAACAGGACTGCTATATGTAAGACAAAGGAGGGACTAGTCCTGTTCTACTCAGCACTGGTGAGTCCACTGGAGTATTGTGTCCAGTTCTGGGAGGCCCCATATTAGGAAAGATAATATGTAGATAATTGGAGATAATCCAGAGGAGAGCAACAAATATGACAGGTTCATGTTTTCTAAACCTTCTATGAGGAAAGTTTTAAAGAACTGGGCATGTTTCTTCTTGATCAAAGAAGAGGAGGAACCTGGTAAGTCTTCAACTATGTTAAGGGCTGTTACAAAGAGAGCTGTGATCCAGTTGTTCTCCATGTCCACAAGAAGTAGTAGATTTAATCTGCATAGGGGAGATTTAGGTAAGCTATTAGGGGAAACTTTCTAACTATAAGAATAGTTCAGCACTGGAATAGGCTTCCAAGGCAGGCTGTAGAATCCCCATCATTGTGGTTTTTAAGAACCGGTTGGACAAATTCCTGTCAGGGATGGTGTAGGCTTACTTGGTCCTGACGCAGCACATGGGGCAGGACTAGGTGACCTTTGGAAATCCCTTACAGACGTACAGTTCTATGATTCTATGACTATTTAATTCCTCTATGCAATCTGTGCTCCTCTAGCACCTTAAAATCTCAAAGTAATAAGCATGAATCATAACCTTTTAGGAGATAGGTAAGTATTATTATCTCTATTTTACAGATGGAGAAACGGAGGCAGAAAAAGGTGAAGTGAGTTGCCCAAGATCATATAATGAGTCAGCAGCACAGCTGGGTCTAGCATCTAGGACTCCTAGGTCTGTAGTTTAGCCACAAGCCTATCCAGTCTCTCTTAGCAGGCAGTTTTTTTAGAGGAATCATTTTAGCCTTCAAATTAGAAAGGGGTGAGGCAGAGAACTCAATACTTGGCACACAATGTGGTAAAATGACAACCTGTAGTCTAGCACTAGCTCTCTGCTGGCATATCTATAACCTCACATTGCCTTGAGGGCCTTGACGGTGTGGGAGAAGGAAGATAGTTTGGGCTTTGAGGGCTTACACAGAAGGGAAAGAAAATGTTGGCTCATAATGAAGGGTGTGAAACTCAGGGAATTTTGCCATTGACTTCAGTAAGATAAGGATTGGGCACTTAATTATCGAAGAGTTCAATTACATGAGTCACTGGCTCTGTGTGGAGTCAAGAGCCTATCTTAAATAGGCCCTCAAGGTGGATGAGCTCATTCTCAAGACAAGACATTGGGATAGATGAGAAATTAATCAAACCCATCCTTGGTGTAGATTCTGTGAAGCACCATTGGGATTCCTGCCAATGGGATGGCACAGTTCTCAAATAGAGAGCTGACACTGCTCATTCTGAAATCCCCAGCGCTGAAAGGAATTGGTTTGTCTTTGGACAGGTACAGACAAAAACAGAGGAATAACTTGAACCCAGCCCCCACCGTCCTTGAGGGCCTCTTTTCTGCCTAACCAAATGCTGGTGTCTCTGCCAAGACAGCGTATTGCATAGCCTCTTAAAAAAAGTAGTGACCTGCTCTTTGCATAGATCAAGGTATGTTTTTTAATAGCCTAAACCTCTCACTTTAGATTTTCTGAATCTCCTTGCCCTGCTATATCCGGTGTTCATGTAGTAGATGATGCCAGCTGATGGAAAAAGAAGCAGCAGCAGCAATTTGAGTAGGAAATGCTTGTTCACCTTTGTCCTCAAAAGCCGCTGTGCAGAATAACTGAGCTGGGAGTGGAGTCAGAGGAGTAACTGGGGGATTAGGTTTGGGGAAAGTAATGAATATAAGTTTGCTTCCAGCCTTATGTAAGTTTGATGAGTTTGTTAATGCCTAGACCATGCTTGGAAAATATCAAACAGGAGCTGGGTAAGTGCTGAATACTATTACTGAATGTGACAAACTACTGCTTAAGAAGGGAATCCCAGGCCTTAGTTTCTCAGTGCTGCTTTGGAAAGGAACAGAACTGTTCTCTCTACCCTGTCTGCACTGGAGGACAGAGCTGTTGCAAAGTTGAACGCCACAACTAAGATGTTTCTAGCACCATTTCTTACCACGGTGGCTCCCACATTTGGAACCTTTCTACTTGAGAGACTGCCTCTCTCCTCCTGACATGCTGCCACAGTAGCGATCAGCCAATGTACAGAAGTTAAATTACCCTTGATTTAAGAGAAGAAGCTGATGATATGACCCACAGCCTGGGAACTAGCTGCCTGCCCCAGATCTGTTGATCTTCAGGGCTGTGGCGGCTGACTAATTTTATTTTATTTTTTTTGGCAGGTACATCTTGAGCCTAGGATCAGAACCTTTTGTATTGGCATATAAATCCAAATACATAAATAAAGTAAATAAATAACAAGACCATTTTAGCACATAGTAGTATAAATATCAAAATAAAATAACTGGTGCAGTGCACATGCAATCCTTCCAACTATTCCTGAATCTGTGTATTGTACCCAGCGGTGGCTCCAGGCACCAGCACGCCAAGTGCGTGCTTGAGACGGCAAGCCACTGGGGCCGCTCTGCCGGTCGCTTGCAGGGCAGCAGGCAGGCTGCCTTCGGCAGCTTGCCTGCGGAGGGTCCGCTGGTCCCGCAGCTTTGGTGGACCTCCCGCAGGCACAGGCTGCCTTTGGTGGCTTGCCTGCAGAGGGTTCGCTGGTCCCGTGGCTTCAGCGGACCCCCTGAAGCCGTGGGACCAGCGGACCCTCTGCAAACAAGCCGCTGAAGGCAGCCTGCCTGCTGTGCTTGGGGTGGCAAAATGCCTAGAGCCGCTCCTGATTGTACCAACTCCCCCATAATTCCAAACACAGCTCCCTGGAAAGGAGAATTGTGAGTGCTTAGCATGGCAGTAGGTGCCTACTAGGATACATAATTGCTGCATTACATCTGTCCAATCCATATCTAGAAACAACATTTTGTATATTTACTACACCTAGGCTGCTCCATCTCATGGAAGAGCTGTGCTTTGTGAAATGCTTAAATGACAGTCTTTGCATCTTTTCATGCAGTGCTTTACTTGGTTTCTCCAGTGGTTTATTGGTTCCAGTTATTATTTTCCAGTGGTTTTGTCCTGTCTGCAACTTCACATGTGCAGTGTGAGGGGCTGGGATACCCTCACACTCCTTTATGCAGATATGGTGGTGGAAGGCCATCACATGCTACGGTATCAACTACCAGACAGGCTCTGGATGGGCATCCTGAAATCTATGACAAGCACCAGCAACTTTTGACATCTGTGCTCAAGGGCGTAATGGGCTTGAGGGGTTCAGATGCTTACTTTCATCCTTGTTGTAATTTATTTGGTAAATCATACATGTGTATATCTTGTGGTGCAATTTTAAACTAATAGGGCCAAATCCTGGTCCCCTTTCCAGCCTGTTTGTATCACTGCAGCAACACAAAAGGGCTGTAAAGCAGGCTTAATAAGGCAGCTGGGGATTCCCCTTGCGTGATGTAATCCCCAGGTAGTGTAGAGAGAGCACACCCAGTGCCACATCTCCTCATAGCCTGCAAGTGATGTGTTAGGCTGTGGTTGATGGGAAGGAGAATGGCAGAGTGCTCTTGTGCTCTTGCAGTCTCCAGCTAGTATTTAGTGTGTCAGGTGCCAAATCGGTCTGCTGTTGGGCCCAGAATCAAGGAGCTGCAAAGGTGCCTTATCCTTCCCTGCCACCTCCTCTTCAGCTGTACCCCGTAGAGCTTAGCTACAGCTGAGGATTGATACGGGACACTTGACCCCATAATGCTTCATAATGACCCATGCTCATGTGCCCAGGGTTAAACTGATCACCAAATTGTGCTTAGTGGAAGGTACCCTAGGGAATTTTCTTCTTTCTCTAGCACTGAGCAGGGATTATTGTTTAGGATCAGGTAAGCATCTCTCATACAATCAGTTTCCTGCCATGGCTGAAGCAGTGTGGCCTGTAGTGAACCATACTCCTTCCTAGACTGTTTCTAACAACAAAGATCCTGCTTTCAGTTAAATAAAAATAATATCCTTGGTAAAAACAAAAAGAGGGGGAAACCCCAGCAGAAAATATAAGGATATATCACAAGAACTGGGTATGTGTTAAAAGCCCTACTTAGTTTTCTAGAAGGCATCAGAATCTCATTACTAGGAGTTTTCATTTTCTTGTGGTTTTCATTTTCTCTTTTCTTAAAGCAGAGATTCTGTCACAGACCAAACACTTCCTCTGGTGTTTTCAAGCATGTATTTCCTAGCAGCCGTACTAGTGCCATCACAGGAGGGAAGCATATAACTCTTGCTATTTCACCTCTGCCTCAGCAGTGAGCAATTTTTTCTTGCAATTGCTGTTGATTAGCACTTTGGCTGCTAAGACATGTGGCTGCAACACTGCTCTGCACTTAAAAACAAAAACAATCTGATGATTAGTTTTTGCACAAGATGACTTCATTCTGTTGCTTTTTTCATAGCAATCTTATACCAAAATGCTTTTAAACACTAGAGGTGGGCCCAAGATTCAGTTCAGACCTGGGATTTCATTTTCCAGCTATTGTAGAGACATGATTGGGCTGTGGCTCAGAACTTCCCCCAAGCATGAGGGAGTGTGGAAGAGGCCAGTTCATTACATCTGCAGAGAACGGCATTGTCTGAACGCCAGTCTGTAATGAATTCATGTATCATAGACAACAGACAGTTTCTGTATAAGAACCTGATCAAAAACAGTTTCAAGTCAATGCAAAAACTCTCATTGACTCCAATGGACTATGGATCAGGCCCTAAATCATGCAGAGCCAGGACTATAATCTTAATCCATTGGTGCTGCTGTCACCCAAGCCAAAGGAGACCCTTCCTTAGCTGCTAGTAGAAGTAAGATCCTGATCTCTATTGGCCAGTCATTAGAGGGCACTATCAGGTCCTGATTCAGCCAGGTACTTAAGAACACATCTAACTGTAAGTGGGCAAGTAGTCCCATTGAAGTCAATGACATTGTTCATGTATTTAAAGTTGGATGCATGTTGAATCAGGGCCTCATACACATGAAGCCCTTATAATTACGCTCATGACTATTAAATAGTCAGAGAGATTAATAATGATAAGAATTTATTATTGGGTGGGAAATATTTAAGTCTATGTTCTAGGTAGAAAAGTGATATTTCTATTTAGATGGGATATGAGATGAAGAGATTCTTGTTGTTAATTACTGATCTTACAGTGTTGCAAGTGTGCATGGTGCTTCACAGACAAATCAAATGGCAGATTTTTGTTCCAAGGGCATGCAGTCTATGTACCCAGGTCAAGAGGTGGAGACACACAGAAAGCCGAGCTAGAAGTCAGGCACAAACAATACTGGACAGTCTGTGTGGACGAACAGAAAGAAGGTTAGCACCTTCATGAGGAGAAGGTGTGGGATTGGAAGAGCCAGAAAGTGAGCAAGTGCATGTGCATGGATGATTTTGAAAGCAGAGATCAGACTGAGCTGGACTCTGAAATGAGTGGGGAGCCACAGAAGGTGTTTGAGGATGCAGTGAAGAAGGAGGGCAGCAGCATTCTGAGCACATGCTAAAGGAACTGAGACTTGGGGAGACCAAGGGAGTTGCCATGGTGAAGGCAAGAGAGGTAGATCGCGTGGCTGAGGAGTTCAGTGGAGGTGGAGTTGGGACCATGGCATACAAAGGGCATGTTGCAGAGGTGGGAACAAGCAAATTTTTCCGACAAAGGCAAGTGGAAGGGGGGCTCAGAGTCAAGGGTGACACTGAGATTAAGGAAAAAGTGGAGGAAAATAGAGGGTGAGAGAGAAGAGACGGGGTGGATTTGAGGAAGCTTTTCTTGTCCATAAGAGACAGTCTGGTTTCTGAGACATTTAGCTGAAGGAGCTGAGACAAAGCCACATGTTAACGTGACCAAGGAAGGCAGAAAGAGTGGGCCGGGGAAAATCACAGAAGAGTTGACAAGGTGAGTAGCATTGCATTGTAGCATTGTAAAGGTTGTGCCTAGAGTTAAAGGTTGAAATAAGATGATAGAAAGGATCTGAGGGCCGAGAACAGAAACTTGGAGAAACACAAAACCCAGGCCTGTATTATTGTTATGGATGCAAAGTTTTGGCTGGAAATTATGGAATTATAGGACTAAAATTCACTCCCGCTGCTGTGTGTGTGTGTGTCTGTGTGTGTGTACACACATAAACTGCAGCTCTCTGTATCCCTGAATGGATTCTTGTTTAGCTGTTACCTTGTAGTGCTCCTGATTAGTTTCCCTGGGAAAGGGAGGCTGAAAATGACAGCTGGGATACCATAAGAGCTCTTCCAGCAGAAGCTGCTTGGGGGATTCTCGGAGTCAGAGCACCTTCCAAGCACTCTAAGCTTGCCTCCTCCCTAGCTGGTGCAGCCTGCTTTTTGGACCAGGGCGGGCCGGCTTAGCCCCCATGGCCAAGTGGGATTCATGGCACCTCTCCATCAGTATCTTAAAATACGCGGTTTTTTTTACTTCGCCATCTGGATGGCATTATGGAAAGAGTCAGCATGCTGAATTGCAGAAGTAATTTGTTGTTTGTACACAGGAAGAGGGTTGGTGCAGCAAATCGGACTAGTCAGAGAGAAAGGAAGGATCTGAGCTGAGGCGAGGGAGCCAGGAATTCTTGAGTTCTTCCTGGCTGACATTGGGTATGTCCACACTGCATTTTAAAACCCGCAGCAGCAAGTCTCAAAGCCCCGTCTACAGACTGAGGCCAGCGGGACTCATACTTCGGCACTAAACAGCTATGTAGACATTTGGGCTTAAGCTCTGAAGCCTGTAGTGGTGGCTAGGTTTCAGAGCTTGAGCTCCAGCCCAAGCCACATCATGTACACTTCTGGTTTTAGCACCATAGTGCGAGTCTGAGTCAGTAGACTCAGGATCTGAGCCTCGCTTTAAAATGCAGTGTAGACAAACTCGCTGACTCCCTTTGTGGCCTTGGCCAAGTCACTTGTGCCTCAGTTGCCTCCTCTTTAAAATGAACATGATGATACTTCCCTACCTCACAATGTTAGTGTTTCTGAAATGCTTTGAATCTGAAGCATGCTAAGTTATTAGATATTATCATTCAGTTATGAAGCACCTACTCTGATTTTAAAAGTGAGACTAGAATATACAAGAGTAATGATCCAAAATATCTTTATGAGGTGGTTGTTGCAGTAAAGTGCTATATTTTGTTTATGTTGAACACACAAACCAGATTTTATTCTCTGCATTTATTTCTCAAAAGAATCTGGCCCGGATCCTCAGCTGGTGTCACGGTATTGAATGGAGCAACGCTGATTTATGCTAGCTGAGGATCTGGCCCACTCAAGCTTCTTCTCCACCTCAGTGTGTTTTCACTTGTTGCAGTGAAGTAGCATTTCATTTTAGTTAATCAGCAGCACTGCTCCCCTACCTCTCCAGGGCTAGGTTTGCATTTCCCACCGAACCTCTGTCAGGCCCTGATCTCAAGGCTGAATGGCATCCTTTGCCTTTGTCAAGGGCAGAGAAGTGGGGTGAGGGTAGGGAAATGTCCTGGTTTGTCTTTGGGATCCAGCAGCTACTAGTGTTTAATGCAAAGTGCCATTATAGTAAGAAAAGTGACTGCGAAAATGGCTCCTTGTGCAGACTTGGGACATCCCTACAGACTCTCATGAGACACACGTTTTTACCCAGACGTGTTTAATTTAAACTGGACAGCAGACACTCTCCTTTACAAAACAGCCTTACCACAACTGTTGTTTCAAGGAGCATGAGGAGGATGAAGAAAAGCAGGAACCAACAGTAGCAGTCATCAAGCTGCTCCTTCTCCTTTGCTGAGCCTTCGTCCATGAAAATGTTATCTTCGCCTGCCCTCTAGTGGTAAGCATTGCATACTGTCAGTAGTTTCCACTGCAAAGATACTTTTTGGAGAAACAGCTGCAAAAAAATAAACAAATCTAAGAATTCATTGTGCTCGTCTATGTCAAGCTGAATATTGCTTTAGTGTTCTTTTGAATAGCCAAAAGGAGGAGGAGTACAGCTGCCTAAGCAGGCCTTGGACAGTCAGACACTAGAGTACAGGAGACGCTTCCTCAAGACTTGGTTCTCCAGACTGGTGGAAGCCACATGAATACTGAACGCAGAAGTCTCTGTAGAATCCCCATCTCCCTCAAGCATCATCATTTTGTCATAGAACTATCTATCTGGTGTTCACTTTTGTGTCAGACAAAGTTTAGTTTGAAGGTTGATACAGTATGTTGACCAGATGTTAGATTCAGAAAAGATCACATGAGTCATCCAGGCTGATTCTTGTTGTCTTTGCACGACTGTTCAGAGCAGTGCTCCCATTACCCATCTTATAACCTTCTGCACCCCCCACCCCTTTCATACATGCCTTTGTTTTTAGGTCCCATCCAGGTGTTCTTGCCTAACCTCTCTGATGGTGCCTCAGATGCCTCCTTTGGAATCCGTTTGACTTGCCAGTTCCTTTTCCTTGTCCCTTTTCTTTCTGGAATTCCCCTAACTGAAAAGAGTCTTTTCAGTTAATAAATATCAGCCAGGGTCACTTAGGAAGCATGCACCATGTTAAAGTGATCAGGGTGGGAGGTCTTTGTGGAATAGCTAGGTCCTGCATTGATGTTTCAGTGCAGGATTTTACTGGGTCCATTCAGATATAGGACCAAATCCTGAAGTCTTTGCTCAATTTTTACTCAGTCCTTACTTAGGCAAAACTTCTACTGAAGTTAATAGGGAATTTTGTCTGAGTAAGGACTGAATAAAACCAGCATAAGGACTTTGGTCCATTTTTTTTCTACTATAGGAACAACATGCTGACAATCGGATGAGATGGGACATCACCTGGTTATATAGGTAGGGCCCTCTCTTCTTGTGAAGCCAGCTGGTAGAAGATGAGGTGGGATTTACAAGGGAAGGGGCCTACTATTCACAGAGAGTATGTATTGTACATGGTCTCCAGCAACAGGTCCACACTGGCTGTCTGTGGAAGAAGTGCCATCAGGGTAGAAATGTTTGGAGGAAAAGAAGGAAAAAAACCCAGAATGGATTTGTCAGATTCACATTTTAAAAAATTCAGCCTAGAATAATAGTGTTGTTGTGTTGTGGGTATTTTTTAAGGCTTCAATTAGGCCTTGAGAAAGGAGCCAATGCACCTTTAAAACTTTCCGCTTAATCAACTACAGCGAATGCTCATTTAATGATTGTCTTTTTGTACCAACAAGTAGTAACAACGCTTTTAGCAAAAGAAGTGGAATGAGAGAGAAATTGCCTAATCAGCCCTACTCATACAGTGCTTTGTGAGAGAGATTATTGAATTTTCAGTCTCTGCAGAATTTTAATGAAGCTCTGTCTTGCTGGAAAATCCAGCCCTTTGTCAATAGAGTTCAATAACTCGACCACCCATGTAATAAGATGTACTGGCTGAAATCCTTCACTTGCCAAAAGCCAGAGCCCTGCTGGAAGCTCCACTGAAAATTAGAAATACCTATTTGTGCATTTGTGTGTTTGCTAGAATGCACATGTGCAGTGGAACTTGTATAAACTGTAGTGAAACTCCTGTTCATAGTGAAGTTGAGTGAAAATTCCAGATTGTGCCAATGGATTTCAATGTGGCAGTTGCAATTCTAATAAGAGTGTAGCCCTGCTGAAAAGGGATAGAATCAATCTATGTGGGTTGCATCTGTCATGCAAATTGTAAACCAAACTGCTTCACAAAGTTAAGAAATAAATAACACGAGAGGGAGTGAGAAATTCAGAAGTATAAGCAAGGAAGATCAAAGACATTGCAGGTGAGGTTTGAAATGAGATGGAGCATAGATGGGCAGAAAAATACAGAAAGTAGCTGTAGAGGAGAAAGCTCTTGCCCCAGCATTGATGAGAGGCTGTGAAGGGGCAAAAGGAGGCCAATGTTAGAGGGGAAGAGAGAAAGATGAGGTCCACAAAGCTGGCTGGAGCAAATCCACAAAAGTATCCACAACAAGGAAAGCAATTTTGGACTGGACCCTGAAATCAGCACAAAACAAATGAAAATTTCTGAGGATGGGAATTTGGGAGACGGTGGACAGTAGCCTTCTGACTATATGGAGAGCTGGGATTTGTGAAAGCCAATATTAATCAGATATTAGGAATGGCAATATACAAAAACCTGTAGGAGAACACTTCAACCTCCCTGGCCACACTATAGCAGACCTTAAGGTGGCCATCCTACAGCAAAAAAACTTCAGGACCAGACTTCAAAGAGAAACTGCTGAGCTTCAGTTCATCTGCAAATTTGACACCAGCTCAGGATTAAACAAAGACTGTGAATGGCTTGCCAACTACAAAACCAGTTTCTCCTCCCTTGGTTTTCACACCTCAACTGCTAGAACAGGGCCTCATCCTCCCTGATTGAACTAACCTCATTATCTCTAGCTTGCTTGCATATATATACCTGCCCCTGGAAATTTCCACTACATGCATCTGACGAAGTGGGTATTCACCCATGAAAGCTCATGCTCCAAAACGTCTGTTAGTCTATAAGGTGCCACAGGATTCTTTGCTGCTTTTACAAGAAAAAGACCATCTGTCTAAGAATATATCCTACAGGAACATCATAAAGATTATGGGGAGTTTATGCAGAAGAAGAATCAGGGATGGGAGGTCATATGGTGTGTGTGGGGGGAAGGGAGGGGGATAAACAGAGAGAGAGAGAGAAGTGACTCTGGAAGGAACCAGAGATGACTGCCTAGCTATAGAGGTTTTTTAGGAGAATGGAGTTGTCCATCATGGTGAAGACTAATCTGAGATTAAAGAGAATGAGGAAGGTGAAGGAACCATCACCACCAACAGCAGAAAAAAGGAGGCTTAGTACATGCAAAACAGTTGTGGCTTGTTACAGATGAACTGAAACCTGGACTGGGGTCAGTCCAGGATTATTTTATTTTGAAAAGATGAGGAGGCTGCTTTTTCAAGCATTTGCTGAGAAAGTGAAGGTTAGAGATGAAGCAATAGTTGGTGAATCAGGGTGAAGCGAGTGTCTTTTAAGAAGGGCATGGAAAATGATAGACTGTAGAAGGTGCAGGAAGGTACATTGGCAATGGTGGTAATAGGAGCTGAATGAAAGGAGGAGGTGGATTTCTTAATAGACTGGATAATATCAGAAAGAACCTGGTGAACAAAGCATGGAGAGGAGAAAGAAGAAAAAGCATCATAGGAAGAAGTGAGTGAGAGTGAGCTGTTTGAGGCACAGGATAAGTATTCATGATAGTAAAGAGTGAGAGAAGATTACCAACACATCTGGAAATTGAGGAGGGACAATGAAAAAATGAAGCCATTCAAAGGACTTGTATACAGCAGAGGTTTTTATCTTGAATTAATTGATTGCCAAAAATCAAAGTTTGATCTGGAACAAACATTGGAGGAGTGTTACAGGCTAGTATTTACAAACATGCTAACTACCTCAAGTTAACTGGCAATTAATTAACTTTAGGTAAAAACTCTTTTGTAGACATACCCTACCAGTTGTCCACTGTATCTACTAACAGAGAGACTCAGTCTAGTTAGGAGTCACTTTTTGATGACATAAACTGCCATATATACACATTCAGCCAGCACAGTAACTCAGTTAAGGTATAATTCATCTTACAGGTAAGATTTCTCACTGTCCCTTTCACACTGAGTTGGCTTTCTGCTGTCTTGCATCCACAGCTAATAAAAATGGTGCTCTGGATAGGGGAGAAGTGGGAATCTAGTGGAGAACTGGGACCTAAACATGAATATGCATTTGATGATCTGTTCCTTGGGTGGAATTTTCAGAAGCACCTAAGGGAATTCAGAACACAAATCCCACTGAAAATCAATGGGGCTTATGCTCCTAATTCCTCTAGATAGTTTCAAATCTGGAACAGCCTTCCAAGGGGAGTAGTGGGGGCAAAAGACATATCTGGCTTCAAGACTAAGCTTGATACATTTATGGAGAGGATGGTATAATAGGATAGCCTAATTTTCGCAATTAATTGATCTTTGATTATTTAGCAGGTAAATATGCCCAGTGGTTTGTGTTGAGATGTTAGATGGAGTGGGATCTGAGTTACTACAGAGAACTATTTCCTGGGTGCTGGCTGGTAAGTCTTGTCCACATGCTCAGGGTTTAACTGAACACCATATTTGGGGTTGGAAAGGAATTTTCCTCCAGGGAAGATTGGCAGAGGCCCTGGAGGTTTTTCACCTTCCTCTGCAGTGTGGGACACGGGTCACTTGCTCGAGGTCTTTAAACCACAATTTGAGGACTTCAATAACTCAGACATAGGTCAGGGGTTTGTTACAGGAGTGGGTGGGTGAGATTCTGTGGCCTGTGTTGTGCAGAAGGTCAGGCTAGATGGTCATAATGGTCCCTTCTGACCTTAAGTCTATGAGTCTATAAATCCCATCCCCTAGTGCTTAGTGAATATTTGTATTCACATCAATAAGTTTAATGAAGGTTGCAACAATTTGGTACAATTATCCATTTCGATGTAGGAAATACCCAGGCTGGGTGCATGTGTGCACATGAACACTACAGTCCAGGCCTGATGTAAATCAGCAGAATGAGGTGCTAAATCAAGTTTAGAAGAGCAGAGGGTCTGTGCTTCAGGACTGACATGCAGTGACACACCTGTGTGTGTATATGAGATGGGGGGAGGGAGTCCTGTGTGTGTGTAAACTTATACAGTAGCTGACTGCACTACATTGGGCATAAATGAGCACTATCAGCACTCACAACCCTGGGTTTAGCAGGCCAAGGCTCAAAGCACTGAGCTATCCCTCCCCCTATGTGGGCATGTACACACCTCTGCTGTGGCATGGTCCCATATCCATGCTACATGCAGTGTGGGTGAGGAAAGGGGTGTGTTCTCACTGACAGTTTTCTTCCCAACCCTGAACTGGTTTGCAACTCACTGGTAGCTAGGGTGACCAGATAGAAAGTGTGAAAAATCGGGACAGGGAGTGGGGGGTAATAGACACCTATATAAGAAAAAGCCCTGAATATTGGGACTGTCCCTATAAAATTGAGACACCTGGTCACCCGACTGGTAACTGTCAGGTGTTGCCACCTTTCAAAGGGCAACAACCACCTGCTTCTGCACCAGAGGGGATCCAAAAACAAGTGGTTTGGTGCTGGAGGGTTGGTGCAAGCGCCTCGCACAGCTCCAGGAAGGTCTGCTTCCTCATTCAGAAGTTCTGAAGACGCTGGTCATCATCTCATGTTTCTAAAATTATGTGATCCCACCATATGATGCTCTCTCTCCTGGATCAGGAGCAGTGGTCCACACACAGGCATTAAATTACTACAGATTACTATAAAAAGGGTACACGATTGAAAGACCGCACTCAAAGTCAAACGGGGAGGGCGTATCTAGTGGGGTTCTGCAGAGGTCAGTGCTGAGTCCTATACCATTCAGTATTTTCATTAATGACTTGGATAATGGGAGAGGAGAGTACGCTCCTAAAATTTGCAGATGACACCAAGTTCGTAGGGGTTGCAAGCATTTTGGAGGGCAGGATTGGAATTCAAAACAACCTTGACAAATTGGAAAATTGGCCTGAATTCAACAAGATAAAATTCAATAAAGATAAGTGCAAAGTACTTCATCTAAGACAGAAAAATCAAAATGCACATCTATAAAATGGGGAGTCAGGGGCTAGGGGGTAGTACTGCTGAAAAAGATCTAGGGTGATAGCCGATCACAAATTGAATATGTTGCAGTTGCAAAACAGGCTAATATCATTCTGGATTGTATTAAAGAAGTGATTTATATAAGCCATGGAAGTAACTTACCACTGTACTTGGCTTTGGTAAGGTCTTAGCTTGAGCACTCTGCCCAAAATCTGGGCATCACACTTTAGAAAAGATGTGGACAAACTGGAGAGAGTCTGAAGGAGAGCAACAAAATGATAAAAGGACTAGAAAACCCGACCTTTGAGGAAAGGTTAAAAAAAACTGGGCATGTTTCATCTTGAGGAATGAAGACTGAGGGGGGGGACAATCTTCAAATATGTTAAGGGCTGTTATAAAGGGGCAGTGATCAATTGTTCTCCATGTCCACTGAAGGTAGGACAAGAATTAATGGGTATAATCTGCAGCAAGGGGGATTTATGTTAGATTTTTGGAAAGTCTTTCTAACTATAAAGGGTAGTGAAACTCTGGAATAGGCTTCTAAGTAGGGCTGTCAAGTGAATAAAAAAATTAATCACAATTAATTCCCCCGATTAAAAAAATTAATCATGCTGTTAAACAATGATAGAATACCATTTAAATATTTTGGATGTTTACCACATTTTCAAATATATTGATTTCAACTACAACACAGAATACAAAGTGTACAATGCTCACTTTATATTTATTTTTGATTAAAAATATTTGCACTGTAAAAAACGAAAGAAATAGTATTTTTCAATTCACCTAATACAAGTACTGTAGTGCAATCTCTCTCTCATGAAAGCTGAACTTACAAATGCAGAATTATGTACCAAAAAACATGCATTCAAAAATAAAACGATGTGAAACTTTAGCACCCACAAATCCAATTAGTCCTACTACTTGTTCAGCCAATCGCTCAGGCAAACAAGTTTGTTTACATTTGCAGGAGATAATGCTGCCTGCTTCTTGTTCACAATGTCACCTGAAAGTGAGAACAGGTGTTTGCATGGCACTATTGTAGCCGGTGTCGCAAGATATTTACATGCTACATATGCTAAAGAGTCATATGTCCCTTGATGCTTCAACCACCATTCCAGAGGACATGCATCCATGCTGATGATGGGTTCTGCTCAATAACAATCCAAAGCAGTGCAGACCGATGCATGTTCATTTTCATCATCTGGATCAGATGCCACCAGTAGAAGGTTGATTTTCTTTTTTGGTGGTTTGGGTTCTGTAGTTTCCACATCAGAGTGTTACTCTTTTAAGACGTCTGAAAGTGTGCTCCACACTTATCCCTCTCAGAATTTGGAAGGCACTTCAGATTCTTAAACCTTGGGTTGAGTGCTGTAGCTATCTTTAGAAATTTTACATTGGTATCTTCTTTGCATTTTATCAAATTGCAGTGAACGTGTTCTTAAAATGAACATCATGTGCTGGGT
Source organism: Gopherus flavomarginatus (assembly GCF_025201925.1). Lineage (NCBI taxonomy): Eukaryota > Metazoa > Chordata > Testudines > Testudinidae > Gopherus > Gopherus flavomarginatus. Next base: position 121,354,450 of record NC_066621.1, on the reverse strand, counting down.
CATCATCCAAGACTGTTATAACATGAAATATATGGCAGAATGCAGGTAAAATAGAGCTGGAGACATACAAATCTCCTTCAAGGAGTTCAGTTACAAATTTAAGTAATGCATTACTATTTTAACAAGTGTCCTCAGCATGGACGCATGTCCTCTGGAATGATGGCTGAAGCATGAAAAGGCATATGAATATTTAATGCATCTGGCACATAAATATCTTGCAATGCCAGCTACAACAATGCCATGCGAACGCCTGCTTTCACTTTCAGATAACATTGTAATTAAGAAGTGGGCATCATTTTAAATGTAAACAAACTTGTTTCTCTTAGCAATTGGCTGAACAAGAAGTAGGACTGAGTAGACTTGTAGGGTCTAAAGTTTTATATTGTTTTGTTTTTGAATGCAGTTATGTAACAAAAAAATCTACATTTGTAAGTTGCACTTTCAGGATAAATAGTTTGCACTACAGTGCTTGTATGAGGTGATTTGAAAAATATTTCTTTTGTTTATCATTTTTACAGTGGACATATTTGTAATAAAAATAATATTAAATGAGCACTGTACACTTTGTATTCTGTCCTTTAATTGAAATCGATATATTTTAAAATGTAGAAAAACATCTAATTTTAATAAATTTCAATTGGTATTCTATTTGTTTAACTGCGATTAATTGTGATTCATTTTTTTAAGTTAATCACGTGAGTTAATTGCAATTTATCAACAGCCCTATTTCTGAGGGAGGATGTGGAATCCCTGTCATTGGATGTTCGGGGACAGAGTGTGATGACTCTCTAGGTCTCTTCCAGCTCTACATTTATATAATTCTATAATTGGTAGAGATGCACTACTTATGCCAGAAGGAGGCACAGGAAGTTGTTTGAGCAAGTGAGTTAACTCTTGACCTGTACTGGATCCTGACTGATCCTGGCATTGTTTCCTGACTCCACTTTGACCTTTGGTACTGCTATCTGACTCTGACTTCAGCTTGACCCTGGTACTGTTCCCGGATTGCTGACTCCAGCTTGACACAACTGCCTGACTTTGACTCCTGTCTTGACCCTCGGAATGACTCTTGACTCTTTCTGGCTCAATCTTTAGCATGACTTCTAACCCCAAATCTGGCCTTGACCTTTGTTGTGATACTGGTTCTGACTCTAGCTTTTGATTCCTGGCTTCTGACCCTGGCTCTGACCACTAGGTGTCACTGCCCATGCCACAGTCCCTACACTGATTCTATTAGTGTCTAGTATGTATACACATGTACACAGCATGTGCCTGTGCCCAAAACAGTATGTGTGGTCTCTCATCACAGTTATGAGGTACATGTGGGGTACATAGCAGTAAACAGACAACTACATGTACACATTCACAAGTATTGATGTAGTCTAAGTGTATGCAAGTCCACCATTTGCTGTCCAGGCTGTGTCACTGTATCTCCCAGACCAGGAACAATGGAAGGTCGTTAAACATTGATGGCGCCCATTCAAATGGAAGCACCTCAGGGCAATGGGAAAGCAGTCTGATCAAATTTATCTGAAGGATCTGGGGTCTGGAGAATGGAAAATTCCCAAACAGAAGAGAGAAATTAGGTGTTAATGCTGGGTTTTAAGGGATCTCTGAGGGAACTGAGGGGGACTCCCAGGCAGAAGGTTGGGCTTGAGAGAGGGAAAGAAGGGCATTCTTTGACAGAAGAGGGGTATTCTTTTTAACTGTATGACCAGCAGGGGGAGAAGGAAACCTGCTGCACAAGAGAGAGAGACACTGTGATTTGGGGGAGCAGCAATATGCAGGAGGGAGGATCCTGGGCTCCTTTGAGGACTATGAACAAAGCCCAAATAATACTCCAGAGTGGTGAGGAAACTGAGAGAAAGAAATGGTCTCGGTGTTGTGTTTTTTCCTGATGTGTAAATATCTTATGCTAGCTAAAATAAAGAGTGATTGGTTTTTGGAACCCTTACAAAGACTGTGTGTATGTTTGTCCCTGAAGAGGTGAGCTGTAAACCCAGAGTGCTCCCAAAGTTGGAGCTCTGGGAAAAGGTGTGCTTATGCTACTGGACAGTTTGGGTGGGGAGGGGGTCAGCACTGGTCCTTGGGGCCTAGAGTAGCTGGGCCATAGGGTTCCGTTTCTGTGAAGGGGATACCAGAGAGCCAGTGCCTAGGAAATATGTCCCACAGGTTAAGGAAAGGGGCAGTGCTGCAGCCTACTCCCAACAAGGGAATCTAAAGAACGCACAGGCCCAGTGTGGTGGGACACACAAACCCAGTAGCAATTGTCCAGAAGAGGGAGGTTTACCAGGGCTGTGTGACAGTGGTGGACAATATTGCTGGCATAGAGGAGCAGCCAGGCAGAGTTGAGAGGAGGGGGATCCTGCTAGAAGAACACTAACTAGTGGCACCCATTGGCAAACAGAGACTGTTGGCCTCTCCAAGGCCACGAATCAATAGCGTTGCCCTTGGAGGCACGGCTATGTGGGTCATCGTGGCTCAGCTTGAATCTGACAGGAGTGGGAACTATTTTCTTGCCAGCAGTAGGTGGGAAAGGGCATTTTTTACAGTTGTGGCTATATGGATAGGTCGTTGATTCAGAATCCAGACGTTTTGGGTGACAACAGGATTTTCTGACACTAAATGCAGGATAGGGAGGGTGATCTCGTGACTAAGAACAGGTCTGGAAGTTGAGAAATGTGAGTTCTATTTCCAATTCTGCTTCTCCTGGTCACCTTAGGGAAAAATCACAGAAGTCCAAATTTTGACACTCTTACTCCTGCTGAGTAGTGCCTTGCTTCAGGAACTGCTGGTGAAGTAAGGTACTGCTCACTGGGTGGAAGGGAGGCAAAGCCTGGCCCTTAATCCCTCCATGCTGTGACTCTCTTTCTAGATTCATGCCTCTAGGGTGTGTCTAGATCTCAAGATGGAAGGTGCTATACAAGCACCAAGATTGTTAATATAACAGGGCCACGGAAAACAAGAATGTTGACTTTGCAAAATCCTTAGTACTCAGAAAAAAATATAGACAAAATAGACCTGCTAAACTGAAACAAAAGACCAAAAAACTATTCCAGAATTGGAGCAAGTTCCTTCCCTGTAAGCTATTTGGGCCATTCAGTGTATCATACTACAGGGGAGCATATATTGTCACAGTATTTGCAGGTCACTTTTAAGTCTAATGGTTTGCTTATGCTGAGGTTTTTTTCCACTGGTGTAACTACGACGACGTAGCTGCATTTTGAAACAGGGCAAAGCTACACCAGTGCATGCCACTTCGTGCATCTGTGCATAGCACGTCATACACTGATGTGCAGTCTACACAAGGGATTTGCACTGCTCCAACTTCATCAGTGTACCTATGCTTGTGAAAATATTCTTCATGTAAGAAAACCTTAAGAAGCAAAGCTGACCTTGATGGACTAATATTTCTTGCCTTGCTTCATTTATTTTCAGCTTCAGAAAAAAAGTGTTTCAATTTAATGGGACTCAGTTGGTATGATCAGGAAACACCAGGAACGGATCCAATGACTATTCCTCAGAGCTGTTTCCTTTTTAATTCTCATTACCTTGTGTGAAAGTCCATTCTGTATTCTCACGGGGAGGAAAAGACAGAGGAATACTTTTGGCAACCTGCTCCTGTCTGTCTGTCATCTTCCCCTTCAAAATCCAGCACTTCTGTTTAGAACAAAGGGGAATCTTCACCACACCAGCTCTCTCTTGGTTGTGTGATGCAAAGCCAGTTGAATCCAGGACTGCTGACAAAAAGCTCCCTTGTTAGTGAAGATGCTACGAGTGGTTTCAAGTACCAACCAAGGGCTTCGATTATCCCAGTAAGTGCCGGCTCTCATCAAGGACGGCATTTCACAAGTGTGCATTTTCATTCTTACTGTGGTTATTAGAGATTCCTTGCTTGGAGGAAGGATGTTAGCTCTGGAGTCCTGGCTAGATTCCAAATAGCAAATTCCATTCTGCCTGAGTCCCGCCCATGGGGAAATGTTCTTCATTTTCTTTCCTGAACCTGTGTGCAGTGTTGCCTTACTTCACCCCAGAGGTGGCAGCACTTCTCTGAGTACCTCGCCATGGCTGTCAGGAGGGTCTGTAGCCTGTTATTTCTTCCAGTGATGATAGAGCCATGATGCAAGGAACTTCACAGGAGTTTCGATGGCCTGGAATTCAGTACCTCCACTGTATTCTTTAGAAAGGCCACCCATTGGCTATCATGATCATAAGTCATGTCTGAAATATGTCGGATACAATTTTAAATATTGTCAGACTTGACTCTAGCCCAGGGGTCGGCAACTTTTCAGAAGTGCTGTGCCAAGTCTTCATTTACTCACTCTAATTTAAGGTTTCGCGTGCCAGTAATACATTTTAACGTTTTTAGAACGTCTCTTTCAATAAGTCTATAATACATAACTAAACTATTGTTGTATGTAAAGTAAATAAGATTTTTTAAATGTTTAAGAAGCTTCATTTAAAATTAAATTAAAATGCAGAGCCCCCCCGGACCGGTGGCCAGGACCCAGGTAGTGTGAGTGCCACTGAAAATCAGCTCGCGTGCTGCCTTCGGCACGTGTGCCATAGGTTGCTTACTCCTGCTCTAGCCACTGTTAAGGGTTTTGTAAGAGTCCTCTCTTTAAGTAGATTTTTCCCTAATGGTGGAGCAGCATAGTCACCTGGAAATGACAATCATTATGTTTGATCTATTGTGGATAGCCAGTTCATATGGTGGCAGGGAGGTGAAGTTTCAGACAGAAAGGATGACCAGGGAAGGAGATTGACCTTGTGGTTAAAACTCAGACATGGAAGTTTCCTATTTCTGCACAATCTTCCTTGTATGACATTTAGCAAGTCTCTTCCCCATTCCCCACTCTTTGCCTCACTTTCCCCAGCTGTATAATGGAGATAATGTTATAAAGATTTATTTTTCTTTCTTGCATCCATCCAGTGCTCCAGCGTGTCCTTCACTAAGATACTGCTGAAATTCTAAACTCCCGTTGGGTTATATATTTCAGGAGCTGCCCTCTGGTTTTTATTCCTTTTGAATTTTTTATCTTGTAGCTATCTCTGATCACCCATCTACTGCCTGTTCTTTTCCTCTTACAAGTGCAATCTCTTTGTCCTTCCTGCCTGACCAATGTTTACAGGACAGATTAGACTGGAGGGAGTGGGGAGAAACGCAGAGTTTAAGCAGAACAATTCTGCTCAAAGGGCTGCTCTCTATCCTGCTCTCTCCCAGCCCAACTTAAGCATCTTAAGTTTTGTACATCCTCCCCTGCCCTTCCCCCCTCTTTATTCTGGTGCATTCCTGGATGCTATCCCAGTATTTTCTCCTTTAGGAAATTGATCCTGGATCTTAAGTAATATGCCATTTTCTTTTGAGGTTTCATTACCTTTTCTTAATTTGTTCCTGCATGCGGTATCTATTGGACAATATTTCCAAACCTGAGAACTCTGTGGCTCAGTCTTTCTACTCTAACAAGTGGTGGAGGATAAGACAGTTGCATCACAACCCTAGAAAATGTGCACAGAGGCGCTGGGAATTTCCTGTATGAAAAGTGCACATGCACACATAAAGTGGGTAACCGTCCATGCAGATAGGCATGCAAATATCCACTGGTATGTGTGCAGAAGCCCATGGTGCCTATGCAAGCACAGGTTTGGTATGCACAATTTCCTGATCATTAACCTGATTCTTGGGACCTATGTTTTGCTCATACTCATTGACATTTTAAAAAAAAATTGTTGAGGATGGGTTACTTTTTTTCCAAGTAGAGATTCATTTTGCAACTTAAAGATAGAGGGCCATATTCAGAGCTGGGGCTGCAGAGAGCAACAACATCTTCACTGGTAGTAGGAGGTACAAAGAGTGACATAGCAACTTCTGGGGAGATGGTGGGAGAAGATGTAAAAAAGCAAGCCTTTACAGAAAAGGAACAGTAGAGGTATGGCCAGGTGTGGTACATTCTCAACGTATGTCTACATTGCAATAAAAGGTGTGTTCTTAACTTGGCTTAGCGAAACTCTGTTAGCTAATGCAGGTTTTAATAGCAGTAATGACGCAGAAATATGGCTCTGAACTCAGGTTAGCAGCTCAAATTCAACCTCTGGTTCCACTATAGGATTTTATTTGAGCTGCTAACCTGAGTTAACAGCCAAGTTGCCATGTCTTCACTGCTATTTTAACCCAGGTTAATGTGAATTAGCTAACCTGAGTTTTTTGCAACATGGACATACCCTCAGTGATGCTAGAAGGTGCTGGGAAGCAAAAGAGGATAGTGTAATTTAAAGATTTAAAGTCAAGAGTCTCTCTCTTTCTTGTGTGTGCGTGGGGAGTTGTCGATTAATTGCAGTTAACTCATGCGATTAACTCAAAGATTAATCTGTTAAAAATGATAAACAAAAGAAATAGTATTTTTCAGTTCACCTCATACAACTACTGTAGTACAGTCTTTTTGTCCTGAAAGTGCAATTTACAAATGTTGTTTTTGTATGCAGTTATGTAACAAAAAGTCTAAGCAATGTAAAACTTTAGAGCCTACAAGTCCACTCAGTCCTACTTATTGTTCAGCCAATTTCTAAGAGAAATAAGTTTGTTTACATTTATGGGATATAATGCTGTCCACTTCTTATTTACAATGTCACCTGAAAGTATGAAAAGGCTTTCGCATGGCACTTTTGTAGCTGGCATTGAAAGGTATTTACCTGCCACATATACTTAACATTTGTATGCCTCTTCATGCTTCTGCCACCATTCCAGAGGACATACTTCCATGCTGATGAAGCTCATTTTAAAAAAATGCTTTAATTAAATTTATGACTGAACGCCTTTGGGGAAGAATTGTATGTTTCCTGCTGTTTTACCTGCATTCTGCCATATATTTAATACTATAGCAGTCTCGGATGATGACCCAGCACATGTTGTTCATTTTAAGAACACTTTCACTGCAGATTTGACAAAATGCAAAGAAGATACCAATGTGAAATTTCTAAAGAAAGCTACAGTACTCGACCCAAGGTTTAAGAATCTGAAGTGCATTCCAACATCTGAGAGGGATGAAGTGTGGAACATGCTTTCAGAAGTCTTAAAAGCGCAGCACTCTGATGGAAACTACAGAACCCAAACCACCAAAAAGATAAATCAACCTTCTGCTGGTGGCATCTGACTCAGATGATGAAAATGAACATGTCAGTCCACACTGCTTTGGATTATTATGTAGCAGAACCTGTCATCAGCATGGATGCATGTCCTCTGGAATGGTGGTTGAAGCATGAAGGGACATATGAATCTTTAACACATCTGGCACATAAATATCTTGTGACACTGACTATAACAGTGCCATATGAATGCCCATTCTCATTTTCAGATCACATTGTAAATAAGAAGCAGGCAGCATTATCTTCTGCAAATGTAAACAAACTTGTTTGAGCAATTGGCTGCACAAGAAGTAGGCTTGAGTGGACTTTCTAGGCTCTAAAATTTTATATTGTTTTATTTTTGAATGCAGTTACTTTTTTGCACAGAATTCTACATTTGTACATTCAACTTTCAAGATAGAGAGATTGCATTACAGGACTTGTATTAGATGAATTGAAAAATACTATTTCTTTTGTTTTTTACAATGCAAATATTTGAAATAAAAAATAAAAATAAAGTGAGCACTGTACACTTTGTATTCTGTGTTGTAATTAAAATCAAAATATTTGAAAATGTAGTAAACATCCAAAATATTTAAATAAATGGTTTTCTATTGTTTAACAGCATGATTAATTGTGATTAATTTTTTTTATTGCTTGACAGCCCTAATATATATATACACGTATACATACATACACACACACACACACACACATATATATATATGTGTGTGTGTGTGTGTATGTGTATGTATGTGTATACACACACATACACACACAGCATTGTTTAAAGTCTCCCAGGACTAGTTTCTTTGGACATATATGAAAGTGTTAGATGCTTGATCAAAGCATAAGGGGGTGGATGTAGGGGCAGAATCCCGTTATCATCTTTATTGCATTATATACCCAGCTTTTATTGATTAAACCTGCACTGAAGGCAGAGAAAGATCTCTTTATTTGCCTCGACTGAGTTCCTCATCCTAAAAAGCACTCTTATTTGCATTGAAGTAATTGCAATGGAAAGATTACATAGAAAGGGGTTTATCTGAGTGGAAGCTGATTGAGAAAGCGTCTTTTTTAAAAGACTGGGCCTTTTTGATTTGTATTATACATTAAATGAGTTTCCTACTCTTCCCTGTTATACTTCTGTGCTTTTCCTGTGAAGGGAAAAATGTAAAATGAAATCTCACACACATATCCTCCAAGAGTTTGGTTTAAAAGAAAAGAGGAGGATAGAACTGAGGAGGGACTGGATGGCTCAGGTTCAGTTATCTTAGAACGCAGTGAACTTTGCCTGGCACAGATCACTGGTACAGATCCCATCCTAGTATTGGAATGACCAAAAATCATTACTGGTAAGTGCCCAAATGACACCCACATGGTCCAGTTGGGGCCTGGGGAAGTGCGAGAAAGCCTGAACTCTATGCTCTTAAAAGCAGCAGCAGTGAAGCAGGTGTGAGTGGGGTGAACAAAATGGAATCGTTGCTCTCAACCCAAATTTTTGGTGTGCAGATTCAACCCATCTCCAGGGAAAAAGTGTGCATTGGCAATAACTGGATCCCATGTATGAACAGCAAGGAGGAGCCCATAATGATGAAATGAGATAAATCATTTTCAGATGGAAAATGTAAAAGTCATTTGTGACTTGAAATGCGGAGAAGCTCTATGGAGACTATCCATTAATCACAGAGGACTCAGTATTATGAAGCTTAATTATTTGCAAAGATTGGAAGTTGCAGGTATTCTCCAGCTCCTACTGTCCATTGTATGGAATGCGGGATTTTATATGTGTAACACAGCAAGCTACAGACTCGACATATTCTAATTCCTCCTCAAGAATCACCTCTTCTCCGATGCACCCAACGAATAGCTTGCTGCCCTCTCCACTCCTTTTATTATGTAATGGACAGAGGTAGATGGAAGGAAAGTGAATGAACAGAAAATAAATGATTAAAGCAAGTATGTAATTGTTTTAACGCAATGTGTGTTTTCATATAAAGGGCACCAGCCTGGAAAGTACTGAATGCTCCATGAAGTGGGAGTGGCAGGTGTACAGCACCAGCTTGGATATGGGCCAGAAAGGACCCAATCAATGCATAACCTATTAGACCAACCTTCTCAAACATGGGTGTCTAGGTCAGACCCCTCTAGCTGTAATTGCAGCCCTAAATAAATAGCCTGATTTAAATAACAGGGAGCAGTCAAAAGCTCCCACTGAAATCAATGGGTTTGTACAGGACTGAATTTGGACCGTCATGTTCTGTTCTATTCTAGCCTACCTATCAGACATGCCAAACCCGTGGAAAAAAAAACTCAGAAATTGGGCTTATTTTTGGCTTAATTCGCTTGTGAGTTTCTTGTTGGTTAGTTTTTGGCTTCTAGCTTGTTGGTTGTTGTTTCTTTTTGCTGCTTCTTTTTTTTGATCGGCTCCCAGCAACAAGGGGCAAGGGGGGAGAAAGTCAGGGATGCACAGCAGGCCCACCACAGTCCCAGACTGCACACCAAGGGGATCTAGTCACATAGAGGATTGGGGTTCTTAGGGATTGGCTTGTTTTGAAATGGGATTAACTTGATTTTTTTTTTTGCTTATTGTGATAGTCGGGGTGCTTATTTACCGTGTGAAAGTTGGCAACTGTGCTACCAACCTAGGTTCTTATACTGGCGCCTGTTTCCATAGAATGGCATCTGAGAGCCTCCACAGAATAAAGGTGTAAACAATAGTAAATCTCCAGTCCTGCCCAGTCCCACTGGAATAGATTGGGTTTGTAGGCAGTTTTAAAAATACAATATGAGAATAAAGAGATTGCTGGACAACTTGGGTGATGTTGATCCAAGACAATGTACTGTCCAGTGATTTGATCACTTGCCTACATCAAGACTAATTAGGACCCAAATTATGAATATACCAATTTCATCTCTGGTGAAAAGCAGTTAATACAGGACATGCGTGATTGGGCACTGTAGTGAGCATTTCATTTGCATATGATTGTGCAAATACCCCCCAAGGTGGGTTTTTTCTACACTGACATTTGAGCATGCAAAATGTTGTAGGCCCAGTTTCAAAGGCTCTGTTTGAAGGTGGCTGAAAGTGCGAACTGTTGTGTGTCTAGCAGGCCCGGCGCTTCCATTTAGGCGGCCTAGGCAATCGCCTAGGGAGCCAGGATTATTGGTGGGCGGCATTTTGCCAGAGAGGGGGGCAAGCGGCTCCGGTGGAGCTGCCACAGTCGTGCCTGCGGAGAGTCCGCTGGTCCAGCAGTCATGCCTGCGGACGGTTGGCTGTTCCCGTGGCTCCGGTGGTCCTTCTGCAGGCATCACTACGGCAGCTCCACCGAAGCCGCAGACCAGCGGACCCTCCGCAGGCACGACTGCGGCAGCTCCACCAGAGCTGCGGGACCAGGGCGCGGGGCAGTGAAATTGCCGTGCGCCTAGGGCGCTAAAACCCCTAGTGCTGGTCCTGGTGTCTGGTGCCATCAAACACCCTTTGAGCTTTGCACTCGAGGGCTCTGACAGTCCCCTTCAATGGAATGAAAATTGCTTTCCAGTGTCTGCTTGTCTCCTGTGCAGTTTCTCTGTATATGTGGCTCTGCTTGGGAACCATGTAAGTAAAATGAGCCCGCATGCCCTTATTTCATTCTCTTGCTGCCTCTTCCACTTTGGGAGGTATATAGGGCATGTGACTGTGCAGCTACCATGCCAATGTGCCTCAAGTTTCAATTTCCATACTGTCTAATGCCACCCCATTGTCAGTCCGTTCTCTCTCTCTCTCGTGTCACCCCTTTGGAGCGTAATAATATCAACCAACCAATTCAGGACTAATCAAACAGGTTTTAAAGAGTAAAATTTAACTGTTCCAGGAGCTAAGGATCATTGGCATTCAGAAGGCAGAGAGTGGAACTGGACATTTTTTTTTAAGTTTTAAGGCAAAAAAGCTTTGATAATTTGAGTTCAGATGATTAAAAAACCCAGGAAAAATAATCTCTGAAAAAACAATATTTTGACCCACTATAGTAAGGAGTCCTAAGCACAGGGAGCATAACAACGGATAGTTCTCTCACCCATCATAATACTAAACCAGTACATGCAATGACCTCTAGAAACAAAAGCACAAATTCTGGTCTAGTGAGAAGAAAAGCAAAAGAACATTAAAATAACCCAGGCTACAGGCAGGGTCTTCCAGGTTAACAGATAGTATTCAGTCCCCTCAGTAAAGGCCAGTGTGTTGCACATCTAATGTTCCCATGCAGGGAAGAAAGAGGTCATATTACAGGTAGCACTGTGATAGGGAAACTTCCTCTCCAGGGCTGCTATTCCTCCCTCCTGCTCAGATGGGCAGGGTTGGGAAATGAGCAGAGCTTTGACATCACCTCCAATGCATCAGGGGAAGTAATCTGCACAGATTGTTATGACCGGGGCTAGGGCAATCAGGCCTAGTGATCAGAGCAGCAGCGGTCAGCACTGGAGCCAGGAGACCAAGCCAAGGGTCAGAGCCAGCGTCTGAGAGCAAGCCAAGAGGCAGGTCCATTACCACATATGCCAGAGAAGTCCACATTGTTGCATAGTATCAGAGGGGTAGCCATGTTAGTCTGGATCTGTAAAAGCAGCAAAGAGTCCTGTGGCACCTTATAGACTAACAGATGTATTGGGGCATGAGCTTTCGTGGGTGAATACCCACTTCTTGCATCCGATGAAGTGGGTATTCACCCACAAAAGCTCATGCCCCAATATGTCTGTTAGTCTATAAGGTGCCATAGGACTCTTTGCTCCTTGTTGCATGGACACTTCCTGGCACTGCTCCTGAGGGAAGTGGTCAGTTTGGTGTTCCGAGGTGGTACGTCCTGCAGTATTGATCTTCATTGGGTCTATGCTAGGGTGACCAAATGTCCCAATTTTATAGAGACAGTCCTGATTTTTGGGTCTTTTTCTTATATAGGCTCCTATTACCCCCCCCACACACACACCCCCGTCCCGATTTTTCACATTTGCTGTCTGGTCACCCTAGTCTATGAAATAATATATGCAGCCCGATGATAGGTAGTGGAGTTGTGGCATCAGCTGTCCGGCAGCCTGTAATTCGAGGTTCTAGTCCCATCCCTGCAGAACCTTACACCAGTTAGGTAGAGGAAGGGAAGTGAGAAGCAGATTCTTACTCTGAATCAAGACTGTGTTTTGGGCAGCACAATGATGTGTGGCTCATTACTCAGGGCTTGTGGCAAAGCCATGATTTAACTCCAAAATGAGTGCCATAAATCACTCCTCTAGGGCATGTTTTTATTTCTGTAGAATGAAAAAACTTGACAATTGAGTCTTATTTCAAGGACCCACAAAAAGGCTCTCATCCCTTTTAATCAGCACACTCTATGCACATATGTGCACTGTGCATGGAATGAGGGTGGTGTGAAATGTTAATAGCACACTCAGTGAAATACACATACATTTGATCACACAATGGAGTGGGAAACAAGAAAAGAGTTCTGATCTGACTGAATGTAAAATGCATTTGTCAGCTATTCAATAAGGTGAGTGCTGGAGCTATTTAACAATTTGTTTTGGTGGTGTGCATTTTCTAATTTACTGGATGCTTGCTTCTTTCATAAAAGTAAATTATATATCATTAATCTTTCTAGGAGACTGGTGTCATAGAGTTAATTTAGTGATTATTTTCTCAGATAATATACCTGCTAGGAAAGTACTGTTTGATCAATATAGGAAATTAATCAGGTCTGCCAATGAATTTATGTATGTATATATCTAATATGCACCCCTCCAAACTTCACCTCCACTCCTAAGGGCATTCAAATATATTTTGGGGTGAAATCTTTAATTTAACATCTTCTGGAATTAAATGTTGGTAGAAGTTGAGATTTACAGTGGGATAGAAGCTGAGCTGATTGATCCCTCACTCCATGCCTGGCAAATGGTGGGGGCTGGACACTGATCACTCCTCCCCACCACACAGCCCTCTAAATGATGGGAATTAGGCCCTGATTGCTCCCTTACCACCAACACCATATAGCAATAGGCACTGAGCTCCAAGAAGCTGGACTCTTGAACCTGTGTGGAGCTCAGTATAGGATCAGGGCTTTTGTTACTATACAAGGGTGTAAAGCCCCCAGTTCAGTAAAGTTTTTAAGCAAATGTTTTAACCCTTTTAAAGTCAATGAGACTCAGTTACATGCTTAAAGTTTAAAGGCAAGTATAAGTGCTTTCCTGAATAGAGAGAGACTTAAGCACACACACAAGTGCTTCCCTGCATCAGGGCCCTACGTAGTAGGCTCACCTGGGCTCAGTTATTCCCAGGCCTCTGAGGAATATTTGTCTTTCATTCTTGTATCTCGATGACCTTGTACTAGCAATGAAAGGAAGTGGGAAGCCTAGGTGAGTCTTATGGAAGCCAGTATTTACTGAGAGGCTAGGAGTGGTTTAGATAAAGTAAGTTTCCCTCCACCCCCAAATCTTTTTTTAACTCTTCCCAAACATGAAGATTTTTTTGAGATTTAAAAAAGCTAGTTCATCATATGTGTTTCTTCCGACTTCCACTGCTACCTCTACACATGCTGGTTCCAAGTGGGACTGGACAAGAAACTAATGAAGTTTTCCAAGACATGCTGCCCTTACCATGTTTCTAGACCAATGGGATGTTTTGCTTAAAAATCTGTTCTCAGGAGATTTGCAACCTGGTGGAGCAAATTAACCGCTTGTGTAATTCCATGGAAGTAAATGTTAGTAAACATCTGCCCTGTTACCCTGCTTTATACCAGTGCTTATACTAGTGTAAATAAGAGCATAAGCTGTCCAGTGGGCTTATGTCATTGAAGAATTTGGTCCAAGAAGTTCAGAAAGTATCTTAAAGTTTGAGTAGTCATATGAAGAAGTCATTTCTGAACTTTTGAAGTTCACCCACTACTAAAGCTAATGTGTCCAAGAGAAAGCTGCCCCTCTCTGTGACCTTGTGTGCGTTTACAATGTCTGATATTCTATTTTGATTCTTACATCACTTTGGTGTTTGGGTGTCTTTGGCTTGGACATCCTAAAAAAGTGATTGAACCCAACAGACTCCAACTTTCTTCTCTAACTTTAGTTTTACAGAAACCTATTTTTTGCTCTAACTAGCTGGCCTTTTGTAGATTGCTTTCTAACAGTAACCTGAGATCACTGTAGCCTATTATCCTAAAGGATCAAAATACATGTTTTATGTGATCATTTTTTATAATCTTATATCATGCATGGTAACCAGATAATCTGCACAGAGGGCTGTGGTGCAGAGGGCTATCTCATTATTCTCTCACCTCTGCAAGCCTAGCTTAAAACTTGGTTTGAGTCATTTGAGAAATGACAGAGGATAAAAAAGGTGTGTATCACATTGCAGTCTGTAGGTGACAGGTTCTAAGTACCTGTCACCTGTCAATCACATCTAGCCAGGATGGAGGAGGGAGGAAGACTTTGGAATGGATATATGTGAGACAGTCAGTAATTGGCTCTAAGTGGGGCCTACCCTTCCTCTTGCCATGTAGCCTTGATGGAAGTCTGCAGAGAGGAGCCAGCTGGTGGCGGCAGAAGCAGTCAAAGCAGGGACTTTGGATTTGTGGACACTCTATGTTGGTAAAGTGTTCTCTGGCTTTCTCTGCCCTGTGCTGATAGGCTGTTTGCGCCAACCCTTTCCCCTCCCTTTCCCCAGTCTCTTCACTTCAGCTTTACATCACACCTCCCTTCCCACCCTTTCCTTTCCTTCCCTGCCACATCCCCTCACCCTCCTTCTCTTCCCTTTTCTTTCCATTTGGCTGATCCTCCCCATCTCCCCTCTGCAAAACCAGGGACTTAACCTGCCGTTTGCGGTCATCACATAGTCCACCCCGCTTATGCATTATATGTAAACCCCGTGAAACTCTTCTTCTCCTTTTTTACATTTTTTGGTTGTTTACTTGGGAATTTAGTTTGATTTTGTTTTATCACCCTGGGGGGTGGGGGTGGGATGGTCCTGCCTCCAGCAGGGATAAAATGAAATAAAACTAAGTTCCTGAAAAATTCCAATGAGGAGGGCACTCCCCAGGGTAAGGGGGGACTGGAGATTGAACCTACCCCAACCCACTGAGGAGGGGAGGTCCTGGGGTGTTGGAGAGCAAGCCCACCCTGGCCTAGGCAGGAGGTGAGGCCCTGGCGGATGGAGGTTTGGAGACTGAGCCCACACTACAGTTACCCCACAACAGTGGTTGCTGTCCTGTGGGGCTGACTGGCCCCAGCTCTGAGTGTTGCAACCTGGCATATGAAATTGCAGTGCCGCTCAAGTTTGGCCTGCCCATGCCCATGCCCATGCCTCTGTCTGCTGCCTGGAGCAGGGAGCCAAGCCCAGCCAGCAGGAGCCATCAGTTTTATATAGTGTTGTGTTATTTCACAAGTGGAAAATATAGAGGTCTGTAGTTATACCCTCTCCCCAACTTTGCCTCTGCCTTGTCTATTTAAACAATATTGTCTCATTGTTTTCTTGTGTTACTCCATCTGCCTGTATCCACCTGTTGTCTCTCATCTTATGTTAGATTCTAAGAACTTTGGAGCAGGGCTTCTGTTTGTTCTGTATTTACAGTGCCTAGCACAATGCGGCCCTGGTCCCTGCCTGGGGCTCTCGGCACTATGAAAATACAAATAATTAATAATAATTTTAATTTTCTCTTCCCTTCCCTTAGTTGAGTGGCTGGTAGTTGAGTATTTAATCATCATGAATGTTTCCCCTGACATCAGTCTGTCCTTCACTTATTCTCCCTGTCCAGCTACATGTATTCTAGTGACATGGGAAGATTTGATGAAGAGAAGGATACATCTTGCAAAAAATGTATTCAGCCATTTCCAAAGACTTCTGTGTTGTTAAAGGTTAGATTGCTAACATGCTAAATAAGGTCAATTCTCCTGTATGGATTTGAGAGTTAGACACTTAAATAAAATACTGAGAGAAGACTCAGAGCATTCAAGTTTTGGTGTTAGAGAAGAAGGTTAAAAATTAGTTGGATAACCAAAACTATGACTGAAAAGGAGATGAGAAGGATTAATTTAAAAAGAGCATAATTACTTTGAGACCCTAGATAAAAGAATAACCTCTTTTTGTGGACACATACCTTGCCAATCACAGAACATCTTGCTTCCAGAACTAATACTATCAGGCAAGATCGCAAGCAATCTAGGAAGTGGAAGGAAGAGAAACAGTTATGTTGGAAATACCAGAAAGACTGGAAATCAAAGGAGTGTGAAAGTTTTACAACTCTCTCATGATGGCAAAAGATGAAAGGTGGTGGCTGACAACCTGTGCATTGGAGCTGCCACTTAAAAAAGAAAAATGGAGCCATAGCCCTACCATCACTAAGGTCTAGGAGACACTTGTTTCCCATATTTATAAATAACAAAGTAGCATTCCATAAGTGATATTATGATATGGAGCCAAATTCTTTGCTGCTACAACTCCATTGAAGTCAATATGTTACATCAGCACAAAATTTGGCCCATTATAGTAAGAGGCCTCTAAACCTGCCCCACACTTCCATGATCAGGCCTCTGTGGGTCAGGCTAGACAGGAAAAGTGTGAAGGAAAATGTCTATAAATTGAGTAGTTCAAAGCCTGATCCTGTGCCCAATAGAGTTAATATGAATTTTACCCTTGACTTTATCAGCATCAAGCTTTTAAACTGTAGAGAATCACATATTAAGATACTGCCATTTAGATATTTTTAAAACCCTTCATACTTCCTTTTTACATCTGAATCATGTTTAATTTTGTCTATAATATAGCAGAGGGGGTCATAGAAATGTAGAAATTAGAGATTCAAAAGCCTATGAAGTCTAACGATGGACCTAACCCAATCATCTCAGATCCAAAGCCCCAGATCTGTGTGTTATGTATGGGTAGGGGTGTTGAAATCTGTGTCACAACTTTGTGACTTGAGCTCATTTCTAAGTAAGCTCTTTTTTGGGGTGCAGTATAGAATTGTCCCCTTCAATACAGACTCCAGGATTCTGAACCAGCATAAGTTAAAATGTCTCAAGCTATAGGGCTTCCACTACATACAAATAGGAAAAATCTATATTCAAAGCCATACACATTTAACCAGGTTTAAAGCTAGCAAAGCAGAGGGAATATAAAGAAACAACCTCAAACATGTCTTATGTCTAGTTAATCACATAGCTCTAGGAATAGAGACCCATGTCTTTTCAAACTTCCCAGCCTTCCCCCTCAGGCAGTATGAGATCTCCTCTAAATTTGCTAGTTCACTCACACGGGATTTACCATTATTCAGCTTAGATTCAATTTACAGGCAAGCTTCCAATTTTTCAAAATAATCCTTTCAGCAACTGCAGAAATGCTTTTGGCAACAGCTGTTTCTGGGGCTTAGTTAAATTTGTGGTATTTGGTATTAGCTCCAGAATAAGAAAACTCCACAAGTCACCTGGGACAACTTCGTCTAAAATCATGTTCAGCCATCAGCTAACATCTCCCTGATGATGATACCTTTCTCCTGAAGGATCTCAGAGCATTTTACCTGGGTGGAAAGTGAGTGTGAGATCAGATTCAAGCCATTAGACATGTAGAGTTGCTGTTGTGCCTTTTAGTCAACTGATGTCTGTATCAAAAACAGATGTACAGTTCGGTTTTAATGTCATCACTGACTAACACATGGAGCACAGCCTTCCAACCCAACTTTATCTTGTTATGCCAATTTTTGCCTGTTAATAAAGGACCATTTCCTTCTGTATCAATTAATTGTAACTGCAAACAAGTTCCCTTGTATTTTTCAGGGACCTGTAGGCCTCCTATAATGTTTATCTACCCTTATTTTGCCTGCAGTTTTGAAAAGCTACATCATTTTCTCTTATGAACTACATCTTATTCTCCTAAGGGGGGAGAGATAGCTCAGTGGTTTGAGCATTGGCCTGCCAAACCCAACATTGTGAGCTCAATCCTTGAGGGGGGGGCCATTTAGGGATCTAGGGATTGGTCCTGGTTTGAGCAGGAGGTTGGACTAGATGACCTCCTGAGGTCCTTTCTGATACCATATCACCTGTCTCAGTTTCTATCATTCATGTTCACATTAACCCAAAATGGAGCAATAGGTGCTTAGATCCCATGGTGCCAGACAATCTTATAGAAACCTGGAAAGTTAGATTTGATTAGTACTGATTTGGTTGTGTGCTACAAAAAGTTCTGACAGGTAGTGTTATGGGAGAATTAAATTTGACATTACTGCAGTCAGCCATTTTGTGTGTCCAGCCACTGCTAGCTGAAAACCAAATACCATGTAACTAGAAATAATAGTTAGGGCTCTGAGAGGCAAGGCCAAATAGCTGCTTGATTGCAGTTTTGCTAGTCAGAATGGGAGGATGAGGCAGTGAGTTTATGTACCATAAGAATGGAAGGGAGTGTTTAGGTAGTCAATGTTGGTTTTAAAGTGCCCCTGATATACAAGTTTTATAGTTTTTATGACTAAAATACTAGAAATGCTTTGATGATAAAAATTAATAATTTGCTGATACTAGAATCGGTGACCCACTAGGAGTCACTATGAGTTATGTGCTTTGTTTAAATTAGCTATAAAAGTTTAAGCAAAAGAATACACTCTGGGGCAATCCCAGGGAGCTTTTCTTTGGGCAAGGAGCTAACACCTAAACTTCCCATCAGCTGGACAGGAGGGCCCCTGGAAGCATGGCTGGTAATCACTCAAAACCATCTTTTGGGTAAATATAACATTTGGGGTGCTCTGACCCTATTGCTATAGCATATATGTATGTGCACTTGAGACCTACTAAGTTTTAGGTAAAAGCACTCTGGTTTAAATCAATCATTTATCAGATGGAAGATCTGTGTTCCCATTGATTTATTCCTGACACCACCTGCTCTGGGTTCAGAAAACCCTGAGTAACAGTGGGATAAATTTCCAGCAATCACATTATGAATTGCCACAGTGTTTGTGAGGGGTTCCTCCATAGTCACGTTTCTGGACCATGCTTTATACTCTTAAGGGAAAATGGCTTCCTCTCACTGAATTGCATTCTCTGCTCTGCTGCATATCCTGTCTTACCACAGCTCCTTCACTTCCATTCTTGGATTTGTCAGATGCTCTGCTCTTCTCGAACAATAGAAACACACATCCTTCTTGATTTCTGAGTTTTTCTTGGAAGTAAACACTCCCATGTCTTTCTTGGCTCTGGACTGGGCATTCCTTTTTGCATGTGGCATGGTGGCAAGGGTGCTCCCTCAAACTGCTGGATCTTTCTCTTGGGTGATACAAATATTGACACAATAGCCTCTGATGCAAATTGGGGTTCTAGTTTGTCAGTCATACTCATCTGCCCCTCTGAATTCTAGATTTCTGATCCCATGTGCAAAATAATCCCTGAAGGCTTCTCACAAATGGTTACCAAAATGACAAGCCAGAGGCAGTTTTTTAGACCTGAACCAACCATCTGAAGTCAATGGTAGTCTTTCCATGAACTTCAGTGCGCTCTGGATCAGGCCCTTTAAGGTTAGCATGGAAATCTATGTGCTGCTGTTTCTCATTTCATAGAATATCAGGGTTGGAAGGGACCTCAGGAGTCCAACCCCCTGCTCAAAGCAGGACCAATTCCCAACTAAATCATCCCAGCCAGGGCTTTGTCAAACCTGATCTTAAAAATCTCTAAGGAAGGAGATTCCACCACTTCCCTAGGTAACCCATCGTGCTTCACCACCCTTCTAGAGAAAAAGTTTTTTCTTATATCCAACCTCAACCTCCCCCACTGCAACTTGAGACCATTACTCCTTGTTCTGTCATCTGGTACCACTGAAAACAGTCTAGATCCATCCTCTTTGGAACCCCCTTTCAGGTAGTTGAAAGCAGCTATCAAATCCGCCATCATTCTTCTCTTCTGCAGACTAAACAATCCTGTTCCCTCAGCCTCTCCTCGTAAGTCATGTGCTCCAGCCCCCTAATTATTTTTGTTGCTTTTAAAAGTGAAACTTGCCTATTTTCTCAGACAGGAAATTTGATGATGGGTGCAATGTTGTTTAAGTACTTCCATCAAATCCTCATGGTTTATTTAATCCATTCCTTGAGGGAAACAGTGGGCCTGATTCAAAGCCCACTGAAGTCAGTTGAAAGATTCCCACGGAATTCAGTGACTGTGGGATCAGGACGACTTCAGTTAGGAAAATGGATCTTTCCTTGTGAATGTCTTTGGTGCCATTAGTGTAAATATACAGCTGTAGCATTGTCCACAATTGTCAAAATCCTCACCTCTCATACATTTTCCCATGAGCAGCCAGTTTGACCTTTCTCTTCTGTTCATTTTTTTAACTAGAGGTCTCATCCTTTACTGCAGCTGTACTCTGCTGTTTTCATGGCTTGTGGTTTTCTTGTCACAGCTCCTCCAGTCAGCTGATCATGCATTTATGATGTTACAGTGACGTCAATGAACTCAGAATAACAACAAAAAGAAAATAACCAACAAAATCACCCAGTTCACGCAGAGGTTCTGCCACTGACTTCCTTTGGAAAAGTGGCATAACCCCACTGTGCCTCAATTTCCTTGTACGTAAATAAGTAAAACATTTGCCTACCTCCCACGCAAGGTTATACAGCTTAGAAGTTAGAGATGGACAAGTCCAGGTATGCTGTATTGTTTATCCACTTCCAGCCAGTGCTCCTTACATTTTATTTTCAATATTGTCTTGAAATTACCCAAATGATAGGGCTTCTTTCTACATATCCCTTGAAGAAACTATCTTGTGGTTTAATAGACTCTCATTCTTAGGATATTTCCCTCAGAGTCAGCCTACATTTTCCTAAAATTAAGGTGCTATAGCCTGTAATAACTTTAGTATCATTAACAGTCAAAGATCCTTGCATCCAGGAGCGAATCCCTGCATAAACTGTTCTGACCCCAATGTACTCGAGATTAGACATGGGTCAAATTGAAACCTCCAGACCCTGAACACCCCAAAACTTTAGATGGGTTTTGGGATTTAGACGGGGTTTGAAATCTAGATTGGAATTTTGTGGGTCAAGCCATTTCTGCTCAAAATTCTTTATACCTCTCTGCTCTTTTAATCTTCAATGGACTTGACTGCAAACACAGTCAGCTTATTACAGGTGACTGACCTTCAGGGAAAATTTTCCCTGGGGAATTTTGCTGGGAAATAATGTTAAATTCACTCTTCCAGAGCATGAAGTGAGGTGACATCTGTGTCTGCAAGACTGGGTGATGATTTCCACCAGGCAACACCACAATGTGGAAGTTGCTGCTCAGCTGAGTGGCTTTTAATTGTTCTGAACGGAGCACTTGTGTGTGCTACAGGGGCCGAGGAAAATGGCCTCCATAGTGTGTGTTACTGCAAACCTTTCTAAAGCCTCCCATCATTGCTGGGATTTAGGGTCTGAATTGGGTTCTCAGTGCCTCCTACAATCACTGTCATGCCCTATGCTTTGCCCAGGCCTCTTTATTTAATTCTCCATTTGTCCCTGTTTCCTACTCTTGGCCTTGTGGCTTTTGTCAAGGTGATATACCCGGTTACAATAGGCTTCAGTTTCCAATGTTCTAAGCACCCTTCTTCTCCTTTGAATCTTTCCTGAAAACTCTACAGCCTCTGCTTCCATCACTTATTGACTATAACCAGTGTGTACAACATGCCTTACGCCAGATTCTTTACTTTTGTAGCTATGTGGTTTAGTTGGTAAACTCTGTATGTCAGGTGCAGAGCTGGCCAGGAATTTTCCCTTGGAATTATTTTCCAGAGGAAAATGAAATACTATAAAATTGAAATTTTCCGCCAGAAAATCTTGACTTTGCCAAAAAAAAATATGGGTTTTTCTGTTGCTAAAATCTAAATGAGATATTTAGTTTCAGGTCAGATCTATCTTAATTAGACTATTTCATTTTGTTGAACAGACCCAGAATGTTTAATTTCAAATTAGTTCAATAAATCATTAAACAGCATTTCCATTTCTCCTATGGGCCAAGCTCCCTGGAGGACTAAATCTCCCATAATATAGTCTAGCTTTCCCTCTGACCAAGCTCTGTGTGGTGCATCATAGATGTTGCATGTTACGGGATGCATGGTGGGCAATGTAATCCTGTCAATGAATCTGACCTATAGGGAAGAAAGGGAGTGTCAGACACCTGAAATATAACTCCCATGAGGCAAAGGCCATGACAAAAAATACAGTTTAATGTTTAAGTGAAATTCTGGGTCACTCCAACAAACTGAAATGAAATATTTTAATTTTGAGAATGTCTGTTAGATTGTTTCATTTCGATTGAAAAACAAATGCTTTGCGATTTTCTAATATAATTGTTTTTCCATTCAATGAAAAACGTAGGAATTTCAACTTTGTCCCAATTTGGGTTGAAATGTCAGAATTTCCTATGGAAAGGAAATTGCGAGTTTTGCTCACTGCTAATCAGGGAGTGCCTAACCTACATGCTTTGATAAGCTCCATGCACACTGTGATGCTATATTGTAATGGGTGAACTATCATTTTAAAATGGGGAGACACTGATGTTGCAACAAACCTGAGCATTTAGGCCCAGATATTGGATACCTCCAAGGGGAAGGAATTCTCATCTCTATTCCATGTCTGCTTCGGAGGCACCTTCCCTTTGTAGGTGGTGATGACTGGTAAATTGACATAGCAGCAAATCCCCACTGGAAGGCAATATGCCGTTCCCTCTGGGAAGTGGCCCCTGCAGTGTAAAAGTGGGAAGGGTATTCATACCATGTGAGGGTGTATCACAGAACTGTGTAGAGTAGTGTAGCAAAACTGCATTGATTCTGCTGTTTGCAGAAATCTCTATATTCACACCTCTCTGGGGATGGGAGGCAGGCTTTGCTTCCTATAGTAGAAGAAAAGTACTTAGCCATATATTTCCTCCCTGTGCTGCCATCTGTGCATTTAATAATATCTTCTTTCCTCCCAGATTGTCTTCTTCAGGGCTGCTGAGAGGTTTGCAAGGCATAGGGCAGCTAGATGCAATTGTAGGTGTCCTTGGTGGGTTATAAACATTGCAATCATTGCTAGAGTTTGAAGGGGAAAATCTTTAACCTGTTCTTTTGCTGAATATTGTTTTATGGCACTTTTAAAAATAGATTGTAATGAGGATAAGGATTCTTCAGCAAGCAGGCTAAGCTGTACCTCAGGGTTGTACATGATACAGCTGTGCAGAGTTGTTAATTATACTTCCATAATTAAAACATCTCCATAAAGCCAACATTCATATGCAAAGTTGAGGGAGATGTATGTGTTTACGTGGCCAATGAAAATTTCACAGTATATTGTGGCAAAGTACCTGCTTCTCCTCTGCTGGCTCAGTCCCTTGTTGCCTTGGAGCCACAGGCTTGGGCAATGCAGAAGTCCTTCCCGGTCGCGCAGGGTCTGGCTGATCCTTTCTCAGTCAGTCCCTTGCTCTGTTTTTCTCTCCTCCTGGGGAGAGTGCAATCTGCCTTGCAGGAAGAGTTTGAGTCCTGCTGCACCTATTCGCTGGCAGCTACTCTACTTCTCTCCCTCCTCCCTGCTTCCCTGCCAGGGAGGGTTTAAAAAGGTCCCCAGTAATTGGGGCCAGCTGAAGCTAATTAGTTGCCTGGTAATCCCTGTTCCCGCTGAACCTTATTTCTCCATGGTTATCTCCCCTCAATGGATAGGGAGAGGCCTTTTAACCCCTCTGGGACTAATTACTACCCCTCTCCTGGTAGCTAATTGTCCTGAGTTTGCCACATATGCCCCCCCCCCCGCTCAACACTACGGGGTTGGGCTACTTGGGTCGGAAAGCAGTGCACCCTCGACAGGCCATCTGCATTACCATGTTGGGTTCCAGACCTATGTCATACTGTGAAGTGGAAGAGTTGAAGCGATAGAAACCATCTTGTTACCCTCACATTTTTGTCCTTGTTTTGGTGCATCCACTGCAAAGGGGCATGGTCCATGACCAGGGTAAACCTCCGTCCAAGCAGATAGTAGAGGAGGCTTTCTATGGCCCATTTTACTGCCAGGCATTCCTTCTCCACTATGGCGTACTTCCGTTCCCTAGGTAGGAGCTTCCTACTGAGGAAGAGGACGGGGGGTTCATCATCTCTGACCATTTGTGAAAGCACCGCCCCCAGCCCTACTTCAGAGGCTTCTGTTTGTAGGATAAACTCCTTCCCCTAGTCTGGGGCTACTAGTACGGGGTCTGTGCAGAGGGCCGTCCTCAGATCTGCAAAAGTGGCTTCGGCCGCAGCAGACCATTTTACTATGTCTGGGCCCCGAGCTCTGGTCAGGTCCGTTAACGGGCATGCCCTGGTGGCAAAGTGGGGAATGAACCGTCTATAGTACCCCACTAGCCCCAGGAATGCTCTGACTTGTTTTTTTCCAGAGTGGTCAGAGCCACTTCTGTATAGCTTCTAACTTGTTGAGTTGGGGCTTCACCACACCCCTCCCCACTATATACCCAAGGTTCTTGGCCTCAGCTAACCCAATCGAACATTTGGAGGGATTTGCAGTCAGTCCTGCCTTTCTCAGGGTGTTTGGGACTGCTTCTGTCTTCTCTAGGTGCGTCTCCCAGTCGGGGCTATATATGATGACATCATCAAGATAGGCAGCCGCGTACTTCCCATGGGATCGAAATAGTTTGTCCATTAGCCGTTGGAAGGTAGCGGGGGTCCCATGCAACCCAAAGGGGAGAACAGTGTACTGATATAGTCCTTCTGGGGTTGCAAAGGCTGTCTTCTCCTTGTCGGCCTTAGCCAGGGGGATCTGCCAATAGCCCTTAGTAAGATCAAGGGAAGACATAAATCACGCCTTTCCCAGTCTGTCAATCAGCTCATCTATCCTGGGTATAGGGTATGCGTCAAATTGGGACACCTCATTCAGCTTGCGGAAGTCATTGCAGAACCTCATACTGCCGTCTGGCTTAGGCACTAAAACCATGGGACTGGACCATTGACTATGAGATTCTTCGATGACTCCTAAAGCCAGCATCTTCCTGATCTCTTTTCTAATCTCCTCTCTCTTGGCCTCCGAGATCCGGTATGGCTTGACCTTCACCTTCACTCCGGGCTCTGTGAAGATGTGATGGTGAACCTCAGTAGTCCTGCCTGGCTTTTCCGAGAACACGTCTTGGTTGCGCTTGATCAGGCTGATCACTTCTGATCGTTGTTCCGGAGTCAGCTCCGGGGATATTCCCACCAGGTTGGGCTGGTTGCTTTTCGGGGATGGTGCCCCCAGCGCAACTACCGGAGCTTCTCTATCCTGCCAAGGTTTCAGCAGATTTATATGGTAGATCTGCTCCAGCTTCCGGCGACCCGGCTGCCAGACCTTATAGTCGACTTCTCCTACAGCTTCTATTACCTCATAGGGCCCCTGCCACCTGGCCAGGAGCTTGCTTTCCGCTGTGGGTATGAGCACCATCACCCGGTCCCCTACCTGGAACTTCTGGGTCATTGCTTGACGACTGTAATACGTCCGTTGTGCCCCCTGGGCCTTCTCCATGTGTTCACGCACAAGGGGGGTGACTTGAGTTATTCGGTCTTTCATCTGCAGCACATGTTCCACAATGTTTCTCCCCGGGTTCAGCTGTTCTTCCCAGTCTTCTTTAGCCAGGTCCAGTATGCCCCTGGGGTGTTGACCATATAACAGCTCGAAGGGGGAGAATCCAGTGGAAGCCTGAGGAACTTCCCTTACGGCAAACAGTACATAAGGCAGCAGGGCATCCCAGTCTTTTCTGTCACAGCTAATCACCTTCCGTAACATGTTTTTCAATGTCCTATTAAAACGTTCAACGAGTCCATCGGTCTGGGGATGGTAGACCGATGTTCTAAGGGTCCGTATGTGGAGCATGGTACACAAGTGCATCATCAGTTTAGAAACAAAGGGGGTCCCTTGGTCCATCAGGATCTCCTAAGGTATGCCTACTCTGGAAAAAATCTGGACTAATTCTTTGGCTATGGTCTTGGACATCGTATTCCGTAGGGGAATGGCCTGGGGATATCGGGTGGCATAATCTAGTACTACCAGGATGTACTGATGGCCCCGAGCTGACTTCTCCAATGGCTCTACTATGTCCATAGCTATTTGCTCAAATGGAACCTCAATAATTGGCAGAGGTACCAGAGGGGCCCTTAAGTATGGTCGGGGCCAATGTATTTGGCATTCTGGACAGGAGGCACAATATCGCCAGACGGCTGCATAAATACCAGGCCAAAAAAACCTCTGTAGAATCCGATCGAGGGTCTTATCTATCCCTAGATGAGCCCCAAACAGATGACTGTGGGCCAGATCCATTACCGCTCTCTGATGCTTCCGGGGGA
Source organism: Gopherus flavomarginatus (assembly GCF_025201925.1). Classification (NCBI taxonomy): domain Eukaryota; kingdom Metazoa; phylum Chordata; order Testudines; family Testudinidae; genus Gopherus; species Gopherus flavomarginatus. The sequence goes on along the minus strand of NC_066621.1, from coordinate 121,328,034 downwards.
CCAAGAGTTGTTCTATGACTTGCTCTTGGATGCGGACTACTCTATGTAGCAGATCCTTTTTAATCATATAATATGGCCCTGGGCCCTTAACTGTCCCCTCCACTGGGACCCCATTTTCCTTGACTACTTCCTTAAAAATGTTGTGGCATATGGGATCATTGGCCTGATCCTGACCAAAATTCCCTCATGCAGTCCCTATTTGTCCCAATTGGGGGGGGGGGTCCACCTCCATCTCCCCCTCGGGGACAGCCCCTGGGGAACCAGGTCCAACGATTGGGTTGTAGTTGGCCGACCCAGTCCCGCAGTCAGCTGAGTCCCTTCTTTCCCCTGCCAGCGTAGACTTCAGGTACTGGGTCAGGATCCTCGTCCCCCTCCTTTTATCCGCCCTCCGTTCCCTCCAAGTCTTCCTGGACTTCCCCGGTGGAAAGAACACATCCTGGCTAAACTCATGGAAGATGGGGGGAGAGTCCCCTATATGGGCCACTCCTTGGGTCCCATGGTCCTTCTTTTCTTCTACCTCATCCCCGGGGAGTAGGCCATCAAACTCCAGGAACTCTCGTCCGAGAAGGACAGGGTAGGGGAGTTTCGGAACGACTCTCACCGTCAACTTAGTGGGGTTTCCGAGAACTTCTATGTGTACGGGGGTGGTCAGGTAATAGCTGACATCCCCATGCACACAGGATATTCCCAAGTGTTTGACCTGAGATAGTTGGCCCGGCCTGACCAGCCTCCTTGAGACCAATGTGACTGCACTTCCCGAGTCTATTAATGCTGTGGTCTCTAGACCGTTCATCTTAACGGGCCTAGTGTATCTATGAGGGACCATTGTGTAAGCAGAGTCAGGATAAGTTCTACCCTGACATCTGGTGGAAAGAATTTCAGAGAATGTATTTGCATAGGCACGCCTACCCTATCCCAGACTGCTGAGCTGTGGGACTGCTTGGTGACAAATGACTCACCCTCAGTTGGGTGGTACTTGCTAGACAAGGGACATGGGTTCCAAAACCCAGTGAACTGAGAGAGGCTGGGGACAGGTATCTGTGCCTGGTGGTGCAGTCTCCTTGTGGAGCCAGAAGCACCAGTTCTACCCCCTCCTCTCTCCACTGTGGAATGTCAGAGTTGATTTTTATTCCCTCAAGAATCTAAATACAGGTTGCTGAGCTGAATTCACTTTGGGCTAATGGTGCACTAGCACTGGGGCTCCCCCACTAAGAGCTGAGATCACTAAGAGTTGAAATCACTAAAGAGCTGAAATAACTGAGTTGAGAGCACTGAGTACTGTGCTAACTAGTGGGGGAGCCTGAAGATATACTGTGGAACAGAGCAGCTGGTGGAGTGGAGCAGTTGCGGGGACGGCTGGAGCGGATCACGGGACAGCTGGTGGCAGCAGAGTGGCTGGCAGAGCGGAGTAGCTGTGGGACGGGTGGAGCGGCCCGCAGAGCAGAGCCGAGCAGTTTGCAGAGCAGCTCATGGAGCAGAGCAGCTGGTGGAGCGGAGCTGTTCCTGAGGACGACTGGAGGAGCAGAGTGGAGCAGCTGGTAAAGCGGAGCAGTTCGTGGAGAAGGCAGAAGCAGAACCCACGGAGAGGCAGGGCAGTTGGCCCCGGACCACGTAAGGTGCCCCTTTCTATCCAGGCTGGGGGGAGGGACCTCTACAGATAAACTCTCAAACTCTGGGGTGGCATTGACCAGAGACTTTTGGGTTGTTGAACTTTGGGGTGATTGGACTTAAAACCCTAAGGGGAAAAAGGACAGTGCCAAACGTACTTGGAGGTGGGTTTTTGTTTATGGTTTGTGTTATAACCCGGTTTGTGGTGTTTCTCCAATGGGATGCCGCATTGATTCCTTCCTTTATTAAAAAGATTTTGCTACACTAAGACTCCGTGCTTGCGAGAGGGGAAGTATTGCCTCCTAGAGGTGCCCAGGGGAGTGTGGTATGTGAGTGTCCCAGGTCACTGGGTGGGGGCTCGAGCCGGTTATGCATTGTGTTACTGAAACGGAACCCCTGGATACTGAACCCGGCCCTTGTTGCTGCCAACTCAGAGGGGCAGAAGGGTTACAATTGCAACCCCAACTAGACTTATTAGCTCGCATGGTCCCCCTATATCTCCCAGTTCACATTGCATAGGCTCTCCTAGATTAGGGAATTTGGGCAGCAATATGCCCTAGTTCACCACAGGCATAACATTGATACCCCACCCGGGGCAGCCCCCTATTTTTCAGGCTGCTGGGATTTATCCCCCGAGTCTTTCTCCCCCAGTCTCTCCGGGACTGCCAGCTGCTCTTCCGCCTCCTGCCTCCCCTCCATTTTTCGGCCTGGAGCTAGGGCAAACCAGGGCCTCGGTGCAGAGGCTGGTCTCCGATTCTAGCGCCTTCCTTCCCCAGTGGTCTGAGAAAGTTCTTGGGCTGCTAAGTGTCTCTCCATGACAGCAACTAGTTCATCATAAGAGGAGGGATCATTTTGGCAGACCCACCCTCGTATGTCCAGCGGCAACCCCCTCATGTACCTGTCCAATACCAGGATTTCCACTACCTTCTCCGGCCCATGGGTCTCGGGGCAGAGCCACTTCCGAGCGAGGTGTATCAAGTCAAATAGCTGGGACCTCGGTACTTTGTCATCCCGGTACTTCCACTCGTGGAAGCGCTGTGCCCTTATGGCTGACGTCATGCCTTCCCTCACCAGGATTTCCACCTTCAGCTGAGGGTAATCCATAGCTGCTTCTGTGGTCATTTCAAAGTAAGCTTTCTGGGCCTCTTCACACAGGAATGGAGCCAGGAGACCTGCCCACTGGTCTTGGGGCCAGGCCTCCCACAGTGCCATCCTCCATTCCCCCCCCCTTTTTTTTTTTTTTTTTTTGTGATTTTACCTTGCCCTGAGATGGCTTGCCACAGAGCCTCACTCACTAGTCTATCCCCCTGCTAACACCACATGTGGCAAAGTACCTGCTTCTCCTCTGCTGGCTCAGTCCCTTGTTGCCTTGGAGCCACAGGCTTAGGCAATGCAAAAGTCCTTCCCGGTCACACAGGGTCTGGCTGATCCTTTCTCAGTCAGTCCCTTGCTCTGTTTTTCTCTCCTCCTGGGGAGAGTGCAATCTGCCTTGCAGGAAGAGATTCAGAGTCCTGCTGCACCTACTCACTGACAACTACTCTACTTCTCTCTCTCTCCCCCCTGCTAGGGAGGGTTTAAAAAGGTCCCCAGCAATTGGGGCCAGCTGAAGCTAATTAGTTCCCTGGTAATCCCTGTTCCAGCTGAACCTTATTTCTCCATGGCTATCTCCCCTCAATGGATAGGGAGAGGCCTTTTAACCTCTCTGGGACTAATTACTACCCCTCTCCTAGTAGCTAATTGTCCTGAGTTTGCCACAATATGTAACAGCTGATTTGTAAGTTACATTCAGAGTGTGTATGTTATAATAAATTCCCACAATGAAGCTTTAACACATTAATGCTTATGATTAGGGATGTCAATTGATTCAAGAAATTAATCGCATGATTAATTGCGCTGTTAAACAATAATAGAATACAATTTAAATATATTTTTGCATGTTTTCCACATTTTCAAATATATATTTATTTCAATTACAACACAGAATACAAAGTGCGCAGCGCTCACTTTATATTTTTTATTACAAACACTTGCACTGTAAAAAAGAAACTTCAGTTCACCTCACTGAAGTACTGTAGTGCAGTCTCTTTATCATGAAAGTTGAACTTACAAATGTAGAATATGTAAAAAAAAAATAACTGTGCTTAACAATAAAACAATGGAAAGTGTTAGGGGAGGACAGGGGATGGGGAAAGTAAGCAATAACTTGTGCAGGAGGAGGGTGAGCGAGGTGTCTTGCTGCTGCTTCTGGAAGGGTGGTTTCTGGTACTGGGCTTTCCAAGCTCCCCTCCTTTTACTGAGCTAAGTGGGCTCCCTTCAGCTGAGTGAGCTCTTGTTTGCAAAGGAGAGTGGATTTTACCTCAGGGACTCATCGTACTGCAGGGAGAAGAGGCTGGTGCAGAGAGGCTGAGCTCACCAGGCCCATGTTCTCTGTGGGGTACCCCCGGAGCAAGCAGCTGGCTAGGGGCAATGGGGCACGACCCAGGGGGGTTGGTACTGGGAGCAAGGGGCCAACTGGGAACAATAGGGCGTAGGCTAGCTAGGATGACAATATGTCCCATTTTGGCCAGGACAGTCCCCTTTTTCAGCTGTGTCCCGGCCGTCCCTACTTTTTTGCCAAAACCAGGCATTTGGCCCAGCTGCAAGGCAGAGCAGAGGCCCAGGGGTCAGCTGAAGGCAGCACTGCCCACCAGCAGCAAAGTGGAGAAATTTGCTGCTGGGCGGCATGGCTTCAGAGCTGAACCCTGGGCAGCACAAAACGGGGGTTAGGGGTGTGGAAATCAGCCTCAGCCGGGGGAAATGCAGAGCTAGGGGGCAGGGGGATCAGCTGGGGGAGGCATGTAACTGGAGAGAAGGAGTTCAGCCCAGCTGTGGGTGGCACGGAGCTCATCCTCAGCCCCAGTTGCAGGTGGCCTGGGGTTTGGGGTGAGGGTTAGCTCTGGAGCTTGGGGGTCAGCCCCACCTGTGGGCAGCACAGGGGGAAGTAGGAGACCCTGCCAGTGTGGAGCTAGGGTGGGGCTCAGCCCCAGATGGGGGGAGCACGAGGTGGGGGCCTCAAGTGAGCCCCTGGCTGTCCCGTTTTTACTTTAAGAAATATGGTCACCCTGGGACGGCAGGGGAAGGGTGGGTGTGTCAAGATCTCTACTTCTCCATTGGAGCAGGGATGAGACCCATGTCTTTCTCTAGCCTCGTCTCTTCCTGCCCTCCAGTGGCGGCTTGCATTACTGCGCCTGACCGGACATAGGTTCTCCACAGCAGCTGAGGCTGCCCTCCTGCTCAGAGGGTCTGTGATTAATGCATGTTAAAAATATTAGCGAGTTAATTGTGCTGTGCGTTAATCGTGATTAATTAACAGCCCTACTTATGATGCAAAAATCTGTTTTTGATAGTCCAATCATGTGTATTCCTTAAAGTACACAGGTAAAACTTAACTGGCAGACGTATAAAACTCCTAATCCCCAAGTGTTAATACCCACCTTAAAAATCATGAAGGGATTGTAACATACTTATGGGCAGAGTGGACATTGTGTGTGTGTGGCTCTGACCCCTCCCATTTAGAAGATGGGGACCAATGTCTTCCATGGCTCCATATCCACCCCCACCTCAGACATCACAGAACACTTTTTGTGAAAATGCTCAGAAGCTTAATACAGCTAGAGGCTGCACTAAGTGTAATATTGAGTCTCCTTCACTCTGAGCAGCCCCCCTAAGCTGACGACAGCCACAAGTAGAACTGCATGAAAAGCTCCCTTTTTTTGGTTTGCTGACCAAGCAGAAAAAGCACATAATTTTGATTGGACTGAACAAAATACTTCATTTCATTTTCAATTTTTAATCTTATTACAGTTTTATTTAAAAAGTAAAATTCTAAATGGAGTCATTTGAATGAAAAAAATCAAAACATTTGATTTCTTTTGTCTGAATCTTTTTTCCAACCAAAACAATTCGACATCAAGCTGTGACAGGTTTTGGTGCATTCTTCAGTTTAAAAGTTTGTTGTCAGAAAATGTCACCCAGTTCTAGCCACTTGCTCTCATGGTACCAGTCCATAAGAATTGTGCTCTCGAAGTTGAGGCAGGGCTGTAGTGGGCCAGGAGCCAGTATAGATGCAGAGAGCCTTTTGTGCATGGCTCTGTGCCTCAGGAAGGATATGCAGGGATCATGTGACATCTGTGGGTCTAAAGATCCATTTTTCCATTGAGAAGCAAATCTCCTCCTCTAAAGGAAGAATATGGAGAACATTCTCCAAGGGGAACCTCATGCAGCCCACGCACCCCCCACCCTCCAACTCATGGGAGGATTCAAATGGGTTCTATAATATGTATTATATTTGTGAGTTTGGTTTAGATAAAAGCAGCTTTAAGTCCCACACTGCAGCCCGCTCTGCCAGCAGCAGAACTCCATTTGACTTCAATGGGAACTTCATGCACAGAGCACTACACAATCATGCCTGCAGTTGGCAAACAAATGAAAGTTGTATTTGAAATGTGACTGGTAAATGGCTATGGATTTAATAGAGATGTGCCCAACGCTTGAAAAATGGAAGGAAGTTTCTTGCAGTTAAGGGACTGCTCTACAACTCAGGAAATCTGGGTTCAATTACCTACTCCCGTGCAGGCATCCTGTGTGACCTTGAGTAAGTCATTTACCATCAGTGTGATTGTCACATTTTGGAGTTCAACCCAGACCAGGGAACATTTGTGTCACCACTTGTCCTGTCACCCTGAGTGTCTTTAAAATGCTTTGCTGCTGTAGTTCCCTATGTGGATGCACCCAGCCAGCATGCAAGCATACACTGACTGTCTGTGTTAAGCCATCTGTGTTAAGCTGAGTCCAGCAGCTTGCTTGCTATCCCACAGCCATATTCTGATCTCCACTAGACTTGTCAAGTAGTAACCAAGTGACCCTAATATACCCTCATTTCTGAATTTCCCCAAAATTATCTGCCCTGAAATGTCCATACCTCTCCTGGAACATTCAGAGAAATTATAATGGCCTTTAAAGACAAATAATTTTGTCTTTAAAGAGACAAAAGCACAGCAGCTTGTTGCGTTAATTGCCGTTAATAATCACTTCCATTCAAACACAGTACTGGGTTGATTTAGAATAAAAATAAAACATTTATTTAATCAAAAAGAGAGAACATAAGAATGGCCCCACTGGGTCAGACCAAAGGTCCATCTAGCCCAGTATCCTGTCTACCAACAGTGGCCAGTGCCAGGTGCTCCAGAGGGACTGAACAGAACAGGTAATCATCAAGTGATCCATCTCCTGTTGCTCATTCCCAGCTTCTGGCAAACGGAGGCTAGGGACACCATTCCTGCCCATCCTGGCTAATAGCCATTGATGGACCTATTCTCCATGAACTTATCTAGGTCTTTTTTGAACACTGCTATGGTCCTGGCCTTCACAACATCCTGTGGCAAGGAGTTCCAGAGGTTGACTGTGTGTTGTGTGAAGAAATCCTTCCTTTTATTTGTTTTAAACCTGCTACCTATTTATTATATTTGGTGACCCCTAGTTCTTGTGTTATGAGAAGTAATAAACAACACTTCCATACCTACTTTCTCTACACCAGTCATGATTTTATAGACCTCAATCATATCTCCCCTTAGCCGTCTCTTTTCCAAGATGAAAAGTCCCAGTCTTATTAATCTCTCCTCATATGGAAGCCATTCCATACCCCTAATCATTTTTGTTGCCCTTTTCTGAACCTTTTCCAATTACAATAAATCTTTTTTGAGAGGGAGTGACTACATCTGCACCCAGTATTTAAGATGTGGGCATACCATGGACTTATATAGAGGCAATATGATATTTTCTGTCCTATTATCTATCCCTTTCATAATTATTCCCAGCATTCTGTTTGCTTTTTTGACTGTCGCAGCACACTGAGTGGATGTTTTCAAGGAACTATCCACAATGACTCCAAGATCTCTTTCTTGAGTGGTAACAGCTAATTTATCTATCGTTTTATATATGTAGTTGGGATTATATTTTCCAATGTACATTACTTTGCATTTATCAACATTAAATTTCATTTGCCATTTTGTTGCCCAGTAGTCCAGTTTTGAGAGATCCTTTTCTAGCTCTTTGGAGGCTGCCTGGGTCTTAACTATCTTTAGTAATTTTGTATCATCTGCAAATTTTGCCACCTCACTGTTTACCCTTTTTTCCAGATCATTTATGAATATGTTGAATAGGAGTCGTCCCAAAACAGACCCCTGGGGACACCACTATTTACCTCTCTCCATTTTGAAAACCAGCCATTTATACCTATCCTTTGTTTCCTATTTTTTAACCAGTTACCAATCCATGAGAGAATCTTCCCTCTAATCCCGTGGCAGCTTACTTTGCATAAGAGCCTTTGATGAGGGACCTAAGGCTTTCTGAAAATCTGAGTACACTATATCCACTGAATCCCCTTGGTCCACATGCTTGTTGACACCCTCAAAGAATTCTAGTAGATTGATGAGGCATGACTTTCCTTTACTAAATCCATGTTGACTCTTCCTCAACAAATTATGTTAATCTGTATGTCTAACAATATTGTTCTTTATTATAGTTTCAACTAGTTTGCCCGGTACTGAAGGCAGGCTTACAGACCTGTAAATAAAAGAGAGGTTTTAAGTGACTTGAAGTATAAGAGCTAAAGTCGGAAATACAAAAGAGAAAACATGCATCAAAAAGTCTAAAAATGTATCTAGCATTCTAGATAGTCTTTGTTCAGGATGGTTGTTCTCTTGCTCACCGTCATCTTTCCAGCTTTTTACTGGTTGGACTGGCCATGACCAATCACTGAGACCAAATGGCTTGGTTTCTTTGTCTCCTTAAGGTGAAAGATCCTTTGAGGTTCTTTCCCCCCTCTCTTTATAGTTCAGTGAAATGTATTCTTCTGAAGAGTACTGCTAAATAAAGTACATTAGTTCCTGCTGAGTAAAGGCATCATGAGATCTGGAAGATAAGACGCCACGCTGGTTCCTCCCACATTGGTGGTTGGTACTATGCTGATTATCTCTTCCTGCTGCAACCTCAGATACAAATGAATTGCCTGGTGAATTCGGGCCACACCTGGTATGAGGTGTCAGGTTCTTTCCTTTGTCTGGAGAAAACCTGTTTATCAACTCCACTTGGTTCCCGGTACAAACATCTTTTAGTCACAGACTTTTTAAAGCATTAAATTACTGAGGCCTGGTCTATACTAGGGGGTTAGGTCGAATTTAGCCACGTTAGGTTGATTTAAAAATGAATGCGTCCACACAACTAACCCTGTTCTGTCGACCTAAAGGGCTCTTAAAATAGACTCCTGTACTCCTCCCCAATGAGCGGAGTAGCACTAAAATCGACTTTACTGAGTTGAATTTGGGGTAGTGAGGACACAAAATGACGGTATTGGCCTCCAGGAGCTATCCCAGAGTGCTCCAATGTGAGCGCTCTGGACAGCACTTTGGATTCCGATGCACTAGCCAGATACACAGGAAAAGCTCCAGGAACTTTTGAATTTCATTTTCTGTTTAGTCAGCGTGGCAAACTCAGCAGCACAGGTGACCATGCAGTCCCCCCAGAATCATAGAGCATAAAATGTTTCTATGCTCCTGTAATAACCTTAGTCCCAGATTTGGACCTTAGCGTCCAAAATATGGGGGTTAGCATGAAAACCTCCAAGCTTAGTTACCAGCTTGGACCTGGTACCTGCTGCCACCACCCAAAAAATTAGAGTGTTTTGGGGCACTCTGGTCCCTCTGAAAAACCTTCCCTGGGGACCCCAAGACCCAAATCCCTTGAGTCTCACAACCAAGGGAAATAATCCTTTTTCCCTTCCCCCCTCCAGGTGCTCCTGGAGAGATACACAGACACAAGCTCTGTGAAACTACACAGAGGGACTCCCCCTCTCCGTTCCCAATCCTGGAAACAAAAGTACTTTCCTATTTCCCCAGAGGGAATGCAAAATCAGGCTAGCGATCCAACACACAAATCTCCCCTTGATTTCTTCCTCCCACCAATTCCCTGGTGAGTACAGACTCAATTTCCCTGAAGTAAAGAAAAACTCCAACAGGTCTTAAAAGAAAGCTTTATATAAAAAGAAAGAAAAATAAGTACAAATGTTCTCTCTGTATTAAGATGATACAACACAGGGTCAATTGCTTAAAAGAATATTGAATAAACAGCCTTATTCCAAAAGAATACAAATCAAAGCACTCCAGCACTTATATTCATGCAAATACCAAAGAAAAGAAACCATATAACTTACTATCTGATCTCTTTGTCCTTACACTTGGAAACAGAAGACTAGAAAAAAGAAACTACTTCTCCAAAGCTCAGAGAAAGCAGGCAGACGACAAAAGACAAAAGACTCAGACACTCAATTCCCTTCACCCAAAGTTGAAAAAATCCGGTTTCCTGATTGGTCCTCTGGTCAGGTGCTTCAGGTGAAAGAGACATTAACCCTTAGCTATCTGTTTATGACAGCTCCCCCTATCATCTCTGTCCCTGAGGTTATCACAGATTAGAAGGTGAAAAAAACCGCACTCGCAATGACATGTTTTCCGAGCTCATGCAATCCTCCCACGTTGATAGGGCATAGCTTAATGCATGGAGGCATTCAGTGGCAGAGGCCAGGAAAGGAAAGGACATGATGAAACGTCTGTTGGGGGAGCAAACGGACATGATGATGAAGCATCTGTTGGAGCTGCAGAAAAGCCAACAAGAGCACGGACCCCCGCTGCAGCCACTGTATAACGGCCTCCCCTCATCCCCATGTTCCATAGCCTCCTCACCCAGATGCCCAAGAACGTGGGGGGGGTGCGGGGGGAGGATCCGGGCACCCAGCCACTCCACTGCAGAGGATGGCCAAAGCAACAGAAGGCTGTCATTCAAACAATTTGATTTTTAGTGTGGCTACAATAAGCAATGTGGTCTTGTCCTTCCCTCCTCCCCCACTCCACCCAGGCTACCTTGTCCGTTATCTCATTTTTTTTAATTAATAAAGAAAGAATACACTGTTTCAAAAGAATAGTTACTTTATTTCGAAGGGGGAGGTTGGTTGGCTTACAGGGAATTAAAATCAACAAAGGGGGTGGGTTTGCATCAAGGAGAAACACACACAATTGTCACTCCGAAGCCTGGCCAGTCATGAAGCTGGTTTTCAAAGCCTCTCTGATGCATAGCGCACTTTGCTGTGCTCTTCTAATCGCCCTGGTGTCTGGTGCAAAATGATTGTCAGCCATTGCTTTCACGGAGGGAAAGGCAACTGATGAAATTACCCCAAACCACCTGTGGCAATGTTTTTTGTCCTGTCAGGCATTGGGAGCTTAACTCAGAATTCCAATGGGCAGCAGCAACTTCAGGAACTGTGGGATAGCTACCCACAGTTCACTGCTCTGTAAATCGATGCTAGGCATGGTAGTGAGGATGCACTCCGCCAACTTAATACACAATCGACTGTATAAAATTGATTTCTAAAAATCGACTTCTATAAAATCAACCTAATTTCATAGTGTAGACATACTCTGAGTATCCATAATTTCACATACAGCATTGTAACATGTATTTTCCAATGATATTAGTGACACTGACCAGTGTAGTGTTAGTTTTCAAAGGCATATTTTGTATGAAAATCATTGCAGTAATGTGTAGGGTGGAAACACAGGGGTTCCTAGGATCACAGTGCCCTATTTGTAAAATAGAGCTATTATGTTCTCCTGTCATTTAGGATGTGAAGATTAATTAATTAATATTTGGGAAGTGCTCAGATTCTATGGTGGTGGGAGTCACAGAAATACAGGTAGAAGTTATGGTACAGTTGAGCACACATTTTGGACACAAGAGAGAGTCAGATCCCCCTAAAAATATTATATGTTTTGAGATTTATAACTGTTTACAACTTCAAAAAGAAAATTGACTTAGATAATCTTTGGTTATCTGACCTTGTGTATGTGCCACTAGTTACACTTGCCAGGATAAACTTACAAGCATGACCCATCCTCATGTTCCAGAACATAAACCAATGACTAGATGAGAGATTTTCCCTCAGGACATAGTACTGGACAATTATACACATTATGGAAGTTTTAGGCCTTCTGAAGCATTGATAACTGTGGGAGACAGGATGCTGGACTAGATGCACCACAGATCTGTTGCAATATGACAAGTCCTATGTTCCTCTCGTGTGGATCTGAAACAGATATTAGTGTGTAAGATAGATCAGCAGCCCTAATCTGAATTGTTTATGTCAGGTTAAAGAAATCCTTCTTTTCAGTTCTGTATTATTATTATATTATATTATTTATTTATTTATTTATTTATTTTATTATTTATTACTAAGTTGTTATTATAAGGAAATGATGCATTTTAGAGAATGAAAAATAGAAACTGAGCATCTAAATTCATCCATTTACTGTTCATATTATCTAAAGAAATAGTTGTCATAGGACAATATAAAGGTTGTCCCACTATTTAAGAATCCTTGAGGCTAAGATTCATGTGAAATCTGGGTCCAGGTCTTGTAGCTCACAGCTGAAATGAGTTTGTTCTTTCTAGTCCCAGTGACTATTTCACTGCTTCTCAAACCTCCTGGAAATGTAACAGATTGGTAATGTCCAGCCTAAAATTGCAATAGCAGGGGGTAGCGGAGGTCTTGTTTGAGGAGCTTTGCTTCCTGGATCTAATCCAGTTTGGCCCAAGTGTACTGAGTTTTAAGATTGAGGAGCAATAGCAGACCTTGGGGAAGAGGAGTCCAGCTATGTGATGGCAGAAGATGATGTAGGTCAGGCATGAAATGCTTTAACAGAGCTGTTAACAGAAGCACAGGACTGGAAGAGCAGTGATGACATAGGTCTAGAATGAGGTGTTAGCAGAGTAGCATAGGAGATTGTTGAACAGTACCAGCCCATACTACATCTGCCCTTTGCCAGTGCTACACTTCATATGCAATAAACATAAACACCTTCTACAATTATTTGCAATGAGACAGTTCACATTCACCAGGGGAATCTCAAAGTGCTTTACAAACATTAGTTAGCTAATCATCACAACCACCCCAGAGGTAAGCGTTAAACTGTTTTGCATACACAGGGCTTGATCTTGCATAAAGCAAGCGCGGAGTTTTCTATGTTTGAGTGCAAGTTAAAAAGTGCTGAGCAGGTCAGGGAGTGCATGGCATACCGATCCTCCATCAGTAAAAGTGAGGTTACTGAGTGGTGAAACAATTATCAGGGCCAGACTTAGCTCAAGTCTCTACACCAGGGGTAGGCAACCTATGGCACGGGTGCCGAAGGCAGCACGTAAGCTGATTTTCAGTGGCACTCACACTGCCCGGGTCCTGGCCACTGCTCTGGGGGGCTCTGCATTTTAATTTAGTTTTAAATGAAGCTTCTTAAACATTTTAAAAACCTTATTTACTTTACATACAACAATAGTTTAGTTATATATTATAGACTTATAGAAAGAGACCTTCTAAAAATGTCAAAATGTATTACTGGCACGCAAAACCTGAAATTAGAGTGAATAAATGAAGACTCGGCACACCACTTCCAAAAGGTTGCCAACCTCTGCTCTACAGATATCTCCACTCCATGACCCGTTTTTTATCTTGTGGCCTTGAGAACAGAAGCAGATAGAGTGCTTAAGACTCACTGGTGCTCAGCAAAGAGGATACATCTAGCACTTAACCTTACTTGCACACGTGTATTCTCCATTCACACCTAACCTGGAGTGCAACAGGCTTTCAGTACCTGCCATGCAGAGTGCAGGGATTTGTCAGGTCAGCACCAGAGAAGTTAAGTAATTTGCTCATAGTCACACAAGGAAACAGCAGCAGAGCCAGGAACAGAACCCAAGAGTCCTGACATCCCTGCCCCTCCCACCCATTAACTACTAAACAACATTCCTTTTAACAAAAAAAGCCTGACTCTTGCATGTTCTCCTGACTCTTTGGAGAAGAGCTTCCTGC